>NC_092102.1:22998265-23333022 GCF_045679555.1 Salvelinus alpinus | reverse complement strand
CAATAGTGCATCTAACTCTTTTAAGGGGGGGGGGGTTAGAAGGATTACTTTATCCTATCCTAGGTATTCCTTAAAGAGGTGGGGTTTCAGGTGTCTCCGGAAGGTGGTGATTGACTCCGCTGACCTGGCGTCGTGAGGGAGTTTGTTCCACCATTGGGGTGCCAGAGCAGCGAACAGTTTTGACTGGGCTGAGCGGGAACTGTACTTCCTCAGAGGTAGGGAGGCGAGCAGGCCAGAGGTGGATGAACGCAGTGCCCTTGTTTGGGTGTAGGGCCTGATCAGAGCCTGAAGGTACGGAGGTGCCGTTCCCCTCACAGCTCCCCATTTGCAATATAATTTCAAATGTTCTCTGAACTGGCTGCCTATGAGACAGAAAGAGAGACATCTGTTTACACAAGCTTGTTCTCTGTTTTCTAGGGCCTAGTGTGGGGAGGGGACTGGTGGTGCAGAGCCGGAGGGATTGAGGGTGAGAGAAGGATGCGCAAAGGCAGCTGCACTCAGAAAAAAATGGAATTGCAATTCCAGCAGTATTCTTTCCTGGAAGTAGGGAAATACTGTGAGATTCCACTCTCTCACTGCTCCCACCACCTCTTCCAGCCCCCGTCCCCCATACATGCCTAGCCCCTCATACATGTATGCGTAAGCTACTCCAACACACAGGCATTTCCACCGCAATATGCCCAGTGAAAATAAATCAATATTGTTGCATTTGATTGGGCTCTGGAGTTTTTCTTGATCCAGAAAAAAAGTCTCGGCCCTAGACGATAGAGGATTAATTCCACCCTTACAACTAAATCTCAACCCACCATACAACTATCCACCAAAAAAGAAAAATGAAAACTAAACACAATACATAACTAGTAAACCAAAGAGTTTAAGTGGCTATGACAGTACTTGAATGCTGTACAGTATGAGTTTTGCGACACCTACAGACACATCAGGTGCATAGCTATCATTCACCCTCCGTTTGTTCCAGAGACGTTTCATTGGCTGCTTCCATCCGTTACTCATTGCTTGCATTCGTGGGTTGGCTTGTCAATCAAAGTGCTATTTTGTTTTCTTCCTGGTTAGCTTCACAGTGACAGAGGAGCAAAAACATTCGGTGAGTGTTCATTACACCTACTTTTCTAATCATGGTAAATTGGACACATAATTTAGAGCTAGCAATGTGGTTATCCGCAGTGATACTCTTCTAAGACACTTGCAATTATTAAGCCTAAGGTAAAAATAACTTGAGCTGCGCCAGCCAATAAGCTGTGCTGTCAGATTGGTATGCGACAGCTAGCTAGCTAGAGCTGCAAGCTAAACGCACGATGTATGACATTGCTTGCATAACAACTTTAACGAACCAATAAATATAGATAATAGGCTAGCTAACATCGGATTAGTAGTTGTGGCTAGTAGTTAGAAAGCCATCATACAACCCGGTGTCGTGACTCGTGCGGTGGTGGTGGCCAGCAGCAGCTTTTTTGCTTGTTCACGTGCGTCGCCCTGGGCGCTGCGCAGATTCATTCAATTCTTCTTATCTGAATCTTAAAATTATTTGTATGAGTGTTATTTCACGAAATCAGAGCTCAACCTGAGCAGCATTTTACCCAAGTCCACCCATATGGACATTGTGTGGATCACATGACTATAGAATTGTAGGGCATATCCAAATAGAGTACCACAGAATGAGTCATAATAACCATTCAACCTAGCGGTCAAAGAAGGAAATGGTTCCAATCGTTTATCCACAATGAATTCTTCCCATAGGAAGATTTTAGAAACAGTTAAAATAAGGGCTGTGTTTCGTGTAGGCTCACCCTGGCATGGTGTTTTGATAACCGTGTACATCTCTCTAGGGCAAGGTGACTTATCAATATATTCACCTGTATTTACCCCCCCAAAAATGAAATGATAATTAGCTGATAATGTGGCAATCATAAAGACCTACAAATGCCATGATGATTTGGACGAGACTGCTGAATTAAGGTAAAGGTAAGAATCTCTGGATTAACTATCTAATGTTAGCTAAATTTAGTAATTAATGAATTGGCTAAATTCCTTTTAAATGGGCAATTCTGTAAACTGTCTTGTGCCAGTTTTAAATTGACACAATACCTGTTAGCAAAGGTGTCAGCTAGAGATGACGTGCAGGAGCATGCAGTGATTTGTAGTCTTGCATGTCTACTTTGACTCTAATTAGCTTTTTCAAATCTAAGAGTAAATAGAGTTGAGCTGAGCTTGCCCCCTAAGACCCTCACAAACATCTACAAATGCACCATTGAGGGCATCCTGTCGGGCTGTATAACCGCCTGGTGCGGAAACGGCACCGTTCGCAACCACAGGGCTCTCCAGAGCCCAACGCATTGCCGGGGGCACATTGCCTGTCCTCCAGTACATTTACAGCACCCGGTGTCACAGGAAGGCCAAGAAGATCATCAAGGACCACAGCCATCCGAGCTACGGCCTGTTCACTCCGGTACCATCTAGAAGACGAGACTGAGAAACAGCTTTTATCTCCAGGCCATCAGACTGTTAAACAGTCACCACTAGCCTTAGTCACTATTCTAGCCGGCTACCACCCGATACTTTACCCTGCACCTTAGAGACTACTGCCCTGTGTACATAGTTATTGAACACTGGTTACTTTAATAAAGTTTGCATACTGTTTTACCAACTTTAGGTGTATATACTATATTTTATATAACTACTGCTGTACACACCTTTTCTATCCATATACTGTCCATACTGTCTTTTCACACCATTATATTTATGTACATTATATATATTTATTTTCTGTTCTCTGACCTTGCTCATGATGATATTTCTCAATTTTCTGGATTATGTGTGCATTTATTGATTTGTATTGCTAATTATTACTGCACTGTTGGGGCTAGAAACACAAGTATTTTGCTGCACCTGCTATAACATCTGTGTACCTGACCAATAAACTTTGATTTGAGCTCCTCCAAGTGACAATCATTTGAGAGCTGCGCGCTCTTGCTACCCGTCAGATTATTCCGCTCAAACTAGGTTGTGTATGGGCGTGTGTGATTAATCTACATAACAAACTAAGAGCTTCAGGAATTCATCTGTTTTTTCATCATTTTTATACAGTAGCCTAGATTGAAAAATAGCATTATTACAATATTTTTTCACAGGCTGAAGCGGGCCACTGATGTGGATGATTGACTGGCCCGGAGGGTTTCCAAAACCTCCCCTGGCCAGCGGGCAGCCCTGTATGTTGAGCCCTGATCTATATAAAATTTGGATTAGGATTTCTCTGCCCTTTTGTCCTCTTTTGTATATGCCTAACCAGCATGTGACCTTTTGGTCTTTTGCCTCCCTCAGGCATATTTCACACTGATTTGTGAAGGAAGAGAGACCATGTGGATGTCACATGAACAACAAGGATGAGACAAAAACAACTGGGAGTTAACTTGTTGAGGAGAGGACTGCTGCCGCCCTACTTCTCCCTCCAACTGGGGATTTGCTGCCTGTCCCACCCTCCACCCAAACATATGCAATGAACAGCACTACTCAGCCCCCTGCCATCATAGACGGGGATGTGGCAGTCAGTTCCGTGTTGGTACCATTCTTCCTCATCACCTTCATCGGGATAGCTGCAGCTGTGGTGAGTGGCTAACAGGGACATCACATGTTGGCCTACATTGATACAGTGAAGAAGTACTACTTTGATGAGCTACAGCTTTTAAAAAAACATTTTTTACCAGCTAAACTACTTCTTTTAAAAAAAATTGCAGGTGATGTATGTGCGCAGGAAGAGAAGGTAACTTGCTTTTATTAATACATTTTATTCTCTTCTTTATTGCTCTCAGCGGGTGTATGGTTGCTTATTAAATTGGCCAACTCCTTTTGAACAATACCCAGAATTCCTGCAATAATGTCCAAAAAGTGTCTTCTTACATTGGTCTCCAATTCACGATATACTCCTTTCCTATTGTGTGTTTTAGAATTGACAGGCTCCGGCACCAGTTGCTTCCAGTCTATACCTACGACCCCTCAGAAGAATTACATGAAGTTGAACAGGAAATGCTGTGGAAAGAGGAAGATACTAAGGTATGATTTAACCCTAATCTTTGTCTATGAATCAATTGATAAGCTGCAGTAACATCTGGGATCCCTCCTATGTGGCACTTTTTTATCCCATACGAAAAATAAAACGTGAAACTTTTACAAACACTAGATGGCAACATTGGCCACGCATAAATATAGGCCTTTTTACGTAATGTAGTCACAGATAGAGGAAGGAGACGGAAGTCTCAAAGGATGTATACATCTGAAGCATACATTTATAACTTCTACTCACCACCAAGTATGGTGATGAGAGGAAGTCCAGTGGCGGGAAGTGTGAGAAGATGGAGCTAGATTAAATTTGGCTGACATTGTGCAAATGTCGATGAAACATTCGATATCAATACAGTTTTCTGTTCCCAAAATTACAATATTTTATGAACAGCGTGCACTAAGTTTTGTAGACTTGACCCTTTGCCAAAGTTTCAAGAACTTGCATTGTTTAGGAGGAGTCCGAAGGCAAATTGAGTTATTGCACATTCACACTTCACAGAGAAGGCGTTCCCTAACGGAAATATGGAAATGCATGCTAAAAAGGGCCAATAAGATCTTGCTAGCCCGTGCTTGGCTCTGCCCACCTCCTTGCTTGTTCTGCCCACTATGCTTAATTTGCTCTCATTGGAAACAACACATATATATTTTTAAAACTCTGCTGGCCAGTATCTTTGATGTAGTAGTATCAAATGGAGCAACTTGTGGCTCATCTTTGTTTGTAAATTTTTTTTTAATAATAAAGAGCTGTAGAATAATCTTTGCTGCCTTTTTAGGAAGATTTTATGAATGATGATATTAACAAATGTAGACATTTATTTGAGAACATGGTCAAATGTAAAGGTAGGTTTATTTTGTGGAGAGGCGGTACAACTAAGTACCCTCACTTATATGTGAATTAGAGTACGGAGCAGTCTGACTGCTCGTTGGATGCCTTTCTATCTGATTCTTCCAGACAATTTTGTCACCTGACGTGCTATCACTTTACATTTGCGTGCGGTATAAACTGCGTGTCGTCCATGTGGGGGGAAAACTCTGAGCTGGATCTGTTGGAGCTTGAGCTGTTGTTTCCGACATGGGTGTAAGTCAATTCAGCTTTAGGCACACTTTGTGGGTCACTTAAGATATTTGCACAAGGTGTTGACTTCAAATGCATACCATATACAACAGCAATGAGGAAGATGAGTTGATCTAAAATCTAGTATGTGTCTTCAGGTGGTGAAGGGTTGGGCACGGTCCTACCAGCAGCAACGTCCCCTGTTGATGAAAGATGCCCATGCATGAGTGTGTTGGAGCAGGACATCGATCTGTGCCATCCTACAGATCAGTGGAGTTAACCCTTGAGATGCCAGATTTGTCAATCATTAAACACAAAGGGGTTTTAGGAAAAGCATGATAAATGGGAACAGCCTGTCATGCCTTTGCATCATCATCTTTGTCATTACCATTATCATCCATCAGTCATCATCTCTGTTGGAGCATTTACTTTGTACAGCGTCAGCCTCTAAGCTAAGGGGAGGTTGGTTATTATGTGAACCTCTGATGCCATGCCCGTTTTCCCGAAAGCCATACCCTAAACCACGACACGTTGGCTAACTACTAGTGGACATTATTTATTTGAGATTATTTATTCATTTTTTTTTTTTAACTGTGTTTGTGTGTATGATGATGTGGGTGTTACTGAAACATTTGCCTTAATGTCCATTGTTACTGTTTTAAGTAGTACTATACCAGTGAGATTAGCAAAGCCTTGACCTTGGGTGGGATGCTTCCCGTTGTACTACTAGTTTTAGTGGTGTAAAATTAGGTTACTATGTCCCTCACTATTCAATGTCATAAGTTACACAGATGTGCAGTCAATCAATTTGAGTCCTGCAATTTTCCTTGTTTGTTGCACTGTGAATACCATTATCAAAGCAACCAAAATAATACCTCCTCGTCATCATCCAGATATGCGATGATAAAACGGTGGTGAGAAGAGAGAGCAAGATTGTTTCCTTTTCTCTCTCTCTTTTGTTTCACTTGAGTTGTTTCAAACATCACATTCAGAAATAGGATGTGCAGAGAGAGAGAACCCTCTGGCTGTATCTGGGATGTCACATGATGGCCAATGAATGTAGATAGTCAAGCAGCCTCCCCTACCCCACCCACTCCTCTCCATTATTTAGCTGTGACTACTGCCCTAAAAATGTCCTGTCTGGAAGACAGGGCAACAGGATTCTTCTAGCAGAAGAATGTCATAGGCCTGACTGTATGCAGTATTCAGGAAACCTCATGTGTCGTTAAAGAAATGAGTGAACAGTGATTCATCCTTGGATAATGTGCTCTAGTCTAGGTTACCCACCTTTCCTCCTTGCATTTGTGAATGTCATATTCAGGATGAGAGATGAAGGCTCCCATTGAAATCAATCATCTTATCAGCGCATGTATATGTATGTAGGAGTCCACTCAATAATTTAAACAGGGAAATATATATCATGTATTTCCATTAATTTGAATGTGGAATTTAGACTTTTGACTTGAATTGACTTTTTCCTGAATGCTAATGGCTACGTATTACGCTCCACTATTTATAAAGTCGGAGTTAATTCCCATGCACATTAAACATATAATGCATTCGATTTAAAATGCGGTGTTCTGAAAAGAAAATACAGGATAGACTGATGAAAATACATGTAATTTTGACATCACTTATCAAGATTTTGCACACTATTGTTCAAGACTGATTGTTTTTGTTGCTTTCCAATTGAAGCACTAATTGACTGTCCATGAAGTAAACTTGTATGTGTCTTAGTGAGAATATGGACTTTTTATAGATGGTCTGGATGTAAAGTAAAGCAAAAATAAAATGGAAAGGAGTTCCTATCCTGTCTTTGTAATCATTTGATATCAGTAAAAATTGGAGAAACTGAGAGTGGTGATAAGCCAATTAGAAACTGTAATAGGTCTAGAGTATACATTATTCTGGCTTACGTTATTCTCAGAAGACGGTGAAGAGGATGCAGGACAAGACATGACCCCAAAAAAAGTATAAATTCTTGTATTTATTGACCCTTTCTGGATACAAATTGTCATAGTGCGCAATAGAAATATAGACATTGTATATTAAAAAATGATCCCATCTCATTAACTTGAATGAATTACATAACATGGCTGATGTTGGTACATAGTCAAAATAGTTGCAGCTGTGAATGGATATATGTAATTACCGGAGTTCCACATGAGCATCATGCATCCCAAATGGCACTCTATTAACTATATAGTGCTCTACTTTTGACCAGGGCCCTGGTCAAAAGTAGTGTACTATAAAGGGAATAGGGTGCCATTGAGGAATGCATACATGGAAAAGCGCCTGGTGCCAAAGCTGCACCGAGGCCTACAACAGAATAACCTGGAGAGAACACCCAGTCTTTGTCACTAAACACACATGACAATCTGAATCAAGCAAACATTTCAGTGCACCAGAAGTAGGATTTATTAAAAAGATAAAACACACTGTCTAATCTACCACAGTCAAACACAAATTTGCAAAGCTGACAGATCTTCATGACTTTACACATTGTGACCCGTCTCTGTACGCTCGCTTTAAAAACAAAGAGGAGCAGAGGGGGGGGGGGGGGGGGGTGAGAGCACACCTTCACTAGTAGCTAGGCTAGGCAGTCTTTAAAATACCAAATAACAGGCAGATTAAAAAAAGACCACGTAATACAAACATTTCTCACACACTTGCCAGAGTTTACATTGTACATTTGAAACCAGTTGAAGAATGCAATATTTGAAAGTTGAAAGTAAGCTGTCGTCAAGTGAGGTATGAGATTCTGGGCCTTGTCAGGCCCGTTGCAGTTTTCCGGGTTTTTATAACTGAGATTGTAGCAGCTTATAGGTTTAAGGAGAGACCCAGTAACTGGACTGTGATCTTGAGATCCCTGACACTGAGAAACACAAACAAAACAACATTGTTTTTCTGGAGTAGACAGCAGACACTGACTATCCTCACAGAAAAAGCAGAATATTTCAACATCCTGTACAAAGTGATGACGACACAACAGGCCTTGCAAAGCAGAGAGGGAAAATGGAATGATCAGCTATTATACAGACCCATTGGATAAAACAGTGCCACAACAGTAACAATCCAGCTCCTAGTTTGTTACACAGTTCACCTAGAGCTGACCAAGTGGCCATGGGTTGCAACAAATGCTGTAGACTGGGAGGACCACATTAAGAGGAACAGCAGATGCCACAGAGTTCAAAAAGTTTCCTGGAGTGTTGAGAGAATGTAGCTCCCCAATAAATGAATCCCTACCCATCCTTAAGCCATTACGACGTTATTATGATGAGTTTTCGTAGACATCAAAGCAGCACAATTACTCAGGTATTTGAGGGCATGTTATGACCCAGAGGAACACGATAAAACACAATCAGTCTGATCAAATCTTTGATTAGTAACAGTACACTTTAGTTAACACAAGCCTTTTCCAGTGTAGCCCCGAAGAGGCTATAGGGAGACGAGCACAAGCCACATCAGAGGCTAGTTAGGGACAGCTTATTTTGGATGGGAGGGGGTAGGAACAATTCTGCACAATCAAAGAAGTAACAGGGAGAGGTCTAATACAGAGATTTTAAAATGTCTATAATAATATATTTAATGCTCATACTGTATTTTCTCCATATCAGCTTCTCCGCTGGTAAATAGATGTAAGGGATAGATTAAGCACTTCACACTTAAAAACAGCAAGTATAGGCAAAATTCACCTTTTGTCCAATAGAAAACAAGTTTATATGACCCACCAGCTCAAGATACCGGTGTTAGGGAAAAAATGAGTAACACTAAGCCGAGAGAATGTCCTATACACTGTCTTTTGAAAGAAGCGTGTCCAAAAACTCATCAGAACATATTTTTGTCCAGTATAAAAGACTTGCAATACCACGACATACACATTGAGAAACGGTTGTCCGTCACCTGTACTGTGATTCTTTGATAGATATGCTTGTTAAGAAACATCCATTGGTTTTCCAGTGCAGTTGCAAATAGAGGTTGGATGAAGTGTGTTGTTGACCCTCCTTTAGCGAGAAGGCAAGAAAGTGAACCGTAGAAAAGAGGTTGGGGTGGCACCGGTATTGGAGATTCAGCCTAGCTCTGGTTGACAGGAAGTCAGTATGTTGAGTGAGGTAGCATGGGTTGCAAGTTTACTGGTCTTTCTCCGCCTCCTCTTCAGATGATTCCTGGGTTGCCTGTTCCTCCTTTTCCTGAAAAGAAACCAAACACAGACCACAGTCAACCCATGTTTCTACTGGTTCACACCAAAAATATAACACAGTAAGAAAAAGGGATCTCATCAAATATAAGTCACAAGAAGTGCATCAATCTTTCAACTACAATAACTGCCTTGCAATATGAACAACGGTATCTATTGGGAGTCTTTAGGATTTGGGAGGGACTTGTACAGTGGCCTTGCTAGTGAAACATCGGAGTATTGAAGTGGAAGAAGGAGTGTGCATGTTGATCACATCTCACTGATAAACAAAACCAGCGTGAAAGTCCCTAGAGCCCCGAGGGGAGGACATTGCCATCTGTAGTGACTCATCTGAGTGGTGAGTCACACATTGAGGCATCCTTCGCTCCCTCCCTCCCGCTTTACCTCCCCTCTACCTCAAACTCCCACCAACTCCTCCCACTCTGGCGCAGGAGAGTTCATTCATAAAAAGAGAGCCCAGTTAGGTGGGTAACTATGGGTCATTCCCCGCTGTGACTAATGCAACACAGGCTTCTGGGAGTAGGCTACACTCACGCTTATTTTATTTAAGGCCCGAGTATGCTTACAGTGGAGGCAAAGTTCGGTTGGTTTGTGCCGGATTAAACTGTAGTTTTTAAATAATTTTGCAACAATTCCTTTATCCTAGACATTTTTTGAAGAATGGAGTGAAATATGTATCACTATGTCAACAGTGATGTATGAAATTGTAGTTAAGCCCATTAAAAAATTTAATAGATTTAACTTAAACATGTATTTTCAACTATACCTAGTCGGTTTCAAAGACTCACTCAAGACAATGAACTCAACATGCACTTAATAGTAATAAAAAAAACAGAAGATTGGATGTGTAAATATGTATAAAATACTATGTACATAACACAAAGCATATACAATACGGACCAACGGATCTGTGTTTCCAATCAGTAACAGTGGTTCACTCCAGTGCAATATCGAATCAATAAACAGCATGTCTGTAAGGCAAAGACAGTTCCTCAATAGCTTTATAACATAGCATAAACAGAAATGCATAGCATCCTTTAATACGTCTCTCAGTCCAGTGCAGGCTTGCTTGCCAAGACTTCCATGAGCTCTTTCTGCTGGCTCTCAATCAGGCCCGGGAGATATACAGACTTAAAACATTTGTATAGATCTGGCGGATAACTGGCCTCAAATGTAACCATAGCTTCCAGCATACGGCTTGCATGCAAACTATTCCCTAGCCTCCCTCTCGCCTGCTCAATCTTTTCACCCTGTTGTAAATACAATGAATACATTTTGACGATGGAAAGACAGCGCACATAAGGGTCCTCAGAGTCCGAGGTCTCCTCTGGGGTTTGTTCTCCTTTAAAGAAAAAGACATGAGTCTTTTAGTATAGTTAGGTACAGTTATGTACAGCTAAGGGTTACAGTTTCATCAACAACAAATTCAATACCACAAAACACCTAATGAACACATTCTCCTTAACGCAAAGCTCAACTACAAGCAAAGCTAGATTATTAACAATCATTGCTTACCTCATCCCAGCTGTCTTCAGAATCGCGTGAAGACGAGTCCCACGGGTCAGTTTTTAGGCCAAAATTTGCCAATTCCTAATTTCGGAGCTATCAGTGCCATCTGGAATGTGCGTTGTTTCAAAGAGGACACGACAGACTCCAGGTGTAGTTGACTTCACACCTGGTAGCTGGTTGTTGCAAACAGAAAAGGTTAAGTTGAAAGTTTTAATTTGCACACAATGGTTGCCATGTTTTTTTTATGGTGGAAGAGCAGTGGAAGATAAGCAGAAGCCACTGGAAACCTTCCCACAACTTTATTCAACCAATCACAGGGGTTGAAGATAAGCAGAAGCCACTGGGGTTGAAGTTCGCCTGGGACGACGAGTTTGATTGTTCGTTTACGTCCTTTTGTTTCTACGAACAAGCCAAATTTCGCTGTAAGCATGCTAACTTAACTTCTTATGGCTGCAGGTGCAGTATTGAGTAGCTTGGATGATTGCTAATCATCCAAGCTACTCAACATAATTGCTAATATATGCATATTATTATTCGTATTGGATAGAAAACACTCTGAAGTTTATAAAACTGTTTGAATGATGTCTGTGAGTATAACAGAACTCATATTACAGGCAAAAACCTGAGAAAAAATCCAAACAGGAAGTGGGAATTCTGAGGTCGGTAGATTTTCAACACAGCCCCTATTGAACAAACAGTGGGATATGGATGAGTTTGCACTTCCTACGGCTTCCACTGTGTCAACAGTCTGTAGAACCTTGTCTGACGCCTCTACTGTGAAGTGGGGCCTAAGGAGACAGGAAATAGTCAGGTCTACCATGGCCTGGCCATGCTCTGACCATGCGCGTTCACATGAGAGGGAGCTATGTTCCATTGCCCATCTGAAGTCAATGTAATTCTCCGGTTGGAACATTATTCAAGATTTATGTTAAAAACATTCTAAAGATTGATTCAATACATCGCTTGACATGTTTCTACTGACTGTTACGGAACTTTTGGACATTTCGTCTGCTTTTAGTGAACGCGCTTCCTAACGTTGGATTTGTTTACCAAACACGCTAACAAAAATAGCTATTTGGACATAAATGATGGACATTACCGAACAAAACAAACATTTCTTGTGGAAGTGGGAGTCCTGGGAGTGCATTCCGACGAAGATCAGCAAAGGTAAGTGAAGATTTATAATGCTTTTTATGAGTTTTGTTGACTGCACAATTTGGCGGGTAACTGTATGGCTTGCTTTTGTGGCTGAACGCTGTTCTCAGATTATTGAATATTGTGCTTTTGCCGTAAAGCTTTTTGAAATCTGACACAGCGATGCATTAAGAACAAGTGTATCTTTAATTCTATGTAAAACATGTATCTTTCATCAAAGTTTATGATGAGTATTTATGTTATTTGACGTGGCTCTCTGCAATTTCTCAGGATATTTTGGAGGCATTTCTGAACATGGCGCCAATGTAAACTGAGGTTTTTGGATATAAATATGAACTTTATCGAACAAAACATATATGTATTGTGTAACATGAAGTCCTATGAGTGTCATCTGATGAAGATCATCAAAGGTTAGTGATTCATTTTATCTCTTTGTGCTTTTTGTGACTCCTGTCTTTGGCTGGAAGAATGACTGTTTGTCTGTGATTTTGCTGTGACCTAACATAATCGTTTGTGGTGCTTTCGTACACTTTGGTGGGATTAACAACAAGATTATCTTGAAAATGGTATAAAATACATGTATGTTTGAGGAATTTTAATTATGAGATTTCTGTTTGAATTTGGCGCCCTGCACTTTCACTGGCTGCTGTCATATCATCCCGTTAACGGGATTGCAGCCATAAGAAGTTTTAAGACCTTCGGGATTTCTAACATCAGTGAGCATGTGGAGGGGAACCAAACAGTGACAATTTAAGAGTGAGTCAGAGTCAAGGGGGGATTAGTTAAAGATAATATTAACACCTATGATAATAAGAGCTACTCTTACCTCTTTCTTGGGTCTTCCCCTGCGTTTCATCCCTGCAGTTGAGGCTGCTGGTGCCTTCTGTAAAATGAGGGAAGAAAAACAAACAATTAATCTAACTGCACAGAAACCTGCTAATCTACTGTCACTAGAGGGCACTAATACTCATAGTAGGAAGCAGATGGTTTGAGGGCATTAGGTTCATTGGCTATTATCTCGGAATCTGACAGGAACTGCACACAGGGCACTCCAGCTCGCTGGCCACCTGGTCTGGGGCTCAGACAGCTGGTGAAACTGGGCAAGAAGAAACGAGCCCACTTCAGATCCATCCTTGCACACAGGGTTGGGTAGGTTAGTTTCTAAATGTAATCTGTTACAGTTACTAGTTACATATCTATAATTGTAATCAGTAATGTAACTTTTTGATTACCCAAATCCATACTTTCCTTTACTTTTAGAATACTTTCACCTTATTAAGAGGCATAAGAAGACAAAAGGGATCCATGAAACGCATTTGGTGTGTCATCATAGTGGTCCCTGACTTATGGTCAGACTCGCTCACGTGGGAAAAGTGAAAATCTTTTTTCAATGCTGAATTGAATGTCATTGAGAAAACAGAAAGGTTTCTTTATTATGTCTCATCTTTTAACTTAATGCAATCTATTAGCTTCCTAAATGTAACTAGTTATATCTCGCTGTCCGATAACATGTTCTGATGGAATGGCTTGTCCTGCACTTTGTTAAAACCCAGGGTGCATTGAGTGAATGGTGGAAAAATATTTTGGGTCCTTTCTAAACGTGTTAAAAATGTTTAAAAAAAAATTCAATGCTGAATTGAATGTCATTGAGAAAACAGAAAGGTGTATTTTTTTTGCAAACATCCTTTCTGAATTTAAAAGTAATCCAAGAAGTAATGTAGTTTTTCAAAAGTAATATTTTTGCTGGTAATGTAACAGTATTTTTGTCAATCAGATTACATGTAAACAGTTACTCCCCAACCCTGCTTGCACATAAACACACATGCATATATACACACATATATCCTTTTCCTGCACACACACAGCGCCTAGAGGAGCGTGGGGGGTTGGGGCGAGGGATAGAACTTGTCTGTTGCTATGGTGATGCGAGGGAGAAAAGAACTAGGGCTGTGTGTTGGGGGGTAATGTCAGCTTGCGGCCTCTGCACCTGCACCACACTGTGCATGACAAGCTACAGGAAGCTGGAGGACAGGAAGTCAGGGGGAATTAACTGAAAAAAATGAGCGTCTCTTTAAGCAGCCAGTAAACCCAAGATCTTACAAATGGAAGCTCTGGCCCTGCTATTTTTAAGACTTGAGGTGAAAAGGGCCAAAATAATTACAGTTAACCTATAAATCATACTTAACAGGACATCCTTTCAACAGGAGGAGGTTAAACAGTGGTGGAAAAAGTACCCAATTGTCATATTTGAGTAAAAGTAAAGATGCCTTAATAGAAAATGCCTCAAGTAAAAGTAATCCAGTAAAATACTACTTGAATAAAGTCTAAAAGTATTTGGTTTTAAATATCAAAAGTAAATGTAATTGGTAAAATACACTTAAGTATCAAAAGTAAAAGTAATAATAATAATTTCAAATTCCTTATATTAAGCAATCCAGACATCACATTTTTTTTTTACTGATAGCCAGGGGCACTCTCCAACACTTAAGACATAATTTACAAACAAAGCATTTGTGTTTAGTGTGTCCGCCAGATCAGAGGCAGTAGGGATGACCAGGGATGTTCTCTTGATAAGTGTATGAATTGGACACATTTCCAGTCCTGCTAAGCATTCAAAATGTAACGAGTACTTTTGGGGGTCAGAGAAAATGTATGGAGTAAAAAGTACATGATTTTCTTTAGGAATGTAGTGGAATAAATGTAAAAGTTGTCAAAACATGTAGATAGTAAAGTACAGATACCCCAAAAGTATTTTTACATTAATACTTTACACCTATTAGATTAGCTACCACTGTGATCCTTAAAGATAATCAACAGTCATGGGTACATGACAATTTCTTAGTACTTGAGGATGAGGTTGAAAACTCGGGTAGTATCAAGTTAAAACCATAGGGACATCTAAAACTATAGGAGCTGGCGACAGCTGTTCCATCTGACCCTAATGGTAATCTATGGTCAACAGTGGCCTGCACGATCAAATGTCTAATGTGGTTTTTGCAGGATGACTGAAAGGTGGCTGCCAAGCCTAGTTGACAGTCTAGCAGGTTAAATTCATTCGGTTGAGTAAAATAGGGCTAACATATTGCCTTACCTTGCCCTTGGTGACAGTCTTGTTCTTGCTACCCTTTGGCCTTCCCCTGGGCCTCTTTGGAGTAGGGGACCCACTGGGCTCCTGAAAGAAAAATATGGGAAATGGTCAGGTGGACAGCACAGCGTTACATTTGAACAGTCAAAGATGCCAACGCATAAAATGGTGGTTCTATAGTTGTTGCACCCGAAGGTTTGACACTATGGACGTAATGATGAATGAAGTGTCTTTTTATGGAGGGCAAACAACTCAGTCTAATTCCATGTATGATGTGATACGACATGCAGCTTCTTACATGGAATACTTTGTTATTCATGACACTAAGAGTGCACTGTTCAAGGTCAGTGCAACTGACACCTGTTGCTACTTTAAGACTAACAGGTGGTCACAGCCACATTGCCAAGTTCCATTAACTGTAACAAGCTGACAGTGGTTTAGATGACAGTGGTTTAGATCAGACCAAAAATATAGTAGTTGTAAATAAGAGGTAGTATGTAGGGAGTATTGGTATAGTATAACACAAAGATAATATACCACTGTGCAGACCTGTGTTCAGAATAGACTTCTAGGGCAGATTTAACTGTTGCGTCAATTGCAAAACTCATTAGTCCAAAACAATACATTCAATGTAACAAAAATGCTAACATGATCACTCAACAGGGATGGTGGTGGTTCAACAGCAAACACAAATAAACATGATTAATGCATTTGGCTGTATATTATGGAGGTGCAGGTTTTTATTACCTCCTCAGTCTGTTTACAGCAGCAGCTACTAGCAACAACGCAATCCAATACCAACAACACCCTCAGGAGAGTGACAGCAACATGGACCAATCATTGCTTCTACTCCGCTTACATAAACCAATCAGTTAGAAGCAGAGGTGGGGTATGTGGGTTACCACTGGTTTAAGGGGTTCAGGTTACATATCAATGACAGCCTGCCAGACCACCGGTTGATCGTCATTACATATGCACACAGCCAGGCCTGGTGAGGAGGGGGTGGGGGAAGGTAAAAAGAGAGACCTATCCAGTGACTCTTTACACTAAGTCACATCTAGAGAAATGACACAATGAAGTCAGGAGTCCTCCATGGTGAAACTACATAGGAATAAGACACCTCTGACGGGCAACACTACTGCTTTCGGTGGGTTCTGAAACCTGCTGCAGGATCAGGTTTTGGTTGACCAGTTAACTTAACCAGGAAAACTCTGTGCTCTAGTTGTTGTGGGCATAACCAGGCCCGGGAGCCATAACCAAGTAGGACACAGACTGTTTCCTAGTCGCACATGATCTATCATACGGAAGAAAGGTGGTGTTGTTTTATGAAGCTACTTACATCACAACCACTTTTCACCTGTGGCTGTTTCCTTGGTCTTCCACGTCCTCTCTTCTCTGCTCCCTCCTCTTTTGGTGAGATGGTACCCTTGTCACTCATGTTGATTTGTAATCCTGAGATTAAAAAAGGAAAATAACATTTTAATAATAGGGTCGATTTTCACAATTCATGTAAATAACATATACCACAATATCATACTAAGAAATCTCCAGAACAACAATACTGACTCTTATTTTTTGTTATTACATTAGCAGTCCTATTACAGTGTAATTACATAGTAGGTAGAGTGCCATAATAATGTATATTACATTTGACTTATCCCAATGTATTTGCAGCACTGTTTGTCTCATTTGTGCTCCATTAGTGGTATAGGCTACTGATAAATAAACGGGGGATGCCAGTCAACCAGCTTGTGTGAACGATTGTATTGCCCAGGGTCTCCCAAACGAGGTCCTGGGGCCCCCCCACCCCGGGTGCACGTTAGCCATAGGACTACACAGCTGATTAAAAACAATCAAAACTTAATAATGAGCTGGTTATTTGAATCAGCTGTGTAGTGCCAGGGCAAAAACAAAACGTGCACCCAGGGGGGGCCCCAGGACAGAGTTTGGGAAACCCTGGTATAGCCTACATACAGCAGGATTCCGCGCGCAACGGAGACAGTGTATACCAAGCAAGTAGTGAAATGTCCTGGCTTGGTGTAGGCTGCAACAGCTCAGCAATGTTTAAAGCCCAGTCGCTACGGATACCCAGTAGATTCAGTGTGCAGAATAGGCAAATGAAAACAAAAAGAGGATAAACGAGGTAGACCGTCTCTCGAAATTCAGTCGGAATAGACCGTATGCAATATCGTTGTTTGAGTACAAAAATCAGCACACCACGTTATCAAATAACATTTACAACATTTACGCTTATCAGCCTATCGAATTATGTCAAAATAACACGCAGACGTGACCGTATGCAAGGTCAGTTTTGTGTTCACCGCAATGGTTTGGATTACTCCTACCTTGATCCCTTGAAGATTATGGCCCTCGAACGAATTCCCGCACAAACCAGTCGCTAGTTTTACCGGTTGAATCCTTTAACTAAAGCTCTTGTTATATATTCGACAGAGACTACACAACGCCCGCCCCTTAAATTCCAGTCTGTGCAGCACAGCAACTAGAGAAGCAGACTAGACTAGAAGTAAAACATATTGTAGAATGTTTTATTTACCTGATTTAAAATGTAAGCTGCCGATCCAAAGCGTGCTAAAAATAGCTGTCTGTCTCTCTTCAAGATAAAGGAAATGCGCCAGCCTCAAGGAGTTTAGGGCAATTTAAAGAGGCGTCCTCACAGTAGCGATAACATTGAGGGCGGAGATATGATAAGTGGGCCACCCCAACACCCGTCATCCACCCCCAACCCCAGGTGGTCCCTGGAATCGAACCCACTACCCTGGCGTTACAAGCGACATGCTCTACCAACTGAGATACAAAATACTACCCCAGCAATATACAATTATTAAATATTTCCCTAGGTTTATGTAGCTTCAACTCATATTTTTTTTAATGTGATGTTTCTTTCATAGAAAGTAATTCCTAGATGACTACAAACAGTACTGGTCAAACGTTTGGACACACCTACTAATTCCAGGGTTTTACTTTATTTTACTATTTTCTACATTGTAGAATCAGAGTGAAGACATCAAAACTATGAAAAACACATGGAATCATGTAGTAACCAAAAAAGTTTTAAACATAAAAATTTTATATAATTATTAATTAAAAATTAATAATTTTTTTATAATTATTTTATATTGGAGATTCTTCAAAGTAGCCACCCTTTGCCTTGATGACAGCTTTGCACACTCTTGGTATTCTCTCAACCAGCTTCATGAGGTAGTCGCCTGGAATGCATTTCAATTAACAGGTGTGCCTTGTTAAAAGTTAATTTGTGTAATTTCTTTCCTTCTTAATGCGTTTGAGCCAATCAGTTGTGTTGTGACAAGGTAGGGGTGGTATACAGAAGATAGCCCTATTTGGTAAAAGACCAAGTCCATATTATTTTAAGAACAGCTCAAATAAGCAAAGAGAAACGACAGTCCATCATTACTTTAAGACATGAAGGTCAGTCAGTACAGAACATTTCAAGAACTTTGAAAGTTTCTTCAAGTGCAGTTGCAAAAACCATCAAGCCTATGATGAAACTGGCACTCATGACTGCCACAGGAAAGGAAAACCCAGAGTTACTTTGCTGCAGAGGATAAGTTCATTAGAGTTACCAGTTCGGATTGAATGACCTTCAAGTAATGAAGGACTGTCACGACTTAGAAGTCGGTCCCTCTCCTTGTTCGGACGGTGTTCGGCAGTCGATATCACCGATCTTCTAGCCATCACTGATCCATTTTTCATTTTCCATTGGTTTTGTCTTGTCTTCCTTCACATCTGGTTTCAATCCCATCAGTTATATGTTGTGTATTTAACCCTCTGTTTCCCATCATGTCCTTGTCAGAGATTGTTTGTTTTGTATGTTCGTGATTTATGTATTGGTGCGCGACGGGTTCTTGTACCCATTTTTATTTATTATGTACTTTGATTTTGGAGTTTTGTTAAAGGCTATTAAACTACTCAATTTTTACCAAGTTCGATTCTCCTGCGCCTGACTTCCCTGCTACCTACAGACACGACATTACAGAATCTCTGACCCATTTATGGAGTCAGCAGGAAAAGGTACCCCGGCCATGGAGGTGGAGGAGCGCATCCAGGGTCATGAGGTAAAGCTTCACCATCTGGGCGTCGCCATGGATCGCGTTGTCCAGACTATGGACCGCTGGGAGAGACAGGGAGTTCTTCCAGCGCCTCCACCAGCACAACCAGGGTCTCTCTTGAGCGCCCCTTTCTCACCTGAACCCAGTAGGATCCGTCTCTCCATGACACAGGAGTATGACGGGATTGCTGCCTACTGCCAGGGTTTCCAACTAAACATCTATCTGGCCACGGTCCACCCAGCTCCATCGGACCGTGAGAAGGTGTCCGCCCTCGTCTCGTGCCTCACCGGGAAAGCCCTGGAGTGGGCCAACGCCGTGTGGAGAGAGGGAGATGCGGCGTTGGACCGTTTTGAGCAGTTCCCCCGCCGTTTCCGGACAGTCTTCGACCACCCACCCGAGGGCAGAGCGGTGGGTGAGCGCCTCTACCATCTGAGGCAGGAGACGAGGAGCGCACAGGAGTTTGCCCTGGAGTTTACGACCCTGGCTGCCGGCGCGGGATGGAACAACAGGGCCCTGATCGACCACTACCGCTGCAGTTTGCGTGATGACGTCTGTCGGGAGCTGGCCTGCAGAGACACCACCCTCACGTTCAACCAGCTAGTGGACCTGTCCATCCGGCTGGACAACCTGCTGGCTACTCGCGGATGTCCAGATCGGGGTCTAGTGGTTCCATCCTCCCGCACCCGCTCTCCGATACCAATGGAGCTGGGAAGGGCGGTGCGCAGGGAGACCGGAGGGGGTTTCCGCTCATGCACCATCTGTGGCTGCAGAGGTCACACTGCTGGTCGGTGCCGGGTTGGTTCCTTTGGTAAGCGAGGCAGCAGGCAGGGTACTCTGGTGTCACCCCAGGTGAGCTGGCACCATTCTCACTCAGAGCTCTCTGTTGCACATGTTTGTGTCTGTCACTTTTCCTGAGTTTTCCCCTCATTCCCAGCATAAGGCGCTCTTCGATTCAGGTGCGGCTGGGAATTTCATTGATAGAGCGTTAGCTCATAGTTTAGGGATCCCCATTGTTCTCGTGGATGTGCCTTTCCCCGTTCACGCCTTAGATAGTCGACCATTAGGGTCAGGGTTAATTAGGGAGGTCACCGCTCCTTTGGGTATGGTGACGCAGGGGGGTCACACGGAGAAAATGTATATTTTCCTTGACTCTCCTGCGTTTCCCATGGTGCTGGGCCTACCCTGGTTAGCTTGTCATAAACCCACTGTTTCTTGGCCACAGAGGACTCTCACGGGGTGGTTGCGAGAGTGCTCAGGTAGGTGTTTAGGGGTTTCCGTTGGTGCTACTACGGCGGAGAGTCCAGACTAGGTCTCTACCGTGCGCATTCCCCCTGAATATGCCGATTTGGCTCTTGCCTTCTCAATTACCACCTCATCGACGGGGCGATTGTGCGATAGATCTCCTGGTAGACGCTGCACTTCCCAGGAGTCACGTTTATCCCCTCTCACAGGCGGAGACGGAGGCTATGGAAACATATGTCTCCGATCCCTGCGTCAGGGGTACATTCGGTCCTCCACTTCACCCGTCTCCTCAAGTTTCTTTTTTGTGAAGGAGGGAGGTCTGCGTCCGTGTATTGACTACCGGGGTCTTAATCAGATCACGGTGAGGTATAGTTACCTGCTACCGCTCATAGCCACAGCGATAGAGTCAATGTATGGTGCGTGCTTCTTCACAAAACTAGATCTCAGGAGCGCTTACAATCTGGTGCGTATCCGAGAGGGAGACGAGTCGAAGACGGCTTTTAGTACCACCTCTGGGCACTATGAGTACCTCGTCATGCCGTACGGGTTGATGAATGCGCCATCAGTCTTCCAAACTTTTGTAGACAAGATGTTCAGGGACCTGCACGGGCAGGGTGTAGTGGTGTATATTGATGACATTCTGATATACTCCGCTACACACGCCGAGCATGTTTCCCTGGTGCACAAAGTGCTTGGTCGCCTGTTGGAGCATGACCTGTACGTCAAGGCTGAGAAATGCCTGTTTTTCCAACAGTCCGTCTACTTCCTAGGGTATCGCATTTCCACGTCAGGGGTGGAGATGGAGAGTGACCGCATTGCAGCCGTGCGTAATTGTACAACTCCAACCACGGTAAAGGAGGTGCAGCGATTCTTAGGGTTTGCCAACGACTATCGGAGGTTTATCCGGGGTTTTGGTCAGGTAGCGGCTCCCATTACTTCACTGCTGAAGGGGGGTCTGGTGCGCTTGCAGTGGACAGCTGAGGCGGACAGGGCTTTCAGTCACCTGAGGGCTTTGTTTACCTCGGCTCCCGTGCTGGCCCATCCGGATCCCTCTTTGGTGTTCATAGTGGAGGTGGATGCATCCGAGGCTGGGATAGGAGCTGTGCTCTCTCGGGTACGCCACCGAAGCTCCGCCCTTGTGCCTTCTTCTCAAAGAAGCTCAGCCCGGCGGAGCGAAACTATGACGTGGGGGACCGGGAGTTGTTGGCTGTTGTCAAGGCCCTGAAGGCGTGGAGACATTGGCTTGAGGGGGCTAGACACCTTTTTCTCATCTGGACTGACCACCGCAATCTGGAGTACATCCGGGCGGCGAGGAGACTGAACCCTCGCCAGGCAAGGTGGGCCATGTTTTTCACCCGGTTTGTGTTTACCCTTTCTTACAGACCAGGATCCCAGAACATTAAGGCAGACGCATTGTCCCGGCTGTATGACACAGAGGAGCGGCCCATGGATCCCACTCCTATACTCCCAGCCTCTTGTTTGGTGGCGCCGGTAGTGTGGGAGTTGGACGCGGACATTGAGCAGGCGTCACGTACAGAGCCCGCTCCCCCTCAGTGTCCAGCTGGGTGTCTGTACGTTCCGTCTGCTGTCCGCGATCGGCTGATCTATTGGGCCCACACATCACCCTCCTCTGGTCATCCTGGGATCGGTCGGACGGTGCGCTGTCTTAGTGGGAAGTACTGGTGGCCCACTTTAGCTAAGGACGTGGGGGTTTATGTTTCCTCCTGCTCGGTGTGTGCCCAGTGCAAGGCTCCTAGACACCTGCCAAGAGGTAAGTTACAACCCTTACCCGTTCCACAACGGTGGTGGTCGCACCTGTCGGTGGATTTCCTAACCGATCTTCCACCTTCACAGGGTAACACCACGATCCTGGTCGTGTGGATCGTTTTTCTAAGTCCTGTCGTCTCCTCCCTTTGCCCGGTCTCCCTACGGCCCTACAAATTGCGGAGGCCCTGTTTACACACGTCTTCCGGCACTACGGGGTGCCTGAGGATATAGTGTCTGATTGGGGTCCCCAGTTCACGTCAAGGGTCTGGAAGGCGTTCATGGAACGTCTGGGGGTCTCGGTCAGCCTTACCTCAAGTTTTCACCCCGAGAGTAACGGGCAGGTGGAGAGAGTTAACCAGGATGTGGGTAGGTTTCTGAGGTCTTATTGCCAGGACTGGCCGGGGGAGTGGGCGGCGTTCGTGCCCTGGGCAGAGATGGCCCAGAACTCGCTCCGCCACTGCTCCACTAACCTTTCTCCCTTTCAGTGTGTATTGAGGTATCAGCCGGTTCTGGCTCCTTAGCATCAGTCAGACCGAGGCTCCTGCGGTGGACGACTGGTTCCGGCGCGTGGAAGAAACATGGGACGCCGCCCATGTCCACCTTCAGCGTGCCGTACTGCGCCAGAAAATTGGCGCAGACCGTCACTGCAGTGAGGCTCCGGTGTTTGCACCGGGGGACAGGGTCTGGCTCTCGACCCGAAACCTGCCCCTCCGCCTGCCCTGTCGGAAGCTGGGTCCGCGGTTTGTGGGGACATTTAAAGTTCTGAGGAGAGTGAACAAGGTATGTTACAGGTTACAGCTTCCCCCCGATTACTGCATTACGGCCAGCCACCGGTGGTGGCTGGCCCACTCCAGGAGTCTGAGGTGCGGGAGTTTCCTCCACCCCCTCTGGACATCGAGGGGGCCCCGGCGTACTCCGTTCGTTCCATACTGGATTTGAGACATCGGGCGAGGGGCCTTCAGTACCTCGTGGACTGGGAGGGGTATGGTCCGGAGGAGAGATGCTGGGTTCCGGTGGAGGACGTGTTGGATCCTTCCATGCTGCGAGATTTCCACTGTCTCCATCCGGATCGCCCTGCGCCTCGCCCTCTGGGTCGTCCCCGAGGTCGGTGCCGACGCGCTGCTGGGGCCACGCGTCGGGTGGGGGGGGGGGGGTACTGTCACGACTTCCGCCGAAGTCGGTCCCTCTCCTTGTTCCGGCGGTGTTCGCCGGTCGACGTCACCGATCTTCTAGCCATCACTGATCCATTTGTCATTTTCCATTGGTTTTATCTTGTCTTCCTTCACACCTGGTTTCAATCCCATCAATTACATGTTGTGTATTTAACCCTCTGTTTCCCATCATGTCCTTGTCAGAGATTGTTTGTTTTGTATGTTCGTGATTTATGTATTGGTGCGCGACGGGTTCTTGTACCCACTTTTATTTATTATGTACTTTGGTTTTGGAGTTTTTTAAAGGCTATTAAACTACTCCATTTATACCAAGTTCGATTCTCCTGCGCCTGACTTCCCTGCCACCTACACACACGGAATTACAAGGACTGTCGTTGCTCTACATAATTCCATGTGTTATTTCATAGTTTTGATCAAAAATCTAATCAAATGTTATTTGTCACATGCGACAAATAGACCTTACTGTGAAATGCTTACTTACAAGCCCTTAACCAACAGTGCAGTTCAAGAAATAGAGTTAAGAGAATATTTACTAAATAAAAAGTAACATAGTAGAATTACATAACAAGAACGAGGCTACGGGTTAGTCGAGATGTTTTCACTATTATTCTACAATGTAGAAAATAGTCAAAATAAAGAAAAACCCTTGAATGAGTAGGTGTGTCCAAACTTTTGACTGGTACTGTATACTAGAAATTAAGTTGTATTGTTAGTAGTCTATTCTATTTGTCCTCTTGCTCAGTTGTGCACCGGGGCCTCCCACTCCTCTTTCTATTCTGGTTAGAGTCAATTTGCGCTGTTCTGTGAAGCGAGTAGCACACAGCGTTGTACCAGATCTTCAGTTTCTTGGCAATTTCTCGAATGGAATAGCCTTCATTTCTCAGAACAAGAATAGACTGACGAGTTTCAAAATAAATAAATTATTTGTTTCTGGCCATTTTGAGCCTGTAATCGAACCCACAAATGCTGATGCTCCAGATATTCAACTAGTCTAAAGAAGGCCAGTTTTATTGCTTCTTTAATCAGGACAACGGTTTTCAGCTGTGCGAACATAATTGCAAAAGGATTTTCTAATGATCAATTAGCCTTTTAAAATCATAAACTTGGATTAGCTAACACAACGTGCCATTGGAACACAGGAGTAATGGTTGCTGATAATGGGCCTCTGTACGCCTATGTAGAGATTCCATTTAAAAAATCAGCCGTTTCCAGCTACAATAGTCATTTCCAACATGAACAATGTCTACACTGTATTTCTGATCAATTTTATGTTATTTTAATGGACAAAAAAATTAATTTTCTTTAAAAAAAATGACATTTCTAAGTCACCCCAAACTTTTGAACGGTAGTGTATATTTTTTTATTTAACTAGGCAAGTCAGTTAAGAACATATTCTACCCCGGCCAAATTCTAATCCGGACGATGCTGGGCCAACTGTGCGCCGCCCTATGGGACTCCCAAACACGGCCAGTTGTGATACAGCCTGGAATCGAACCAGGGTCTGTAGTGACGCCGCTAGCACTGAGATGCAGTGCTTTAGACCACTGTGCCACTCCAGAGTCCATTTGTGGGGAAAAACACATTCTGATTGGCTGGGCCTGGCTCCCCAGTGGGTGGCTGCACCCCTATCCAGTCATGTGAAATCCATAGATTAGGGCCTAATTCATTTATTTCAATTGACTAATTTCCTTATATGAACTGTAACTCAGTAAAATCTTTGAAATTGTTCCATGTTTCTGTTCAGTATAGATAACAAAACATGAAATTAAAAGAAACAATGGAAATCTCTGTTATCAGATATATCCTGTATACTGCCCTGATTTCTGCATGACTTAACTACCAACGTACTGCATGCATAGTCGTCCTCCTCCATAGGTAGCCCACTAGACTAGACCTATATCTGTTCTTGAATGTAAATCCCCCCCATCTGGAGTGGATGGGGTCACTATGCATGTGAAACAGATAGGTGTCACACCGTTAACTGCTGTCCCATTGGGACACACTGGGACACACTCTTAGCAGCAAATGGCTCCGTATCCCTCACTCTGCCAAAACATAGGATAAGGGACAGACGACAATGGGCCATCTATGTAATGGAGAAGTGTATTATACATCGCCACCTCCCCCTCAGACACACACCTCCCATCCATAATAGGACGGAACAGGAACACTTCCCAATCCCTTCCACCTCTGGCTCAACAAATGCTTTCCATGTGCCTGCTAGACTGCTATATGGTTATCTATAGCTTCCTTCTGTCTGTCTAGGGCTCAGTTTCATACCAATAAGCCCACAAAAACAAATAAAACAACAAATTAATTAATTTAAGCTGCCCTACATAAATAAAATGACACACTCTTGCTGTACCTTTGCATAAATGTTCTATGTTGATAAAGCATGGATTATAAAGAAATAGGGAACTGTGAAGTAAAATGTAATAATGCTGTAATTACAAACAGCAGGGTGATATGTTTATTGAGCAATTGGCACATTATTGAATAATTCCAATAATAGTTGGTACTTCTGTACGTTAACAAAAAAAACTGTTTAATAGCTAGGGTACTTTTGACACATTTTCTGACCCAGTTTCAGTTAGATCTTTTCAAATTTTAATGAAATTGTGATGGTGTCAGAGGTAAATAGTTAGGTAAAGGAATTGTTAGCTAAATAGAGATTTGAGCATGTGGGTACAGAATCTGGTGAGATATACAGTGTATGTAAGCTACTGTACATGGTGGTCAGATAGGATGAGTGGGTTAAAGGGGGGATTGGATGGGGGATGAATGGAGAGAAGTGCTCTTTTTCTGAATGAATCCAATGTTCTGCTCAGCATGTGCTTGCCTGGCAAGCCAGCTCTCCATCTCACTCTATTCACTTCCTTCCTCTCTTTCTTCCCCCAGTCCCCCTAACTCATCCACCCCCAACTTCCCCCCATGTCTCTGCTATGCTCAGGCTGAGTCCCTCTATACTGGGATGAACACAGGGCAACCAGCCCAGAGAGTGTGTGTGCCTAAGGAATGTCCTCCTCCCAAATATGGGATGAGCCCTGCTGCTGAACCATGCAGCATCAGCCTGGAGCAGGATGGGGGGATGATGGACTGTAGCTGATATTACTTTTAAATATATATATTTTTATTAGACATGGCAGAACTGTGTAAGAAATAACAGAACTGTGTTCAAATACATGTGTTCTCACATGGTGAAAAAAGTATTTTCTAATACCCTTTTCAAAAATGTTCCCCCAGTAAAGTATTTGAAGTATCACTGAGTATACCAAACATTAGGAACACCTTCCCAATATTGAGTTGAACCCCTCCTCCTCCTTTTGCCCTCAGAACAGACTCAATTCGTCGGGGCATGGACTCTACAAGGTGTCGATGTTGGCCCATGTTGACTCCAATGCTTCTTTTTGAGGAAGTCTCTTAAGAGCTTTGCACACCTGGATTGTACAATATTTGCACATTATTATTTAAAAAATTAA
The DNA here is from genome assembly GCF_045679555.1 of Salvelinus alpinus. Classification (NCBI taxonomy): domain Eukaryota; kingdom Metazoa; phylum Chordata; class Actinopteri; order Salmoniformes; family Salmonidae; genus Salvelinus; species Salvelinus alpinus. Next base: position 23,306,199 of record NC_092102.1, on the reverse strand, counting down.
GCTCTGTCAAGTTGATTGCTGATCATTGCTAGACAGCCATTTTCAAGTCTTACCATATATTTTCAAGCTGATTTAAGTCAAAACTGTAACTAGGCCACTCAGGAACATTCAATGTTGTGTTGGTAAGCAACTCCAGTCTACACTGAGTATATGAAACATTAGGAACACCTTTCAATTGTCTCACGGCTTAAAAATCCTTCTTTAATCTGTCTCCTCCCCTTCATCTACACTGATTGAAGTGCATTTAACAAGTGACATCAATAAGGGATCATACCTTTCACCTGGATTCACCTGCCCAGCCTATGTCATGGAAAGAGCAGGTGTTCTTAATGTTTTGTATACTCAGTGTATAATTACCACCAAAGTATTTCACAGAAAGTGGACAACACCTGTACTCTAAATTGTGAGTACTGTGGCATTACAAAGCTGTCTGTTGAAAGATAACACTCAGGCTTGAATATAAATACTTTAATTTCAATAGATGAATAATCATGCAGAATTCAGTATTCCAAAGTGATAAGAAAACTCCCCCAGTAGCAGCTGTACAAAAAACAAATAGCTTTCTTATCACCAGACACAAAAGGCTGCAAAACAGTCCAGCTAAAATTCAGCAACAACACACAATGAAATACACCAAAAAGCAAATCACGTCCAATCCAGACTCAAAGCACTCCTTGAAGAACCTGGCTCGTGGAGACCACAGGCAGCTCTAGGGGGAATCCTAAAACTCTGGGGGGGTCTTGGCCCACTTTGTCATACTAACCCCCCTTCTCCTGTATTTCTTCCTCCTCCTATATGCTCATCCACTCCCCCACTCCCCCTCCAGCACATTCTACACATTCAGCCCATTCTAGAAATCCATTTTTAGGCCCTGTGCAAACCGCAGAGCTCTGCAGCCAAACCGGCTAACAGATGTGGACAAAAACATCCTATTCCTGCCTGCGCCTGGGTTTCCCCCTGCATGTGCGGCTAGAATTGGACCAGGCTGGATCTAGAAATGACTCATACTACACACACACACTCGTCCTGCAAGATGGAGATACGGAAGGAGAAGGGAGAGTGAGAGATTGTATAGAAAGAGAGAGAGAGAGAGACGGAGGGAGGGAGGGAGAGAGGAAAGAGGGAGGGAGAGAGAGACATACACATACACTTAGCACAGTTCTCCAGACAGGACCTCAGGAGGGGTGAATGAGGGAACAGAGCAGACGGGGATGGGAGAGGATGTCATTTTTCTTAGTGGAGGGGGCGGATGGAGGTGAGGGGGCGGGGTATGGGGGCAGGCTGATTCACTGAACTTCATGATGAGTGGTGTCTGACTCACACAAACACAGGAAGGGGCACGTGCTGCTCATATAATGAATAAAGCTCTGGTATTTATTTATTTTTCCTGAGTGGCGCAGCGGTCTAAGGCACTGCATCTCAGTGCAAGAGGTGTCACTATACAGTCCCTGGTTCGTATCCAGTCTGTATCACATCCGGCCGTGATTGGGAGTCCCATAGGGCGGAGCACAATTGGCCCAGTGTCGTCAGCGTTTGGCCGGGGTAGGCCGTCATTGTAAATAAGAATTTGTTCTTAACTGACTTGCCTGGTTAAATAAAGGTTAAATAAAAATTAAAAACATTTACTTGGGTAGATCTGAAAGGATTGGATAAGTGTAAGTAATCTGTCCAAACTTTTACAGAGCCTATCAGAGGGCATGGTGGAGCTATTACCATATTGCTTTTATATATACAATCCTTTCAGAATCAGATCTACAGAAGTACATGGCTGAGTAAGGGCTGGACACAGTATGGTGTATGGCACCATCTTGTGGACATTAGGAAGAAAGAAAGCTGCATCTCGATATGCAGCTGAAGTCGGAAGTTTACATACACCATAGCCAAAGACATTTAAACTCAGTTTTTCACAATTCCTGACATTTAATCCAGATAAATATTCCCTGTTTTAGGTCAGTTAGGATCACCACTTTATTTTGAGAATATGAAATGCCAGAATAATAGTAGAGAGAATTATTTATTTCAGCTTTTATTTCTTTCATCACATTCCCAATGGGTCAGAAGTTTACATACACTCAATTAGTATTTGGTAGCATTGCCTTTATATTGTTTAACTTGGGTCTTGGGTAACCAAATGTTTTGGGTAGCCTTCAACAAGCTTCCCATAATAAGTTGGGTGAAATTTGGCCCATTCCTCCTGACAGAGCTGGTGTAACTGAGTCAGGTTTGTAGGCCTCCTTGCTCGCACACGCTTTTTCAGTTCTGCCCACAAATTTTCTATAGGATTGAGGTAAGGGATTTGTGATGGCCACTCCCATACCTTGACTTTGTTGTCCTTAAGCCATTCTGCCACAACTTTGGAAGTAGGCTTGGGGTCATTGTCCATTTGGAAGACCCATTTTCGACCAAGCTTTAACTTCCTGACTGATATCTTGAGGTGTTGCTTCAATATATCCACATAATTTTCCTGCCTCATGATACCATGTATTTTGTGAAGGGCACCAGTCCCTCCTGCAGCAAAGCACCCCCACAACATGATGCTGCCACCCCCATGCTTCATGGTTGAAATGGTGTTCTTTGGCTTGCAGGCCTCCCCCTTTTTCCTCCAAACATAATGATGGTCATTATGGCCAAACAGTTCTATTTTTGTTTCATCAGACCAGAGGACATTTCTCCAAAAAGTACGATCTTTGTCCCCATGTGCAGTTGCAAACCGTAGTCTGACTTTTTTATGGCGGTTTTGGAGCAGTGGCTTCTTCCTTGCTGAGCGGCCTTTCAGGTTATGTCGATATAGGACTCATTTTACTGTGTATATAGATACTTTTGTACCTGTTTCCTCCAGCATCTTCACAACGTCCTTTGCTGTTGTTCTGGGATTGATTTGCACTTTTCGCACAAAAGTACGTTCATCTCTAGGAGACAGAACGCGTCTCCTCCCTGAGCGGTATGACGGCTGCGTGGTCCCATGGTGTTCATACTTGCGTACTATTGTTTGTACAGATGAACGTGGTACCTTCAGTCATTTGGAAATTACTCCCAAGGATGTGCCAGACTTGTGGAGGTCTACAATTTGTTTTCTGAGGTCTTGGCTGATTTCTTTTGATTTTCCAAATATGTCAAGCAAAGAGGCACTGAGTTTGAAGGTAGAACTTGAAATACATCCACATGTACACCTTTAATTGAGTCAAATAATGTTAATTAGCCTATCAGAAGCTTCTAAAGCCATGACATAATTTTCTGGAATTTTCCAAGCTGTTTAAAGGCATAGCCAACTTAGTGTATGTAAACTTCTGACCCACTGGAATTGTGATACAGTGAATTATAAGTGAAATAATCTGTCTGTAAACAATTGTTGGAAAAATGACTTGTGTCATGCACACAGTAGATGTCCTAACCGACTTGCCAAAACTATAGTTGGTTAACAAGAAATTTGTGGAGTGGTTGAAAAACAAGTTTTAATATGTCCAATGTAAGTGTATGTAAACTTCCGACTTCAACTGTAGGCCTCCTGTAAATCTATGATCTGAAGGACGATGATTGTCATTCATATCCAACGTCACAGTCCAACATCATAGTGCGTTATTCTTTTTCACAGAACTACTTTTCATAGAACTCCCATACAGCTGTCCCTTAGTGGAGTGTTCTTTCTCTAAATTAAACACAGCTAATCAAACACCTGTACAATGTCCGTATGTTCTTGTGTAGACTTGTCCCTCAACATAATATACCCTCATAGGATAGGAAAGACATAAAAACAAAAATGAGCAGCTCATCTCTGTTGCCAGGGAAACCTACTTCTCCTTAGTGTAGTCAATGCCATTATAGAGATACAAGTGACTGGAGACAGACATACTAGAGTGCTATTTACATTAACTCCAGCAGAGTGTAGTCTTGCCTTGATAAAGAGCAGAGCATTATCAGTTTTAGCCCCAAGACTAAAGTGTGAATTGGGAAGCCCAAATACAAAAACAATAGAGATACAAATAGTATATGCTGTCAAGTTATCACTACTTAATCTGCTTTTAAAATTGTCACCTGCGCTATTCCAATACTTTAATGTACTCCATCTTGTGAAAGCATGAATACAGTGTCACTACAATCAAGGGCCTAAATTAAGTAATCAGTTTATCTAGGCTAAATGACTTTGAGCCAGTCTACACCAAACCAAAGGAGGGATATGGAACTCAAATGACGTCAATGATTGACTGATGAGCGTATGTTCAGCTCTGTTTTGCTGTAATGCATGAGTCACCTTGGCGACTGTGCATCTGGAGTTTTAGAATTCCTCCTATCTCTCTCTGTCTCTCACCTGATTGATCAAAAGCGAGAGGGGGCCCGCCTGCCTATTTTGTGCCTGTCGCCTCCCTCTGTGGCAGCTTTATTGTAGACCCAGGAGAGGGAGGGTGTGGTGGTGCTGTGCTGCATCTGTGCTGCGGTTACTTACTGAGGCAGTCCGTGCTCAGATTTATCATGGCCTTTATATTCTACCAGAACAGACAGCAGCATGTTATCTCTACAGAAGGCTGTGATAAGACACATTTGAGCCAGACTCAACAGCATAGAGATACATGGAATACAAATAGGTTTTACAAAAAAGGTGCTTGACCGAGTTGCAGGTGCAACTTTTAAAATGTGTTCCTCTGCATTGAAATCCCTGCAAACAAAGTAGAAGGGGGGTGAATATCTAAACAGCTAGTTTAATACCGTAGTTCCTCCAAACTCAGATAGGGAAAGGTGGCAGACACTTACTCCTTTTTCTTGGTCTGAAGGGGCACTCTGTCTGGGAGAGAGAAGAAGAACCTCAATCGATACACTTCCTTTTCTGGCATCAATCATGAGGACATTGCCAAATCTAGTATGGACCCTCCCAAGAATTTTTTTGTCAGATACAGTGCCTTCAGAAAGTATTTATACCCCTTGACTTATTCCATATTTTGTTGTGTTACAGCCTGAATTCAAAAAGGATTAAAATCAAATCTACACACAATACCCCATAATACCCCATGCTTTTAGAAAATGTTGCTAATTTCTTGAAAATTAAATACAGAAATACATTTACTTTAATACAAAACATAGGAGGCTCACGGTTCTCACCCCCTTTCGTAGACTTACACAGTAATTATGACAACTTCCGGAGGACATCCTGCAACCTATCAGAGCTCTTTCAGCATGAACTGACATGTCGTCCACCCAATCAAAGGATCAGAGAATGAATCTCGTACTGAAAGCATACGCTACAGCTAGCTAGCACGGCAGTGCATAAAATGTGCTGAGTAGTTGATTCAAAGTGAGAGAAAGACAATAGTTGAGCCCGCCTTTGTTAGTGCTAAACTGCTTACTGACTGTACACTGTAATGTTACTGCATGATTGTAGTGGGTTTACTAACGCATTAGTTCTATTAGCTATGTTGTCTATTAAGTTACTTTAGCTAATATGTTACAATGACGTTGGCTGTGTGTAGTGGTTGTGATATGGTTTGTTTTTTCACTTGGTCACATAAAGCTGATGTGTTGTGCAGTGAAGTCCACAAGCAAAGGGAAAAGGTGAGAGGAGGAGACCGCATAGATGCGAGAAGGAATACAACGGGCTGCTATGAAAGTGAACTGTGTTTACATGTGATCAGGGGTGTATTCATTCTGCCGATTGAAAAACGTTTCTTAAACAGAAGCAAACGGAAAGAAACAGGGATAAACATACCTGAATTTGTCCGTTTGCAACTGTTGGACTAATGATTACACCCTATATCAGCTAGATGTAGGCAAGAGTGTGCAAGACAGTATTGAATGCCACTCTCTGTCACTTCATATTTTTCTCTCGACCCGTGTGCACCTACGTTGTAAACTTTTATTCATAGGCTTGGTTGTAGCAACCTCAAGATGGGTATAGGGAAAATTTGAGTATCAAGTATTAGCCTAAATCTATCACTGTTACATTGAACTGGGTGAATGGAATATGAATGACAGTCATCCAATATGCTGTAACAGAAATTAGGCCATGCTTATGAAAACAAAAAATTGTCCACCCTCATCTCAAACAGCACTGACCGGCACTGAACTTCACCATGCTCAAAGGGATATTCAATGTTTGCTTTTTTTTTTACCCATCTACCAATAGGTGCCTCAATGCGAGGCATTGGAAAACCTCCCTGGTCTTTGTGGTTGAATCTGTGTTTGACATTTTCACTGCTCGACTGAGGGACCTTACAGATAATTACACGTGTGGGGTACAGAGAGGAGGTAGTCATTCAAAAATCATGTTAAACACAATTATTGCACACAGAGTGAGTCATTATGTGACTTATTAAGCACACTTTTACTCCTGAACTTATTTAGGCTTGCCAAATGGGTTGAATACTTATTGACTCAAGACAGTTCAGCTTTTCATTTTGTATTCATTTGTAAAAATATATATTTTTAACATAATTCCACTTTGACATTACACTCTGACACCAGGCAACCGATCTCTCTAGCCTTGACAACATCACAGTGTTCAATATCTCCTGGTCTGCATCCCAAATGTTGCTCTGTTCCCTGTATGGTACACTAGCCATTTGTGATGTATCCCCGGACCCTGGTGTCAGATGGCTGTTTATTGATGAATGTTTAGTGTTTCTGTCTAAAAAACAACTGTGGTGCGCTACTGCCTGCCCTGCAGGGCTCTGGGCGAGACGGATGGCTACATTTGTAATTCAGATGGTGGCCCCACAGCTGCATTAACTATTAAAGTGTGGTTATCTATGGGTAATGGGACCCCAGTAACAGAGGAAAAAAACCCTGCCAGTGATGGAGTAGCCTGAGCTTTGATATATGGGCCCTGCCACTCTACATTATAAGATCCTCTCTGCACCATACTCTGACTGACTGTAAGTAATCATGATATGTGGGGTGCCATTGTGATGAAAGAAAATAGGCACTCACATCATAGCACTCCAGGCGAGAAAGTACATTTATGGGCGACATATAACATGGCAGGTGATATAGGCTCTTGAAACCATCATTCCGGATACAGGCACTCTTATTAAGGAACTAACCATAATAACTATCCAATTTGTGATGACCTAGTATGAGATGTTTTGATCAAATCAAGATCAGCTTTTGCCCTTTATAACCCTACAGACAAAAAAATGGCAGCTTTCTCAATGCTTAGTATTGCTACAGTACGTGTCATGACTTAGCATAGCTGTAGCCATCTGAAATTCAAAGCATTTTAGACAGAGTACTTATTAAACAAAACCTACCAGGCCTGTCCCCAATAAATAATGATCACACCATCATTAGTAAACACCACTGCCTCGAACTCTCTACTATCGTGTGCAGGCCAGGGCCATGTACAGTAATTGCGCCTTCACTGACTCTCCCTTACTTTCCCTTACGCTTCTACTCTTCTTTGGACTCTCTTGAGTATCTGGGGAGTGTAACCTTTAAGTGGGTGCAGGAGTAGCCGAGGTAGCGAGTAGTTGGGAGTACCTGGGGTACGAGTGAACCTTCCATACAGCCAGCTAGCCGGGCAGGCGGTTGGGTACCTGGGGGCAGGGTGGCATTCCACCTGGCTGGCTAGATTAATAAATCATGCCATTAGGCCATTCTTTAGCTGCCGTCCAATTAACCAACAGGGACACTGTGAATGCAGTTACAGCCTGTGATTAATTACACTGCAATAACATCAGACTAGAGCTCACACACTCCCAAAGGGCAGCCACATGGTTTCATGGCTTCATTCTGCAATTTTGTTTCTCAATGAAGTGCTGTGTTGTTGTGTTTTGGGGGAAGGTTTCTCTGCTTTTCCTATCTGAAAGTATTGTTCCAGTGTTTCCATATTTCTATGAAATATTACCTATAATTACTTACAATATGGGTGAAAAGGTTTTCCTTCCAAAATATGGTGATTAAGTATGCTAAAAAGCAGCTTTCCTGTGTTGGAATGGTGTGGGCATACTCCAACAACAGGATGGTGTAGGCGTATACCGGTCATTAAAAATATTCATGCGAGTAGACAGCTGTTTTGATAGTTTTTTAAGTGTTTTCTCTCCAATTTATGCTTTGGCCACAAATACGAGTATAGGACGAGTCAACAACATTATTTGTATATGAGTTAACAGAATGAGATTTAAAAAGTTAGATTTCAATGGACAGTTACTTCAAAATGTTATTGATTTGTACCAGAGGAGAGGAAGTGGTGAGTAGTGAGATGGCACAATATACTGTACACAGCCACACAAGCAGGCAGGCACTCATACTTACTCACACCACTAAGCATACACAATCAAGAGAACTTAAAGCAGTTTACATCAAAAATATATACTCTGACTTATCCAAAACCATACATACAAATTACTTCCACCTCTTGAATAGCAGACTCATCAGGATACAGTTAGGTGCAATTATTTCCTTAAACACAATCTACGACAAAGCCTCTGTCCTCCCCACTCCATACTAATTTAATTTGTGGCCTTAATTGAGCCTAAAAAGGCAGGGAATGAGATGGAAGAGAAAGGTTAATGGGACTGACACAAAGGGCAGTACAGACATCAGAGAAGGACTAGCCTTAACTGTCACATCCAGACCGTGTCACAGTCTGAGCCGTGTCACAGTCTCCAGGAGCCAATTAGAGCTGGGGCTGCATCCAAAATGGCACTCTATTCCTTATATATATATATATAAAGCGCAGTACTTTTGACCAGGGCCCAACCTATATAGGGGAATAGGGTACCATTTGAGATGCAACACTGGTCAGTAATTCAGGCTCTGATCAGGCCCTACACCCAAACAAGGGCACTGCGTTCATCCACCTCTGGCCTGCTCGCCTCCCTACCTCTGAGGAAGTACAGTTCCCGCTCAGCCCAGTCAAAACTGTTCGCTGCTCTGGCACCCCAATGGTGGAACAAACTCCCTCACGACGCCAGGTCAGCGGAGTCAATCACCACCTTCCGGAGACACCTGAAACCCCACCTCTTTAAGGAATACCTAGGATAGGATAAAGTAATCCTTCTAACCCCCCCCCCCTTAAAAGAGTTAGATGCACTATTGTAAAGTGGTTGTTCCACTGGATATCATAAGGTGAATGCACCAATTTGTAAGTCGCTCTGGATAAGAGCGTCTGCTAAATGACTTAAATGTAAATGTAAATGTAATTAAGCCACCTCCAGTAGAGTCAGTAGTGCCAGTCAGGCATTTGTTTTCTCTGAAAGTACAGACCCTCTCTGAGAGCAGAGCTTGTAATGACCTCTATCTTTCTATCAATGTGCTCACTCAGGGTGAAGTCTGACTGCCGCCATATCCAATAGAAAGGTCACGGATGATGTAACAGATGAGAGGGGTGGAGGGAAGAGACAAGTTGGTGGGATTTAATGGCAAGGGGGCAGGGACAGTAGAGTGGGGACCCACTTTCACATGTCTATTCTTTCGTTTGTGGCTTGCTTTATAAGCACTGAATTAATGTGTTTTTGTTTTAAAAGACTGAAAAGGTGGGTTTTGCAAGTGCAAAATCAAAGAAGAGGTGCAGGCGCCCTGATCGGTGATCGTCAAACAATGTTTATGTTAGTGTGTGTGAGTATGTTTTGTTTTCATCCTGATAGTGCACACATTTGGCTTGGTCTGCAAATCTTACATTCCATGTTTCCATTTTTTAATGTTTTGTTCATCTTTTTTTACCCCTTCACTTCATTTAACTTAAATTAAATGTATTGTTGTTGTTTTTTGACTAGCACTGCTTGAATTGAGATTAAAACCACATATGATTCATGCCTGATCCTGCTTCAATAGCAGAGTTGCCTTTGTGTTCTAGATAGATAGGATTGTGCAACACATAACAATGACATTCAGCTGCTGCAGCACTTTTCTTTGGTAAATTGGACTAAGTTCACACAATGTAGTAATACATTGGTACTGTATACATACACCCCTCTCTAAGATGAGGTGCAGAGACTGATAAAGTAGAAGCACTGAGGAAGCCCAATGGATATCACATAAACTACAATCCATTTTCATGCAGTGTAGCTTACAGGTATAAGAGCCCATGCCACTTCGCTGCTTTCAGCCCATGGTATGAGTTTCTAGAGCTACGGGGGAAATATGTGAACTGCAATGCATACCCAATGTGGTAACACTACATGAAGTTCCTCTTATAACTCTGTAATAACAATACAATTGCACATCCTCCCAAAATCCAATTAGTGAATTGTATTCAATAGGTGTAATTGGCTCTCACGTAAACATAAGGACTGTAATGTCACACCCATTTTCTTTACTAGTTCTATTTGTTAACACCCCTCCCCTCTCTTGTGGAGACGGTCTGTGCTTGTGGTGTTCCTGAAAACCAAACCGGCTTTGGCACCAATTTAATTTACAGCAGTTGGGTCTTCAGCCCGGGTACTGTATATTGCATCTGATAAAAGGGTGATTGGAAAAAGGGATTCCTTTATTGGAACTTGCTCTTATCCTTTGCATTAAGAGCTTTCTATTTAAACAAATTAAGTAATTAGCATTGAACTCCTTTATGCCTGATTCCTCAAACTATTATGTTCAGCTATTGTGAATGGCATGCCCGTCATACATCAACAAATATGCCTTACAAATGTGCACTTTACTTGTTTTGCTAGTTGTCAGGAGCATCTTATATGGATCGATAACATCCCAGCTAGCACATAATGTTCTGAAAACCATATTTTTCTTAGAGCTTGGTGAGATCGTGGTTGTCCTATGGTTATTTTGAATAAAACCTTGTTGCAGGATAGTTGCTTGGCTTTGGAACATTCTCAGCACATTTAAGGAATTTAAAAAAATGTTATTTTCTTGCTATTTCATTTTTTTAACAGCAGGATTCCTAATAGTTCCAACATGGTTATCTTTAATAACATTTTTGTTAATGTTCTAGGAAAGTTCTCCAACTGGTTTGACATTGGGAATGTTCTCAAATAGTTCAGAGAAAGTTCAGAAACAACATTCTTCTGTGGGAATTTCAGTATTTCAGCATAACGTTTCCTACAGGTTTCCTCATGGTTCTATTTAAAGTCATGTTCTCAGAACATTAAGAAAACGTTCCATAAAATCACAAGAGAACATTAGTAACATTCTAAGAAGGTTCTAAAAATGTTATTGAAAAACATACACATTCCATTCTCAACGTCAACAAAACTCTCTCTATCCTCTATCTAATAATTAAGGCCCATTATGAAGTACAGGATCCAGTTTCAGAGGGAGGTGCTCAGTCCCAGGGTCCTTAGCTGAGCTGTAGTCAATGAACAGCATTCTCACGTAGGTGTTCCTTTTGTCCAGGTGGGAAAGGGAAGTGTGGAGTGCAATAGAGATTGCATCATCTGTGGATCTGTTGGAGTGGGTCCAAGGTTTCTTGGATAGTCTTGATGTGAGCCATGACCAGACATTCAAAGCATTTCATGGCTACAGATGTGAGTGCTACGGGGCGGTAGTCATGCAGACAAGGTTACCTTGGCGTTCTTGGGCACAGGGACTATGGTGGTTTGCTTGAAACATGTAGGCATTACAGACTGGGTCAGGGACAGTTTGAAAATGTCAGTGAAGACACTTGCCTTCTGAATGTTAACCTGCTTAAAGGTCTTACTCACATCGGCTATGGAGAGTATGATCACACAGTCGTCCGGATCTGATCTCACGCATTCTTCAGTGTTGCTTGCCTCGATGCGAGCATAGAAGGCATTTAGCTTATCTGGTAGGCTTGCGTCACTGGGCAGCTTTGGGTTTCCCTTTGTAATCCGTGATAGTTTGCAAGCTCTGCCACATCCGACGGGCGTCAGAGCTGGTGTAGTAGGATAGGATCTTAGTCCTGTATTGACGTTTGACTGTTTGATGGTTCGTCAGAGGGCATAGTGGGAGTTCTTATAAGCGTCCGGATTAGTGTCCCGCTCTTTGAAATTGCCCTAGCTCTAGCCTTTAGCTCGGTGTGGATGTTGCTTGAAATCCATGGATTTTGGTTGGGATATGTACGTACGGTCACTGTGGGGGCGACGTTGTCGACGCACTTATTAATAAAGCCAGAGACTGCTGTGGTAAACTCCTCAATGCCACCGGATGAATCCCGGAACATATTCCAGTCTGTGCTAGCGAAACAGTCCTGGAGCTTAGCATCCACTTCATCGAACCACTTCCATATTGAGCGCATCACTGGTAATTCTTGTTTGAGTTTTTGCTTGTAAGCAGGAATCACAAGGATAGAGTTATCCATTGCCTAATGGAGAGCGAGGGAGAGCTTTGTATGCGTCTCTGTGTGTGGCGTAAAGGTGATCTAGAGTTTGTTTTCTCTAGTTTCACAGGTGACATGCTGGTAGAAATGAGGTAAAACGGATTTAAGTTTTCCTGCATTAAAATCACTGGCCACTAGGAGCATCGCCTCTCGGTGAGCATTTTCTTGTTTACTTATGACCCTATACATTTAGTTGAGTGCAGTCTTAGTTCCAGCTTCGGACTTGTGGTGGTAAAAAGTATGTTCTATAGCTTATCAGGAGGTATTCTAAAACAGGCTAGCAGAACCTTGAGACGTCCTTATTATTAGTGATTGAGCACCAGCTGTTGTTAACAAAGAAACACACACCACATCCTCTGATCTTACCGGACGCTGACACTGATGCATAAAAAACCCCAGCTAGCTGTATATTATCCATGTCTTTCTTCAGCCATGACTCTGAGAAGCATAGTATATTACAGTTCTTAATGTCCCATTGATAGGATAGTCTCGAACCTAGCTCATTCAGTTTATTCTCCAGCGATTTCATGTTTGGCAACAGAACATAGAGTAGAGGCGGTTCACAACACACACTTACTCTATAAGCAATTGTTTTCTATTTAATCTAAATAAATGTCTTTAAACTCCCTCATAACACCAGATTTGGTGGCCTGTGTGGTTAGTGCTACGGACTCTGGCACACATGTATGTCCTAGTCTACTAGAGTCAAATCCGACCGACTGCGCTTCTCTGGCATCCTGTCCTACCTGTCCTGTCCTACCTTTCATGTCTGCTCTTCCCTCTCCTAATATCAATAAAATTCACGACTGGGAATACAGATATGCATCTGTTGGTCACAGATCCTTAAAAAAAGGTAGGGGCGTGGATCAGAAAACCAGTCAGTATCTGATGTGACCACCATTTGCCTCATTCAGCGCGACAAATCTCCTTCACATAGAGTTGATCAGGCTGTTTATTGTGGACTGTGGAATGTTGTCCCACCCCTCTGCAATGGCTGTGTCGAAGTTGCTGGATACCGGCAGGAACTGGAACACGCCGATCCAGAGCATACCAAACATGCTCAATGGGTGACATGTCTGGTGAGTATCCAGGCCATGGAAGAACTGGGACATTTTCAGCTTCCAGGTATTATTTACAGATCCTTGCGACATGGGGCCATGCATTATCATGTTGAAACATTAGTTGATGGCTGCGGATGAATGGCACGACAATGGGCCTCAGGATCTCGTCACGATATCTATGTTTTTTATTTATTTTTTATTTCACCTTTATTTAACCAGGTAGGCTAGTTGAGAACAAGTTCTCATTTGCAACTGCGACCTGGCCAAGATAAAGCATAGCAGTGTGAACAGGCAACAACACAGAGTTACACATGGAGTAAACAATAAACAAGTCAATAACATGGTAGAAAAAAGAGAATCTATATACAATGTGTGCAAAAGGCTTGAGGAGGTAGGCAATAAATCGAATAATTACAATTTAGCAGATTAACACTGGAGTGATAAATCATCAGATGATCATGTGCAAGTAGAGATACTGGTGTGCAAAAGAGCAGAAAAGTAAATAAATAAAAGCAGTATGGGGGTGAGGTAGGTAAATTGGGTGGGCTATATACCGATGGACTATGTACAGCTGCAGCGATCGGTTAGCTGCTCAGATAGCAGATGTTTAAAGTTGTTGAGGGAGATAAAAGTCTCCAACTTCAGAGATTTTTGCAATTCGTTCCAGTCGCAGGCAGCAGAGAACTGGAAGGAAAGGCGGCCAAATGAGGTTTTGGCTTTAGGGATGATCAGTGAGATACACCTGCTGGAGCGCGTGCTACGGGTGGGTGTAGCCATCGTGACCAGTGAACTGAGATAAGGCGGCACTTTACCTAGCATAGCCTTGTAGATGACCTGGAGCCAGTGGGTCTGACGACGAACATGTAGCGAGGGCCAGCCGACTAGGGCATACAGGTCGCAGTGGTGGGTAGTATATGGTAGCTTTGGTGACAAAACGGATGGCACTGTGATAAACTGCATCCAGTTTGCTGAGTAGAGTATTGGAAGCTATTTTGTAGATGACATCGCCAAAGTCGAGGATCGGTAGGATAGTCAGTTTTACTAGGGTAAGTTTCGCGGCGTGAGTGAAGGAGGCTTTGTTGCGAAATAGAAAGCCGACTCTAGATTTGATTTTGGATTGGAGATGTTTGATATGAGTCTGGAAGGAGAGTTTGCAGTCTAGCCAGACACCTGGGTACTTATAGATGTCCACATATTCTAGGTCGGAACCGTCCAGGGTGGTGATGCTAGTCGGGCGTGCGGGTGCAGGCAGCGAACGGTTGAAAAGCATGCATTTGGTTTTACTAGCGTTTAAGAGCAGTTGGAGGCCACGGAAGGAGTGTTGTATGGCATTGAAGCTCGTTTGGAGGTTAGATAGCACAGTGTCCAAGGAAGGGCCAGAAGTATACAGAATGGTGTCGTCTGCGTAGAGGTGGATCAGGGAATCGCCCGCAGCAAGAGCAACATCATTGATATATACAGAGAAAAGAGTCGGCCCGAGAATTGAACCCTGTGGTACCCCCATAGAGACTGCCAGAGGACCGGACAACATGCCCTCCAATTTGACACACTGAACTCTGTCTGCAAAGTAGTTGGTGAACCAGGCAAGGCAGTCATTAGAAAAACCGAGGCTACTGAGTCTGCCGATAAGAATATGGTGATTGACAGAGTCGAAAGCCTTGGCCAGGTCGATGAAGACGGCTGCACAGTACTGTCTTTTATCGATGGCGGTTATGATATCGTTTAGTACCTTGAGCGTGGCTGAGGTGCACCCGTGACCGGCTCGGAAACCGGATTGCACAGCGGAGAAGGTACGGTGGGATTCGAGATGGTCAGTGATCTGTTTGTTGACTTGGCTTTCGAAGACCTTAGATAGGCAGGGCAGGATGGATATAGGTCTGTAACAGTTTGGGTCCAGAGTGTCTCCCCCTTTGAAGAGGGGGATGACCGCGGCAGCTTTCCAATCCTTGGGGATCTCAGATGATATGAAGGAGAGGTTGAACAGGCTGGTAATAGGGGGTGCGACAATGGCGGTGGACAGTTTCAGAAATAGGGGGTCCAGATTGTCAAGCCCAGCTGATTTATATGGGTCCAGGTTTTGCAGCTCTTTCAGAAAATCTGCTATCTGGATTTGGGTAAAGGAGAAGCTGGGGAGGCTTGGGCGAGTAGCAGCGGGGGGGGGGCGGAGCTGTTGGCCAAGGTTGGAGTCGCCAGGAGGAAGGCATGGCCAGCCGTTGAGAAATGCTTGTTGAAGTTTTCGATTATCACGGATTTATCGGTGGTGACCGTGTTACCTAGCCTCAGTGCAGTGGGCAGCTGGGAGGAGGTGCTCTTGTTCTCCATGGACTTTACAGTATCCCAGAACTTTTTGGAGTTAGAGCTACAGGATGCAAATTTCTGCTTGAAAAAGCTGGCCTTTGCTTTCCTGACTGAAATCTCAGAATTTTTGGTGGCCTTCCTAAGCCAGGATTCAGACACGGCAAGGACATCAGGGTTGGCAGAGTGTGCTAAAGCGGTGAGTAAGACAAACTTAGGGAGGAGGCTTCTGATGTTGACATGCATGAGACCAAGGCTTTTTCGATCACAGAAGTCAACAAATGAGGGTGCCTGGGGACATGTAGGGCCTGGGTTTACCTCCACATCACCCGAGGAACAGAGGAGTAGTAGGATGAGGGTGCGGCTAAAGGCTATCAAAACTGGTCGCCTAGAGTGTTGGGGACAAGGAATAAAAGGAGCAGATTTATGGGCGTGGTAGAATAGATTCTGGGCATAATGTGCAGACAGGGGTATAGTGGGGCACGGGTACAGCGGAGGCAAGCCCAGGCACTGGGTGATGATAAGAGAGGTTGTATCTCTGGACATGCTGGTCTCAATGGGTGAGGTCACCGCATGTGTGGGAGGTGGGACAAAGGAGGTATCAGAGGTACGGGGAGTGGAACTACGGGCTCCATTGCAAACCAAAACAATGATAACTAGCCTGAACAACAGTATACAAGGCATATTGATATTTGAGAGAGACATACAGTAAGGCATAAAGTAATTGCAGGTCTTGATTGGGAGAGCTAGCTAAAACAACAGGTGAGATAACAGCAGCTAGTCAGCTAGCACAGCAACAGCAGGTAAAATGGCGATGACTAGGCAGAGAGGGTCGGATTAACTACACACAGAGCCTGAGTTAAAACACAGAGCCGACAAATAAAACACAAATAAACAGAATGGAGTACCGTGAATTAATGGACAGTCCAGCAGGCATCAGCTATGTAGCCAAGTGATCATAGTGTCCGGGGGGCAGCCGTAGGTGGAGCAGGGAAGCCGCCACTACGCTAGCACGCGGCGTTTAAAGTTAGTAGCCCGGGGGTGGTCTGCTCAGACGGAGGGGGTCTGCTCAGACGGAGGACGGTTGAGGGCACAGCGGATGGGGTATTCGTCGGCAGACCAGACGTGGTGGTGCGGCGGGGCGCCGTGTCGACAGAGAATCCAAGCCAGATGGGCGAAAGAGGTATTGTAGAATTTTGTTTGCTAACTGGTGCTAGCTTCGTGGCAGTGGCGCTAGCTGCAAGCTAGCTGTGAGGATCAGAAGTAGTGGCTCAGGGATTACGGCAGGAATCCGGCGTTGTTGTGGAGAGACTGTCCGATGCTGGTAAATTGGTGAGTAATATCCAGGCTAATAACAGGGCTGGTGTCTGTGCAGAAGGTAAAAGCTGCTAGCAGTGGCTAAAAATGACTAAATAGCTTGTAGCTGGTTAGCTACTGGGGGTTCTTGAATGTGTTCCAAAGTTTAAAAAGTAAAAAAATAATAGCGATTCCGTATCACATTGGGTGAGGTAGGTTACCGGAAGGTATAATCTAATTAAAAATCGAAAAGAGATAGATTAAAAAAAAATATATATATACAAAAAATACGAAAAATACAAAAGTACACGAGAGGACGAAACAAAACACGCCTACACTGCTACGCCATCTTGGATTACTTGTGCATTCATATTGCCAACGATAAAATGCAGTTGTGTTTGTTGTCCGTAGCTTATATTATGTCTGCCATCTTCCCGGTACAGTTGAAACCAGGATTCATCCATGAAGAGCACTCTTCTCCAGTGTGCCAGTGGCCATTTTTAAATATATATATTTTTTACATTTAACTAGGCAAGTCAGTTAAGAACAAATTCTTATTTACAATGACAGCCTACCAGGGAACAGTGGGTTAACTCTCTTGTTCAGGTGCAGAACAACAGATGTTTACCTTGTCTGCTTGGGGATTTGATCCAGCAACCTTTTGGTTACTGGCCCAACGCTCTAACCACTAGGCTACCTACCACCATTGAAGGTGAGCATTTTCCCACAGAAATCGGTTACGACGCCAAACTGCAGTCAGGTCAAGACCCTGGTCAGGATGACGAGCATGCAGATGAGCTTCCCTGAGATGGTTTCTGACAGTTTGTGCAGAACTTCTTTGGTTGTGCAAACCCACCGTTTCATAAGTTCTCTGGGTGGCTGGTCTCAGACAATCCTAAGCTGGCGTGGATACAGGTGGCCAGCGGTTGCAAGGCCGGTTGGATGTACTACCAAATTCTCCAATTGGATGCGGCTTATGGTAGAGAAATTAAAATTGAATTATCTGGAAACAACTTTGTTTGACATTCCTGCAGTCAGCATGCAAATTGCACTCTCCCTCAAAACTTTACACATCTGTGGCATTGTATTTTTTAACAAAACTGCACATTTTAGAGTGGCCTCTTTTTGTCCCCAGCAAATGGTGCACCTGTGTAATGCTCATGCTGTTTAATCAGCTTATTGATATGACACACCTGTCAGGTGGATAGATTATGTTGGCAAAGGAGAAATGCTCTCTAACAGGGATGCAAACAAATTTGTGCACAACATTTTTGAGAAATAAGCTTTCTGTGTGTATGGAAAATGCCTGGGATATTTAATTTCAGCTCATGAAATATGGGACCAGCACTTTACATGTTATTTACATTATATTTTTGTTCAGCATATACAGAATATAAAAAACACAAGTTACTGTAATAGAGATTAAAAGATGTTGATTACTTTTCCGTGCTGATCAGTGTACTAATCTCCTTGTCCCTGTGGGAATGCGCTCCTCCCCTGGTGATGGCAGCCAACATTGAGAAGAATACCATGTGCGCTGCCAGCCTATCCACTACCATGGTTTGGTGGCAGGGATCCTGGTCCAAAATGTCCACAAGTAAGATCTGAAATACATTAGTTTGGATCTGAGCCTTGGGTCATATTCATTAGGCACAAAACGGAAGAAAACTAACTAAAACAGAGACACTACCTGAACTTTTCCAATAAGAAACACTTTTATTTTTTATTTTTTGCAAAAAAAATTGCTACGGTTTGCCCTAATGAACTCGACCCTGATCGTAGCCCATCATTTACAAATACCCATAACAGGGTTTCCTATGAATATATCCTACACTCTTAGGAAAAAGGTGTTATCTAGATCATAAAAGTGTTCTTCGGCTGTCACCATAAGAGAACCCTTTGAAGAACCTTTTTTGGTTCCAGTTAGAACCTTTTTGGGTTCCAAAAAGGGCTATATTTGGAACCAAAAATGGTTCTCCTATGGGGACAGCCAAAGAACCCTTTTGGAACCCCTTTCTCTAAGAGTGTTATTTACATTTACATTTAAGTCATTTAGCAGACGCTCTTATCCAGAGCGACTTACAAATTGGTGCATTCACCTTATGATATCCAGTGGAACAACCACTTTACAATAGTGCATCTAACTCTTTTAAGGGGGGGGGGGGGGGGGGGTTAGAAGGATTACTTTATCCTATCCTAGGTATTCCTTAAAGAGGTGGGGTTTCAGGTGTCTCCGGAAGGTGGTGATTGACTCCGCTGACCTGGCGTCGTGAGGGAGTTTGTTCCACCATTGGGGTGCCAGAGCAGCGAACAGTTTTGACTGGGCTGAGCGGGAACTGTACTTCCTCAGAGGTAGGGAGGCGAGCAGGCCAGAGGTGGATGAACGCAGTGCCCTTGTTTGGGTGTAGGGCCTGATCAGAGCCTGAAGGTACGGAGGTGCCGTTCCCCTCACAGCTCCGTAGGCAAGCACCATGGTCTTGTAGCGGATGCGAGCTTCAACTGGAAGCCAGTGGAGAGAGCGGAGGAGCGGGGTGACGTGAGAGAACTTGGGAAAGTTAAACACCAGACGGGCTGCGGCGTTCTGGATGAGTTGTAGGGGTTTAATGGCACAGGCAGGGAGCCCAGCCAACAGCGAGTTGCAGTAATCCAGACGGGAGATGACAAGTGCCTGGATTAGGACCTGCGCCGCTTCCTGTGTGAGGCAGGGTCGTACTCTGCGAATGTTGTAGAGCATGAACCTACAGGAACGGGTCACCGCCTTGATGTTAGTTGAGAACGACAGGGTGTTGTCCAGGATCACGCCAAGGTTCTTAGCACTCTGGGAGGAGGACACAATGGAGTTGTCAACCGTGATGGCGAGATCATGGAACGGGCAGTCCTTCCCCGGGAGGAAGAGCAGCTCCGTCTTGCCGAGGTTCAGCTTGAGGTGGTGATCCGTCATCCACACTGATATGTCTGCCAGACATGCAGAGATGCGATTCACCACCTGGTTATCAGAGGGGGGAAAGGAGAAGATTAATTGTGTGTCGTCTGCATAGCAATGATAGGAGAGACCATGTGAGGATATGACAGAGCCAAGTGACTTGGTGTATAGCGAGAATAGGAGAGGGCCTAGAACAGAGCCCTGGGGGACACCAGTGGTGAGAGCACGTGGTGCGGAGACAGATTCTCGCCACGCCACCTGGTAGGAGCGACCTGTCAGGTAGGACGCAATCCAAGCGTGGGCCGCGCCGGAGATGCCCAACTCGGAGAGGGTGGAGAGGAGGATCTGATGGTTCACAGTATCAAAGGCAGCCGATAGGTCTAGAAGGATGAGAGCAGAGGAGAGAGAGTTAGCTTTAGCAGTGCGGAGCGCCTCCGTGACACAGAGAAGAGCAGTCTCAGTTGAATGACTAGTCTTGAAACCTGACTGATTTGGATCAAGAAGATCATTCTGAGAGAGATAGCAGGAGAGCTGGCCAAGGACGGCACGTTCAAGAGTTTTGGAGAGAAAAGAAAGAAGGGATACTGGTCTGTAGTTGTTGACATCGGAGGGATCGAGTGTAGGTTTTTTCAGAAGGGGTGCAACTCTCGCTCTCTTGAAGACGGAAGGGACGTAGCCAGCGGTCAAGGATGAGTTGATGAGCGAGGTGAGGTAAGGGAGAAGGTCTCCGGAAATGGTCTGGAGAAGAGAGGAGGGGATAGGGTCAAGCGGGCAGGTTGTTGGGCGGCCGGCCGTCACAAGACGCGAGATTTCATCTGGAGAGAGAGGGGAGAAAGAGGTCAAATCACAGGGTAGGGCAGTGTGAGCAGAACCAGCGGTGTCGTTTGACTTAGCAAACGAGGATCGGATGTCGTCGACCTTCTTTTCAAAATGGTTGACGAAGTCATCCGCAGAGAGGGAGGAGGGGGGAGGAGGGGGAGGAGGATTCAGGAGGGAGGAGAAGGTGGCAAAGAGCTTCCTAGGGTTAGAGGCAGATGCTTGGAATTTAGAGTGGTAGAAAGTGGCTTTAGCAGCAGAGACAGAAGAGGAGAATGTAGAGAGGAGGGAGTGAAAGGATGCCAGGTCCGCAGGGAGGCGAGTTTTCCTCCATTTCCGCTCGGCTGCCCGGAGCCCTGTTCTGTGAGCTCGCAATGAGTCGTCGAGCCACGGAGCAGGAGGGGAGGACCGAGCCGGCCTGGAGGATAGGGGACATAGAGAGTCAAAGGATGCAGAAAGGGAGGAGAGGAGGGTTGAGGAGGCAGAATCAGGAGATAGGTTGGAGAAGGTTTGAGCAGAGGGAAGAGATGATAGGATGGAAGAGGAGAGAGTAGCGGGGGAGAGAGAGCGAAGGTTGGGACGGCGCGATACCATCCGAGTAGGGGCAGTGTGGGAAGTGTTGGATGAGAGCGAGAGGGAAAAGGATACAAGGTAGTGGTCGGAGACTTGGAGGGGAGTAGCAATGAGATTAGTGGAAGAACAGCATCTAGTAAAGATGAGGTCAAGCATATTGCCTGCCTTGTGAGTAGGCGGGGAAGGTGAGAGGGTGAGGTCAAAAGAGGAGAGGAGTGGAAAGAAGGAGGCAGAGAGGAATGAGTCAAAGGTAGACGTGGGGAGGTTAAAGTCACCCAGAACTGTGAGAGGTGAGCCATCCTCAGGAAAGGAACTTATCAGGGCGTCAAGCTCATTGATGAACTCTCCAAGGGAACCGGGAGGGCGATAAATGATAAGGATGTTAAGCTTGAAAGGGCTGGTAACTGTGACAGCATGGAATTCAAAGGAGGCGATAGACAGATGGGTCAGGGGAGAAAGAGAGAATGTCCACTTGGGAGAGATGAGGATCCCAGTGCCACCACCCCGCTGACCAGAAGCTCTCGGGGTGTGCGAGAACACGTGGGCAGACGAGGAGAGAGCAGTAGGAGTAGCAGTGTTATCAGTGGTAATCCATGTTTCCGTCAGTGCCAAGAAGTCGAGGGACTGGAGGGAAGCATAGGCTGAGATGAACTCTGCCTTGTTGGCCGCAGATCGGCAGTTCCAGAGGCTGCCGGAGACCTGGAACTCCACGTGGGTCGTGCGCGCTGGGACCACCAGGTTAGAGTAGCAGCGGCCACGCGGTGTGAAGCGTTTGTATGGTCTGTGCAGAGAGGAGAGAAGAGGGATAGACAGACACATAGTTGACAGGCTACAGAAGAGGCTACGCTAATGCAAAGGAGATTGGAATGACAAGTGGAATACACGTCTCGAATGTTCAGAAAGTTAAGCTTACGTTGCAAAAAATCTTATTGACTAAAATGATATAGTACTGCTGGCTGGTGAAGTAGGCTAGCTAGCAGTGGCTGCGTTGTTGACTTTGTTTGAAAGTGTAGCTGGCTAGGTAACCTCTAACTGGCTAGGTAACCTCGATAATTACTCTAAAGAATTATCTTGGATACAAAGACAGCAAAGACTACTATGTAGCTAGCTAACACTACGCTAATCAAGTCGTTCCGTTGTAATGTAATAGTTTCTACAGTGCTGCTATTCGGTAGAAGTTGGCTAGCTAGCTAGCTAGCTAGCAGTGTTGACTAGGTAGGAGAACGGCAGCGCGGCGGACGAAAATAGCTGGCTAGCTAACCGATAATTACTCTAAACTACACAATTATCTTAGATACAAAGACAGCAAAGACAACTATGTAGCTAGCTAACACTACACTAATCAAGTCGTTCCGTTGTTCCGTTGTAATGTAATAGTTTCTACAGTGCTGCTATTCGGTGGCTAGCTGGCTAGCTAGCAGTGTTGACTACGTTACGTTACGTTAGAAGGACGAAAATAGCTGGCTAGCGAACCTCGATAATTACTCTAAACTACACAATTATCTTTGATACAAAGACGGCTATGTAGCTAGCTAAGATCAAACAAATCAAACCGTTGTACTGTAATGAAATGAAATGAAATGTAATACTACCTGTGGAGCGAAGCGGAATGCGACTACTCGCTCCAACCCGGAAGTGCCCGGAAGGTGATAATAATAATAAAACTGTAATAAATCGTTTCCTCTCTCGTTATATTTAACTCCAGAAAATGACAACACAGCATTATGCCTGGCTGCTAAAGGGTCTCAGGCGCCAGTGGTTTGTGGTCCACTAACAGGTACCTGTTGAATTTTGGCACGGTCAGCCACTACCTGAGCTACAACACTATGCAGGACTTCATCCCCACTATGGCCATGAAGGCCAATCCCACAAGTAATGACCGCCACTGCAGGAAACAGCAGAATGACTATAAGGTAACCAAGGCTTTTTCATTTACATTTACATTTAAGTCATTTAGCAGACGCTCTTATCCAGAGCGACTTACAAATTGGTGCATTCACCTTATGATATCCAGTGGAACAACCACTTTACAATAGTGCATCTAACTCTTTTAAGGGGGGGGGGGTTAGAAGGATTACTTTATCCTATCCTAGGTATTCCTTAAAGAGGTGGGGTTTCAGGTGTCTCCGGAAGGTGGTGATTGACTCCGCTGACCTGGCGTCGTGAGGGAGTTTGTTCCACCATTGGGGTGCCAGAGCAGCGAACAGTTTTGACTGGGCTGAGCGGGAACTGTACTTCCTCAGAGGTAGGGAGGCGAGCAGGCCAGAGGTGGATGAACGCAGTGCCCTTGTTTGGGTGTAGGGCCTGATCAGAGCCTGAAGGTACGGAGGTGCCGTTCCCCTCACAGCTCCGTAGGCAAGCACCATGGTCTTGTAGCGGATGCGAGCTTCAACTGGAAGCCAGTGGAGAGAGCGGAGGAGCGGGGTGACGTGAGAGAACTTGGGAAAGTTGAACACCAGACGGGCTGCGGCGTTCTGGATGAGTTGTAGGGGTTTAATGGCACAGGCAGGGAGCCCAGCCAACAGCGAGTTGCAGTAATCCAGACGGGAGATGACAAGTGCCTGGATTAGGACCTGCGCCGCTTCCTGCGTGAGGCAGGGTCGTACTCTGCGAATGTTGTAGAGCATGAACCTACAGGAACGGGTCACCGCCTTGATGTTAGTTGAGAACGACAGGGTGTTGTCCAGGATCACGCCAAGGTTCTTAGCACTCTGGGAGGAGGACACAATGGAGTTGTCAACCGTGATGGCGAGATCATGGAACGGGCAGTCCTTCCCCGGGAGGAAGAGCAGCTCCGTCTTGCCGAGGTTCAGCTTGAGGTGGTGATCCGTCATCCACACTGATATGTCTGCCAGACATGCAGAGATGCGATTCACCACCTGGTTATCAGAGGGGGGAAAGGAGAAGATTAATTGTGTGTCGTCTGCATAGCAATGATAGGAGAGACCATGTGAGGATATGACAGAGCCAAGTGACTTGGTGTATAGCGAGAATAGGAGAGGGCCTAGAACAGAGCCCTGGGGGACACCAGTGGTGAGAGCACGTGGTGCGGAGACAGATTCTCGCCACGCCACCTGGTAGGAGCGACCTGTCAGGTAGGACGCAATCCAAGCGTGGGCCGCGCCGGAGATGCCCAGCTCGGAGAGGGTGGAGAGGAGGATCTGATGGTTCACAGTATCAAAGGCAGCCGATAGGTCTAGAAGGATGAGAGCAGAGGAGAGAGAGTTAGCTTTAGCAGTGCGGAGCGCCTCCGTGACACAGAGAAGAGCAGTCTCAGTTGAATGACTAGTCTTGAAACCTGACTGATTTGGATCAAGAAGGTCATTCTGAGAGAGATAGCAGGAGAGCTGGCCAAGGACGGCACGTTCAAGAGTTTTGGAGAGAAAAGAAAGAAGGGATACTGGTCTGTAGTTGTTGACATCGGAGGGATCGAGTGTAGGTTTTTTCAGAAGGGGTGCAACTCTCGCTCTCTTGAAGACGGAAGGGACGTAGCCAGCGGTCAAGGATGAGTTGATGAGCGAGGTGAGGTAAGGGAGAAGGTCTCCGGAAATGGTCTGGAGAAGAGAGGAGGGGATAGGGTCAAGCGGGCAGGTTGTTGGGCGGCCGGCCGTCACAAGACGCAAGATTTCATCTGGAGAGAGAGGGGAGAAAGAGGTCAAAGCACAGGGTAGGGCAGTGTGAGCAGAACCAGCGGTGTCGTTTGACTTAGCAAACGAGGATCGGATGTCGTCGACCTTCTTTTCAAAATGGTTGACGAAGTCATCAGCAGAGAGGGAGGAGGGGGGAGGAGGGGGAGGAGGATTCAGGAGGGAGGAGAAGGTGGCAAAGAGCTTCCTAGGGTTAGAGGCAGATGCTTGGAATTTAGAGTGGTAGAAATTGGCTTTAGCAGCAGAGACAGAAGAGGAGAATGTAGAAAGGAGGGAGTGAAAGGATGCCAGGTCCGCAGGGAGGCGAGTTTTCCTCCATTTCCGCTCGGCTGCCCGGAGCCCTGTTCTGTGAGCTCGCAATGAGTCGTCGAGCCACGGAGCAGGAGGGGAGGACCGAGCCGGCCTGGAGGATAGGGGACATAGAGAGTCAAAGGATGCAGAAAGGGAGGAGAGGAGGGTTGAGGAGGCAGAATCAGGAGATAGGTTGGAGAAGGTTTGAGCAGAGGGAAGAGATGATAGGATGGAAGAGGAGAGAGTAGCGGGGGAGAGAGAGCGAAGGTTGGGACGGCGCGATACCATCCGAGTAGGGGCAGTGTGGGAAGTGTTGGATGAGAGCGAGAGGGAAAAGGATACAAGGTAGTGGTCGGAGACTTGGAGGGGAGTTGCAATGAGATTAGTGGAAGAACAGCATCTAGTAAAGATGAGGTCAAGCGTATTGCCTGCCTTGTGAGTAGGGGGGGAAGGTGAGAGGGTGAGGTCAAAAGAGGAGAGGAGTGGAAAGAAGGAGGCAGAGAGGAATGAGTCAAAGGTAGACGTGGGGAGGTTAAAGTCACCCAGAACTGTGAGAGGTGAGCCATCCTCAGGAAAGGAACTTATCAGGGCGTCAAGCTCATTGATGAACTCTCCAAGGGAACCTGGAGGGCGATAAATGATAAGGATGTTAAGCTTGAAAGGGCTGGTAACTGTGACAGCATGGAATTCAAAGGAGGCGATAGACAGATGGGTCAGGGGAGAAAGAGAGAATGTCCACTTGGGAGAGATGAGGATCCCAGTGCCACCACCCCGCTGACCAGAAGCTCTCGGGGTGTGCGAGAACACGTGGGCAGACGAGGAGAGAGCAGTAGGAGTAGCAGTGTTATCAGTGGTAATCCATGTTTCCGTCAGTGCCAAGAAGTCGAGGGACTGGAGGGAAGCATAGGCTGAGATGAACTCTGCCTTGTTGGCCGCAGATCGGCAGTTCCAGAGGCTGCCTGAGACCTGGAACTCCACGTGGGTCGTGCGCACTGGGACCACCAGGTTAGAGTAGCAGCGGCCACGCGGTGTGAAGCGTTTGTATGGTCTGTGCAGAGAGGAGAGAACAGGGATAGACAGACACATAGTTGACAGGCTACAGAAGAGGCTACGCTAATGCAAAGGAGATTGGAATGACAAGTGGACTACACGTCTCGAATGTTCAGAAAGTTAAGCTTACGTTGCAAAAAATCTTATTGACTAAAATGATATAGTACTGCTGGCTGGTGAAATAGGCTAGCTAGCAGTGGCTGCGTTGTTGACTTTGTTTGAAAGTGTAGCTGGCTAGGTAACCTCTAACTGGCTAGGTAACCTCGACAATTACTCTAGACTACACAATTATCTTGGATACAAAGACGGCTATGTAGCCAGCTAAGATCAAACAAATCAAACTGTTGTACTGTAATGAAATGAAATGTAATACTACCTGTAATACTACCTGTGGAGCAAAGCGGAATGCAACTACTCGCTCCAAACCAAACCGGAAGTGCGTATCGTAGAGGGAGAGGCAATAGAAGTGTTGTTTCTTGTATTGTATTTTCCTCTCTCTTTCTGTTTCTGTCACTGACGGTCTTTGTGTTTTTCTTTATATCTCTCTCTCTCTCTTTATCTCTCTCTGTCGCTCTCTCTAACTCACCCATCATGTCCTAGGGTGTGTGAGGGGTTGTTGTCACGAATACCACCGAAGGTGGCTCCCCTTCCTGTTCGGGTGGCGCTCGGCGGTCGTCGTCGCCGGTCTACTAGCTGCCACCGATCCCTTTTTCCTTTTCGTTTATTTCTGTCTAATTGTTTTCACCTGTTCCTTGTTGGGGTTTTGGGAAGGGTGCTATTTATGTTTGTTTTGCCCGCTGGTGTTTGTGCGGGCTTGTTGGTTGTTACGTTTGGTGAATTATCGTGTTTTGTTTTGGGTTTTCGATGTCCAGTGTTTGTAACGAGGTTTGGGGTTTGTTTAGCGCCAGTGTTTTGGGCATTCACCCATGTTTTGGACCTGTTACGGTTTGAAGGACATTAAAGCGTTTTCCCGTTCATTTCGCTCTCTGCATTTGACTCCTCACTCATTTCACTCACCCGTCGTTACAGAAGCCCGCACCTCCAGATTGAGTCAGCAGGAGCAGCGACCACCCCTCTCCCCACGATGTCCATCCTCCATCGCATTGGATCAGCAATGGATCAGATGATGGAGAGGATGGACCGTTGGGAGAGGAGTGGTCTCCCTACTACCCCACCTACCCTCCCACCAGCAACTCTACCATCTCCTCCAGCGGGATCCGGTGCTAGCGCCCTGCGCATCACGCCTCCGAGGGAGTACGATGGAGCAGCGGCAGGGTGCCAGGGATTTCTGCTACAACTCGATCTCTACCTGGCCATCGTTCGGCCTGCTCCCTCGGACGAGGAGAGCGTGAGTGTCCTCGTCTCCTGCCTGACGGGTAGGGCCCTGGAGTGGGTCAACGCCGTATGGAACGGGCCCGACTCAGCGAGGGGTCACTACCTGGAGTTCACCCGTTCAAACACCCGGAAGGCGTTTATGGAGCGTCTGGGGGTCTCGGTCAGCCTGACCTCGGGTTATCACCCGGAGAGTAATGGGCAGGTGGAGAGAGTGAACCAGGAAGTGGCTAGGTTTCTGCGGTCGTATTGCCAGGACCGGCCAGGGGAGTGGGCAAGATACATCCCCTGGGCAGAGATGGCCCAGAACTCACTAAGCCACTCCTCTACCAACATGTCACCATTTGAGTGTGTGTTGGGGTACCAGCCGGTTCTGGCACCATGGCATCAGAGCCAGACCGAGGCTCCTGCGGTGGAGGAGTGGGTGCAGCGCTCTAAGGAGACCTGGAGAGCCGTCCAGGAGTCATTGCGTCAGGTGAGTGGACGGCAGAAGAAGAGTGCTGACCGTCACCGCAGTGAGGCCCCCGTGTTTGCACCGGGGGACAGGGTCTGGCTCTCGACCCGAAACCTGCCCCTCCGCCTGCCCTGCCGGAAGCTGGGTCCGCAGTGTGTAGGGCCATTTAAAGTCCTGAGGAGAATAAACGAGGTGTGTTATCGATTGTTACTCCCTTCGTATTATCGTATTAACCCCTCGTTTCATGTGTCTCTCCTCAGGCCGGTGGTAGCTGGTCCCATGCAGGACGGTGAGGTTCCGGAGGTCCCTCCGCCCCCTCTGGACATCGAGGGGTCCCCGGCGTACACGATACGGTCCATTCTGGACTCCAGACGCCGGGTGAGGGGCCTGCAGTACCTCGTGGACTGGGAGGGGTACGGGCCGGAGGAGAGGTGCTGGGTCCCGGTGGGGGATATATTGGATCCAACTATACTAAGGGAATTCCATCGCCTCCATCCGGATCGCCCTGCACCTCGCCCCCGGGGTCGTCCCCGAGGCCGGTGTCGGCGCGCTGCGGGGGCCGCGCGTCAGGGGGGGGGGGGGTACTGTCACGAATACCACCGAAGGTGGCTCCCCTTCCTGTTCGGGTGGCGCTCGGCGGTCGTCGTCGCCGGTCTACTAGCTGCCACCGATCCCTTTATCCTTTTCGTTTATTTCTGTCTAATTGTTTTCACCTGTTCCTTGTTGGGGTTTTGGGAAGGGTGCTATTAATGTTAGTTTTGCCCGCTGGTGTTTGTGCGGGCTTGTTGGTTGTTACGTTTGGTGAATTATCGTGTTTTGTTTTGGGTTTTCGATGTCCAGTGTTTGTAACGAGGTTTGGGGTTTGTTTAGCGCCAGTGTTTTGGGCATTCACCCATGTTTTGGACCTGTTACGGTTTGAAGGACATTAAAGCGTTTTCCCGTTCATTTCGCTCTCTGCATTTGACTCCTCACTCATTTCACTCACCCGTCGTTACAGTTGTACAGTATTTGACAAAGTACAGTTGTAACTGACAGTGTTGTGTGCTTTGTTGCCCACAGAAAAGGAGGCAGAGCGGCCGAAAAAGGTTTTAGAGGAGGTGGAAGAGGAGGAAATGTTTCACGAGGAGAACAATTGGAGTGAGCTATAGCTTTGACATTGTCTCAATGTAATGTTCCGGGTACGTGATCCTGTCTAGGTACCATTACTGACCTATGTTGTTGCTCTGTCAGGTATTGAAGTGGTGTCGGAGGTGACTGGTGTCCAGGCAGCCTCAGGCCCTGTCCCCGACCTCCCAGAAGGCCTCACTGTGGCCTGAGAAGGTCATTACCAAACAAATATGTTAATACTGTAGTATCTGTTTGGTGAGAACAGACAAGCCAAGTCACCATGTATTAGTGAAGGCTGGTGAGGGAGGACGGCTCATAGTAATGGCTGGAAAGCATACTAAATTTCAGAAATTTCACATACTATAAAACTTTTTCCGGATACCCAAAATGCCTACTATTTAGAACTCTAGTACAGGTATTCGGACACGAACCATGACTAATCTTTCTTTGTAATGTAGTTATCCTGTTCCCAGGAGACAGTGGCAGGTGAGACAGCCGAGGAGAAACATAGTCTAGAGGAGCTGATGGCTCAGATGAGGAAGATGTAGCCAGGGACCAGGAAAGACACTTCTGCTTTCAGACAACTATCATTGGCTACGTCCCAAATGAAACCCTGTTCCCTATATAGTGCACTACTTTAAGGCTCTGGTCAAAGTAGTGCACTATGTAGGGAATAGTGGCCATCTAGGACTTACCCATTATCATTGCCATGCATCGATTATCTCTGCAACATCAGACACCTAACAACTTTTAATAAAGAAGCATCGACACTGCAAAGCCCCAATGCAGCGAGCATACTGAATCTTACTGTATATCCACATTATAAAATAAAGCGAGCTCTTTCTTAGTCACTAACCATACTACAGTATCAATACTCCTTCATGCAAGTACTTCTGCTCAAAGGGAGTACAATGCATGGTTAATGAGCTTAAAGTGCTGCTGATGATAAGGATCTTCATATTCCCCAAGGGTAGGAATTTACTAAGGGTTGGTATTTACTAGTGTAAGCCTATTCAGTATGGAAGCATATAGCCGTCGAAAGCTATACATCTGTATTTCAGCATCAGAGAGCATAAACTGGAAGTTGAAATACCCTAACATTAGCCTCCTACCTGCACCTAAATATGTATGTAATTCTCTTAAATTAACTTAAATTTGATGTAATGGACCGGGTACATAAAGATGTTAGCTGTATAATAAATTATGCTTATATGTCACCTGTTGACCGAGAGGAAAGATTGTTGTAACACTTGGAATTTAATAAATAGTTGAATGGATGCAGTCTCTGACCACGTCTCTGACTCACTTCAATTTTATTTTTATGTATTTTTCTTTAACTAGGCAAGTCAGTTAAGAACAAATTCTTATTTACAATGACTGCCTACAAAAAGGCAAAAAGTCTCTTGCGGGGACGGGGGCTGGGATTTATTTCATAATAAAAAACATATACAGTTGAAGTCTGAAATTTACATACACCTTAGCCAAATACATTTTAACTCAGTTTTTCACAATTCCTGACATTTAATCCTAGTAAAAATTCCCTGTCTTAGGTCAATTAGGATCACCACTTTATTTTTAAGAATGTGAAATGTTAGAATAATAGTAGAGAGAATGATTTATTTCAGCTTTTATTTCTTTCATCACATTCCCAGTGGGTCAGACGTTTACATACACTCAATTAGTATTTGGTAGCATTGCCTTTAAATTGTTTAACTTGGGTCAAACGTTTCGGGTAGCATCCCACAAGCTTCCCAAAATAAGTTGGGTGAATTTTGGCCCATTCCTCCTGACAGAGCTGTTGTAACGGAGTCAGGTTTGTAGGCCTCCTTGCTCGTACACACTTTTTCAGTTCTGCCCACAAATTTTCTACAGGATTGAGGTCAGGGCTTTGTGATGGCCACTCCAATAGCTTGACTTTGTTGTCCTTAAGCCATTTTGCCACAACATTTGAAGTATACTTGGGGTCATTGTCCATTTGGAAGACCCATTTGCGACCAAGCTTTAACTTCCTGACTGATGTCTTGAAATGTTGCTTCAATATATCCACATCATTTTCCTGCCTCATGATGCCATGTATTTTGTGAAGTGCACCAGTCCCTCCTGCAGCAAGGCACCCCCACAACATGATGCTGCCACCCCCGTGCTCCACGGTTGGGATGGTGTTCTTCGGCTTGCAGGCCTCTCCCTTTTTCCTCCAAACATAATGATGGTCATTATGGCCAAACAGTTCTATTTTTGTATCATCAGACCAGAGGATATTTCTCCAAAAAGTAAGATTTTTGTACCCATGTGCAGTTGCAAACCGTAGTCTGGCTTTTTTTATGGTGGTTTTGGAGCAGTGGCTTCTTCCTTGCTGAGCAGCCTTTCAGGTTATGTCGATATAGGACTCGTTTTACTGTGGATATTGTCACGCCCTGACCTTAGAGAGCCTTTTTATTCTCTATTTTGGTTATGTCGGGGTGTGACTAGGGTGGGTAATCTAGGTTGTTTATGTCTATGTTGGCCTGGTATGGTTCCCAATCAGAGGCAGCTGTTTGTCGTTGTCTCTGATTGGGGATCATATTTAGGCAGCCATTTCCCCACTGTGTTTTGTGGGATCTTGTTTATGTGTAGTTGCCTGTGAGCACTTCATTGACATCACGTTTCGTTTGTTCTTTATTGTTTTGTACGTTTCACGTCAATAAATATGTGGAACCCATATCACGCTGCGCTGTGGTCCGAATGTTCTTACGACGATCGTGACAGATATAGATACTTTTGTACTGGTTTCCTCCAGCATCTTCACAAGGTCCTTTGCTGTTGTTCTGGGATTGAGTTGCACTTTTCGCACCAAAGTATGTTCATCTCTAGGAGACAGAACGCGCCGCCTCCCTGAGCAGTATGACGGCTGCGTGGTCCCATGGTGTTTATACTTGCGTACTATTGTTTGTACAGATGAACGTGGTACCTTTAGCCATTTGGAAATTGTTCCCAAAGATGAACCAGACTTGTGGAGGTCTACAATTTTTTCTGAGGTGTTGGCTGATTTCTTTTGATTTTCCCATGATGTCAAGCAAAGAGGCACTGAGTTTGAAGGTAGGCCTCGAAATATATCCACAAGTACACCTCCAATTGACTCAAATGATGTCAATTAGCCTATCAGAAACTTCCAAAGCCATGACATAATTTTCTGGAATTTTCCAAGCTGTTTAAAGGCACAGTCAACTTAGTGTATGTAACCTTCCGACCCACTGGAATTGTGATACAGTTAAGTTAAATAATAAGTGAAATAATCTGTCTGTAAACAATTGTTGGAAAAATTACTTGTGTCATGCACACAGTAGATGTCCTAACTGACTTGCCAAAACATTAGTTTGTTAACAAGAAATGTGTGGAGTGGTTCAAAAATGAGTTATAATGACTCGAACCTAAATGTATGTAAACTTCCGACTTCAACTGTACAGTTGACAGTGAAGTCGGAAGTTTAAATACACTTAGGTTGGAGTCATTAAAACTAGTTTTTCAACTACTCCACAATTGTATTTTTAACAAACTATAGTTACAAACCTTACAGTGAAATGCTTACTTACAGGCTCTAACCAATAGTGCAAAAAAGGTATTAGGTGAACAATAGGTAGGTAAAGAAATAAAACAACAGTTTTAAAAGACAGGCTATATACAGTAGCGAGGCTATAAAAGTAGTGAGGCTACATACAGACACCGGTTAGTCAGGCTGATTGAGGTAGTATGTAGATGTAGATGGTTAAAGTGACTATGCATATATGATGAACAGAGAGTAGCAGTAGCGTAAAAGAGGGGTTGGCGGGTGGTGGGTGGGACACAATGCAGATAGCCGGTTAGCCAATGTGCGGGAGCACTGGTTGGTTGGCCCAATTGAGGTAGTATGTACATGAATGTAGAGTTAAAGTGACTATGCATATATGATAAACAGAGTAGCAGCAGCGTAAAAAGAGGGTTTGGGGGGGACACACAATGCAAATAGTCTGGGTAGCCATTTGATTACTTATTCAGGATTCTTATGGCTTGGGGGTAAAAAACTGTTGAGAAGCCTTTTTGTCCTAGACTTGGCACTGGTACCGCTTGCTATGCGATAGTAGAGAGAACAGTCTATGACTGGGGTGGCTGGGGACTTTGACAATTTTTAGGGCCTTCCTCTGACACCGCCTGGTGTAGAGGTCCTGGATGGCAGCCAGCTTAGTCCCAGTGATGTACTGGGCCGTACTCACTACCCTCTGTAGTGCCTTGCGGTCAGAGGCTGAGCAATTACCGTAACAGGCAGTGATGCAACCAGTCAGGACGCTCTCGATGTTGCAGCTGTAGAACCTTTTGAGGATCTCAGGACCCATGCCAAATCTTTTTAGTTTCCTGAGGGGGAATAGGGCTTTGTCGTGCCCTCTTCACGACTGTCTTGGTGTGTTTGGACCATTCTAGTTTGTTGTTGATGTGGACACTAAGGAACTTGAAGCTCTCAACCTGCTCCACCACAGCCCCGTTGATGAAAATGGGGGCGTGCTCGGTCCTCCTTTTCCTGCAGTTCACAATC
Source organism: Salvelinus alpinus (assembly GCF_045679555.1). NCBI lineage: Eukaryota > Metazoa > Chordata > Actinopteri > Salmoniformes > Salmonidae > Salvelinus > Salvelinus alpinus. The sequence continues at coordinate 23,272,597 of NC_092102.1, read as the reverse complement.
ATCTCCTTAGTCTTGGTTACGTTGAGGGATAGGTTGTTATTCTGGCACCACCCGGCCAGGTCTCTGAGCTCCTCCCTATAGGCTGTTTCGTCGTTGTCGGTGATCAGGCCTACCTGTGTTGTGTGCAAAGTTAATGATGGTGTTGGAGGTGTGCCTGGCCATGCAGTCATGGGTGAACACGGAGTACAGGAGGAGACTGAGCACGCACCCCTGAGGGGCTCCGTGTTGAGGATCAGCGTGGCAGATGTGTTGCTACCTACCCTCACCACCTGGGGGCGGCCCGTCAGGAAGTCCAGGATCCAGTTGCAGGGGGAGGTGCTAAGTCCCAGGATCCTTAGCTTAGTGATGAGCTTTGAGGGTAATATGGTGTTGAACACTGAGCTGTAGTCAATGAATAGCATTCTCACATAAGTGTTCCAATTATAATCCTTTCTGTTTTGAAAACATGCTTGAGTAAGTAAAACACCCATGAGCCAGAACCAATGGGAAACCAAAAAATTATGTTTCCACAACTTCCAAGGAACCAAATGTGCTAGCTGGGATAGGCTCCAATAACAATGTTGACGTCAGGATTATAAATGATGGTCCTCACAAACGGTACATACCCGAAACCTGGTAGTCAGTTGGAAAGGCCTCCTGCAGTAGCCTTGGCATGCAGGTGATCCAAGGTGCCAAGGCAGAGCTCCCTGGCTTTAGTCTGCGGATAGCCTGGCGTGTCCATGGCCCGGTGCCTAGAACCCTGCTTTGAGTCATTGGGATTAACACTCGTCTATCGCTTCCTGGGGGCCACACTTTCCTTTCAGTACCACCCGAATAAACCATCTCCACCTCCTCCTTGATGAATGGAAATGTCTAGGAGCAACAATGACTCAGCTGCAAAGTGATAGGTCACACAAGCTCGCAGAACAGGGCCGCTGAGTGCTGAATAAAAAAATTAAATAATAATAATCTGTCCTCGGTTTCCCACGTCAGAACTGTTAGTTCAGGAGCTTCATGAAATTTGTTTCCATGGCCGATCAACAGCACACAAGCCTAAGATCACCATGGGCAATGCCAAGTGTCGGCTGGAGTGGTGTAAAGCTCGCCGCCATTGGACTCTGGAGCAGTGGAAATGCGTTCTCTGGAGTGACAAATCCCACTTCACCGTTGGGCAGTCCGACGGACTAAACTAGGCATAAACTAAGGCTGGTCATGGCTCACATCAACACCATCATGCCGGAAACCCTAGACCCACTCCAATTCGCATACCGCCCCAACAGATCCACAGATGACGCAATCTTAATCGCACTCCATACTGCTCTTTCCCACCTGGACAAAAGGAACATGTGAGAATGCTGTTCATTGACTACAGCTCAGCGTTCAACACCATAGTACCCACAAGGTTCATCACTAAGCCAAGGATGCTTTGACTAAACACCTCCCTCTGCAACCTGGATCCTGGACTACCTGACGGGCCAACCCCAAGTGGTAAGGGTAGGTAACAACACATTTGCCATGCTGATCCTCAACACTGGGGGCCCCTCAGGGGTGCGTTCTTAGTCCCCTCCTGTACTTCCTGTTCACCCAAGACTGCGTGGCCAAGCACGACTCCAATTCCATTAAGTTTGCTGACGACACAACAGTGGTAGGCCTGGTCACCAACAACGATGAGACCGCCTTTAGGGAGGAGGTCACAGACCTGGCAGTGTGGTGCCAGGACAACAACCTCTCCCTCAATGTGAGCAAGACAAAGGATCTGATCGTGGAGTATAGGAAAAGGAGGGCCGAACAGGTCCCCATTAACATTAGTGGGTCGAGAGTTTCAAGTTCCTTGGTGTCCACGTCACCAACGAACTGTCATGGTTCAAACACACCAAGCCAGTTGTGAAGAGGACATGACAACACCTTTCCCCCTCAGGAGACTGAAAATATTTGGCATGGGTCCCCAGATCTTCAAAAATTTATACAGCTGCACCATCGAGATTATCCTGACCGGTTGCGTCACCGCCTGGTATGGCAACTTCTCGGCATCTGACCGTAAGGCGCTACAGAGGGTAGTGCGTACGGCCCAGTACATCATTGGGCCAAGCTTCCTGACATCCAGGACCTATGTACTAGGCGGTGTCATAGGAATGCCCAAAGAATTATCAAAGACTCCAGTCACCCAAGTCATAGACTGTTCTCTCTGCTAACGCACGGCAGGCGGCACCGGAGCACCAAGTCTAGGACCTAACGGATCCTTAACAGCTTCTATCCCCAAGCCATAAGACTGCTGAACAATTCATTAAATGACCACGCAGACTATTTATATTGACACTGCTGCTACTCACTGTTAATTGTCTATGCATATCCCTTTACAAATGACCTCGACTAACCTGTACCCCCGCACATGGACTCGGTACCGGTACCACCTGTATATAGCCTCGTTATTGTTATGTAATTTTCTTGTGTTACTTTTTGATATTCTTTTAATTTTTTAATTTTTTTTAACTTTAATTTATTTAGTAAATATTTTCTTAACTCTATTTCTTGAACTGCATTGTTGGTTAAGGGCATGTAAGTAAGCATTTCACGGTGTTGTATTCAATGCATGTGACAAATATATTTTTATTTTATTTGTTCTGGGTGTGGCCGATGCCAGGAGAACGCTACCTGCCCCAATGCACAGTGCCAACATGCGTCCACATACTTTTGGTCATGTAGTGTATGTCCAGCTATAAGTCTTGAAACATACTGTGAAGAGACCTGGAGAATCACATTAGCAGTCATAATAGTTAGGAAAGTTTGATTAAAATGTATTTGAATGAAAAAGCTCTCAGGTTCTCTCTCTGAGTCAAAGTGACAGCCCACGCCTCAACACATGAAACACCCTCTTTTTACAACTATTAGATCAATAATAGTTAGCTTTTCTTGAATCATGAATTATGAATTGCATGTTATGTCTGCTGCTGGGTTTTCTGCACATCCTTAGCACCTTGCCTAAAGAAGTGAAAATCAGTGATGTCTGTGTGGAATGATTCTGTAGCCCTCTGGCTTCACAAAACCTTTCCCCGACCCTGCTGGGTTACTCCTCAATCAGACCGACAGCATCATTGCACTTTGGTACACCAGAAGTACATTCATTTCCAATGGAATGCTGCATTTGCCTTGCAGCATTGCTGCGTTGCAGAGGCATTTGTAGTGCGTTCTGTGTGGTGCATTCGTTGGATTTATCCAACATATGCATCAAATTGTATGCGTAGACTTCACAGAAATAGTGGAAAAAGGTCAATGTTCAAATTTGTTGCACATCAACAAAAAAGAATGAAAAAGGTTTGAGTCCAGAATTGATTATGCAGCATTGATGCAATTATGCTGTCGATCTGATTGAGGCGTAAGGGGGATGAGGTGTGCTTTACCAGTCATTTACTCTTTCCTACAGACAGTGAAAAGCCCTGGATTTGGCTAATTATGAATAATCTTGTTGAGTGTTTGTTTTTCACAATAATCCAGTTTTGCTTTCTTTTCAGCTAACAATCAATAGGTAACTTTTTTGGTCAAGATTACTTGTGTTCATGGAAGAACGCCATAGAAATAGAATTAGCCTGTTAGTACCACTAGAAGTAGAGCTTTAAGTAGTGATTGTCTGCAGAATACTGAGAATCCACCCCTCCATTAGAGTGATGGTTCTATAGGTCTGCATCATTACTCAGGCAGGAGGTTGACTCACATAAAGAAGAAAGAAAGTAACAAAATTGGATACTTAAAGGTAATCTTCCAGAATGAGTAAAACAACAACTCACACGGGCCATTAGAGTTCACCCTAGCCCCTAAAACCAAAAGAAACAATACCTTTAACTGAACAGTACAGTGTTCCGGTAGTAACAGAAATCATTAGACTCTTTTAGAATGGTCCTCATTTGAAACCCTTTCTGTTTCCCAGATTTTTGTTTCTTTTGAATAAGACAGACAATCCTACGCAGATGGGGCTAACACCAGAGATCCACCTAGCACATTTGGGGTGATGAAACAACGGATCCCCATTTATAGTTAATGAAGGGAAGCGAAGTGGGTGGGGACTGTTTGGGCGAAATGAGCATGGGCGAGGGCGCGTGAACAGGGCGGGACCAAAGTTGGGGAAAGCTGAACTTTATGCAAATACTCCGCAACATTGTGCTGCTATTGACCAATGGAAGCTCACTATAGTTTCCAGACTCTACTGGAATGGCAGTTGATACCTTACACAATTTAGCTTACTAGCACCAACAGGAGGGTAATGCAAGCTTGGCTATCCGAATGTATGTGTTAAAAGGATCTTGGCCGTAACGCTTTAGGAGTCATTTTCGCCTACGTCTGTGGTTGTTGTGTTGTGCAGATGTTACGGAGGTAAGAACGTGCCATAAACTCCATCCACAGCTTGCATGAAATATCGCGGATTTGGCTCAACCCTTTGGAACGTTGTCATATGTGTTGCCAAGCAGACAACCACATACAAATAATTGTAAGGTCCCTTAGTTGAGCAGTGAATTTCAAGCACAGATTCAACCACAAAGACTCAGGAGGTTTTCCAATGGTTCGAAAAGGGCACCTATTAGTAGATGGGTAAAAAAAAGCTGACATTGAATATCCCTTTTAGCATGGTGCAGTTATTAATTACACGTTGGATGGTGTATCAATACACCCAGTCACTACAAAGATACAGGCATCCTTCCTAACATCATGAGGCCAATGTTGACTTTAAAACAGTTGCAGAGTTTAATGGCTGTGATAGAAGATAATTGAGAATGGATCAACAACATTGTAGTTACTCCACAATACTAATATAAATGACAGAGTGAAAAGAAGGAAGCTTGTACAGAATACAAATATTCCAAAACATGCATTCTGTTTGCAATAAGGCAATAAAGTAATACTGCAAAAAATGCAGCAAAGAAATGTACTTTTTGTCCTGAATACAAAGCGTTATGTTTTGGGGAAATCCAACACTGAATACCACTCTTCATATTTTTCATGAATACATTTTTTTTTTTTTTTATTCTTCCACTTTGACATTACAGCGTATTTTGTGTAGATCATTGACAAAAAATGACAATTACATCCATTTTAATCACACTTTGTAAAACAACAACATTTGGACAGAATTGTAAGTAGCCAAACTACACCACTCTATTAACGAGGTGAGGTCCTCAGATATATACTAACACCAACAATATAATACAGGTTATTTTATCAAAGATGGAGCATGGAATCAAAAACCGATTCCAAAATGAAAATGTATTTTATTTTCCATTATGCAATTCTATAATTCAGTAAGTGCGTCAGTTATTTCAAAATCTCGTTTCACAACCATTTAGCTTGGTTTACGTTCATTTCACAAGATCACAATACAATCTTTAGCTTTCAGCTTTAACAACTTGCACAATGTATTATAATTTCCTATTATTATGTAAACAAACAGTTTCTCAGTAGGCCTATTTGTAAGGAGTGCGTACTGGCGGCAGAAGTCAGGTGCAGGAGAGCAAAGACTGTGTTACAATGGTGCAGCTAATAATAAAAATCACTGTGAACAAAAACAATATCTATATACAATGGGATAAAAACCCTTCGCACGCCAGACATAACATGCACAAACACTTACAATAAACAATTCCGGACAAGGACATGGGGGAAACAGAGGGTTAAATACACAACATGTAATTATGGAATTGGAACCAGGTGTGTGGGAAGACAAGACAAAACAAATGGAAAATGAAAAGTGGATCGGCGATGGCTAGAAGGCCGCCGACCGCCGCCCGAACAAGGAGAGGGACCGACTTCGGCGGAAGTCGTGACACTACTGGAACCCCTAGGACGGCGTGCCAAGGGAGGAACAGAACTACAATGTACAGTGGCACATAGAATGCATATACTTACAATTAAAAGGCTCAATATAGTCAAACTGCAGTCTGCAGTGGCCGTGTAGCATTTACTGTGATACGTTCTCTGCAGAAGTCAGGGCATTCGTACTTCTTTCGCGTCGTAGAGCTGTTGTGAAGGAAATTGTCAAGGAAGTGAGTTTGTATTTATACAGGCCCTCCCACCCCCACTTACCGTCAACCAATCATGACAATGCGGAGCTATACAGAGCTATATGGAGCACTTCACATTGTTAAAAACTTTGGGAGGCGCACAGCGATGCGGTACAGAGCTCGATTTGTTATCTGCAAGCCTCTAGAGGCTCCGCAATTGAGTCACACAGTCCGCACGGAGCCTCTGGATCGCATTGACAGAGTAAGCATAAATTGGTTTTTAGCCTCATTCACATTACCCATAAGCACTCCGTTACATTTTGGCAGATGTCATGCAATTCGATGGGAAAACGAAACGCCCCCTTGCAGTTGAAGGCTCTGTTGTGAGATGGATGCCGCATACTTTGTGTCGTCTTCAGTCCAGCCAGAGTCTGCTGTAGAACATAAACTTACCAAACCACAGAAGAAGATTAAAATATTGATGCTTTATGGGATAGCTAGCAACTTGTAAACAATAACTCATTCCTTGAATGGAGTGAACATTATTTATAATAAAGGACCTAAACCCTCCCTGAACGCTTGAAAAAAAAAACAAGTGACCATCCCCTATACCCAAAATAATAATTAAAACAGAGTGGATAGCAGAGAGCATGTCTACCGTTTACCCTCACTTCTTGGACAGACCAGAACCTTAGATATGCAGTTTTAGAAACTATTCTTCGTACTGTATTACATGGCAATGTGGGAAGTTTGATAGCGCAAAGGGCTGCGGGCCAGAAGGTTGTGGGTTCACTGAAGAGTAGGGGTGGAAAGATCTCCTTTAGATTCATGCAATGCTTTTACTATATCATCTCATTTGCAGGTCCGAGACAAAATTGCCTTTTATAAAAATGTCATGCAATTCTACATAATTTTACATACTAGCTGTTTTTTATCATATCACACAAATGACCGAAATTACGGGCTAATAATGAACAGAGAGATAGGCCTATGTGTCTTGTTTGGAACAAAACTGCCCATTTGCAAATAATAAAATATGAGATGTCATTAGGAATCTGAATATGGTATTTTCAAAAGTTAGGCCTACCTTTCCACCCCAGACAGAGTAGGCCTACCGACAGAGAAAAAGTGAAGCTTTAACTGCTGGCAACTCTTCTTCTGTGGCTGCTTTAGAGAGAAGGTCACAAGTGTTTGCCTAAAAGCTGTCTGGGTTTAAACATCTTCTATTGTACAGAAAGTGAATTGCTTAATCAATTGATAGTGACAGAATTAGATTACTTCCCAAGCAAAGTCTGCCTCTGAATGTCAAAGAAACGAAACAATGATATCCCCATATGCATCGGAGTCACGTCTTTCCCATTTTCTGGGTATTTTACAGCTTGTTTCTAGTATAAAGCATCGCCGACCAAAGTGCTGTTATAGATCACTTTCAGCGTTGATTTTAGCATGTAAATCTTGGTGGGGCTAACTCCCCAATTTTTTTTAATGCATGCCAGCAAAGCCACTACACAACACTAATCAATACATTAATTGTACTATAACGGTGACAAGCGGTGCCCACAAACTGTTAGGGCCTATTTAAAGCTGTCCCAACAGCAGAGTCCCAACAGCAGAGTCCCAACACCTTACCACTGTTACACCTGGCTATCAGCGGAGCCTTGTCTGGCAGAGAAACAATTCATTCAGCCCCATTTACTGCCTTTTAAAAAAACATAGCTGAAATGGCTGACTTAAACAAATGTGGTTTCTACTGTCAATTGAGATGTACAAACTATGGCATAAGAGGACGACGAGCTGATAAGAGGCAATCCGTCATTTCAATTAAGACAATAATGAGAGCGCTAGGACGGAACTAGTCAATGTAACTATTTGTTCAGCACTTTTGAAATGTACAAGGACAGAATTCAGAACATCAAATCAAATTTTTCACATGCGCCGAATACAACAGGTGTAGGTAGACCTTACCATGAAATGCTTACTTACAAGCCCTTAACCAACAATGAAGTTCAAGAAATAGAATTAAGAAAAGAAAAAGTAACACAATAAAATTACATAACAATAACGAGGCTATATACAGGGGATACCGGTACTGAGTCAATGTGCGGGCATACAGGTTAGTTGAGGTAATTTGTACATGTAGGTACAATGTAGGTACAATGTAAATAGTCCGCGTGGCCATTTGATTATTTTTTCAGCAGTCTTATAGCTTGGGGGTAGAAGCTGCCGTTTGGACCTAGACTTGGTGCTCTGGTACCGTTTGTCGTGTGGTAGCAGAGAGAACAGTCTATGACTTGGGTGACTGGAGTCTTTGACAATTTTTTTGGCCTTCCTCTGACACCGCCTAGTATATACAGTTGAAGTCGGAAGTTTACATACACTTAGGTTGGAGTCAATAAAACTAGTTTTTCAACCACTCCACAAATTTCTTTTAACAAACTATAGTTTTGGCAAGTCGGTTAGGACATCTACTTTGTGCATGAAACAAGTAATTTTTCCAACAATTGTTTACAGACAGATTATTTAACTTATAATTCACTGTATCACAATTCCAGTGGGTTATAAGTTTACATACACTAAGTTGACTGTACCTTTAAACAGCTTGTAAAATTCCAGAAAATTATGTCATTGCTTTAGAAGCTTCTGATAGGCTAATTGATATCGTTTGAGTCAATTGGAGGTGTACCTGTGGATCTATTTCAAGGCCTACCTTCAAACTCAGTGCCCCTTTGCTTGACATCATGGGAAAATCAAAAGAAATCTGCCAAGCCCTCAGAAAAAAATTGTAGACCTCCACCTCCAAATGCCTGAAGGTACCACGTTCATCTGTACAAACAATAGTACGCAAGTATAAACACCATGGAACCACGCAGCCGTCATACCGCTCAGGATGGAGACGCGTTCTGTCTCCTGGAGATGAACGCACTTTGGTGCGAAAAGTGCATATCAATCCCAGAACAACAGCAAAGGACCTTGTGAAGATGCTGGAGGAAACAGGTGCAAAAGTATCTATATCCACAGTTAAACGAGTCCTATATCGACGTAACCTGAAAGGCCGCTCAGCAAGGAAGAAGTCACTGCTCCAAAACCACCATAGAAAAGCCAGACTACGGTTTACAACTGCAGATGGGGACAAAGATCGTACTTTTTGGAGAAATGTCCTCTGGTCTGATGAAACAAAAATAGAACTGTTTGGCCATAATGACCATTGTTATGTTTGGAGGAAAAAGTGCGAGGCTTGCAAGCCGAAGAACACCATCCCAACCGTCAAGCACGGGGATGCTTTGCTGCAGGAGGGACTGGTGCACTTCACAAAATACATGGCATCATGAGGCAGGAAAATGATGTGGATATATTGAAGCAACATCTCAAGACATCAGTCAGGAAGTTAAAGCTTGGTCGCAAATGGGTCTTCCAAATGGACAATGACCCTAACCATACTTGCAAAGTTGTGGCAAAATGGCTTAAGGACAACAAAGTCAAGGTATTGGAGTGGCCATCACAAAGCCCTGACCTCAATCCTATAGAAAATGTGTGGGCAGAACTGAAAAAGCGTGTGCGAGAAAGGAGTCCTACAAACCTGACTCAGTTACACCAGCTCTGTCAGGAGGAATGGGCCAAATTTCACCCAACTTATTGTGGGAAGGTTGTGGAAGGCTACCCGAAATGTTTGACCCAAGTTAAACAATTTAAAGGCAATGCTACCAAGTACTAATTGAGTGTATGTAAACGTCTGACCCACTGGGAATGTGATAATAGAAATAAAAGCTGAAATAAATAATTCTCTCTACTATCATTCTGACATTTCACATTCTTAAAATAAAGTGGTGATCCTAACTGACCTAAGACAGGGAATTTTTACTATGATTAAATGTCAGGAATTGTAAAAACGGAGTTTAAATGTATTTGTTTAAGGTGTATGTAAACTTCCAACTATAACTGTAGGTCCTGGATGGCAGGAAGCTTGGCTCCAATGATGTATTGGGCCGTACGCACTACCCTTTGTAGCGCCTTACGGTCAGATGCCGAGAAGTTGCCATACCAGGCAGTGATGCAACTCTGCTCTCGATGGTGCAGCTGTATACGTTTTTGAGGATCTGGGGACCCATGCCAAATCTTTTCAGTCTCCTGAGGGGGGAAAGGTGTTGTCGTGCCCTCTTCACGACTGTCTTGGTGTGTTTTTACCATGTTAGTTTGTTGGTGATGTGGACACCAAGGAACTTGAAACTCTCTACCCGCACCACTACATCTCCGTCGATGATAATGGTGGCCTGTTCGGTTCTCCTTTTCCTGTAGTCCACGATCATCTCCTTTGTCTTGCTCACATTGAGGGAGAGATTGTTGTCCTGGCACCAAACTGCCAGGTCTCTGACCTTCTCCCTATAGGTTGTCTCATCGTTATCTGTGATCAGGCCTACCACTGTTGTGTCGTCAGCAAACTTAATGATGGTGTTGGAGTCGTGCTTGGCCGTGCAGTCGTGGGTGAACAGGGAGTACAGGAGGGGACTAAGCACGCACCCCTGAGGGGCCCCGGTGTTGAGGATCAGTGTGGCATATGTGTTGTTACCTACCCTTACCACTTGGGGGCGGCATGTCAGGAAGTTCAGGATCCAGTTGCAGAGGGAGGTGTTTAGTGCCACGGTCCTTAGCTTAGCGATGAGCTTTGTGGGCACTATGGTGTTGAACGCTGAGCTGTAGTCAATGAACAGCATTCTCACGTAGGTGTTCCTTTTGTCTAGGTGGGAAAGGGCAGTGTGGAGTGCGATTGAGATTGTATCATCTGTGGATCTGTATGGGCGGTATGTGAATTGGAGTGGGTCTAGGGTTTCCGGGATGTTGGTGTTGATGTGAGCCATGACCAGCCTTTCAAAGCACTTCATGTCTACTGAAGTGAGTGCTATGGGGCGGTAGTAATTTAGGCAGGTTACCTTCGCATTCTTGGGCACAGTGACTATGGTGGTCTGCTTGAAACATGTAGGTATTACAGAGGTCAGGGAGAGGTTGAAAATGTCAGTGAAGAAACGGATACGGATGCTCTAAATGTGCGCCCTGGTAATCTGCCCTGCGGCCTTGTGAATGTTGACCTGTTTAAAGGTCTTGCTCACATTAGCTACGGAGAGCAGTTAGTGCTCTCATGCAAGCTTCAGTGTTGCTTGCCTCGAAGCGAGCGTAAAAGACATTTAGCTCGTCTGGTAGGCTTGCGTCAATGGGCAGCTCTTACAGTATTCTCCCTGTATTCTTAGAACTTTAGGATAAATATAGGGAGCAAATAAAGTAAGCAGACAATGCTAAATCTCTTACAATATTCAATGATTACATTTCTATAAAATAGAGTATAGGCTACATGTGCACTACCAAGTCAGAACAGTCGGCTAAGTCATGAGGGGAAAAGGGACCAAATTATTAGGGTGAGGCACATGGGCTACTAACACCTTACTACACAGCATACACTTAGTATTACTTTCTTAGCTACAGTATGCATATCTCCCTGGCATTTTACATAGTTTATGCAGCAGCATACAAGACACTTTTGGACTCACATTGTTGTGCTGTGCTCACTTGAACAGGAAAGTGGCGAGGTGGTCCTTGTGGGCAAATTTTGTTATCAAAGTCTGGCATTCTCTGGTTTTATGGTGCTTTCAAGACAACTGGGAACTCTGAAAAAAAACAAGGTTGAATCATGACGTTCGTGATCTTCAGGTCGTAGCTCTAGAAAGAGGCCCGATTTCTCGACTTGGAATTCCAAGTTGGATGACCGTTCAAAATGTATTTTCCCAGTCGGAGCTTGTTTTTTTCCCCAAGTTCCCAGTTGTCTTGAAATCACTGAAGTCTGAGATTTCCCAGTTCCGAGTTTCCAGTTGTTTTGAAAGCGGCAGAAGTCATGCTGGATTGACAGCATGGCAAATGTTGAATGTTTATCCTTTTAAACTTGGAAAAGAGAACCTTAAACCATGACTTCGACCACACATCCCCTCCACCGAAAAGCAGGCTAGTGTGATTGCTTTGCAATGCTTGCAGTTAGCCACTGATTCCATCCAAACCACTCATTGCTGAATTTGCAATTTCCAACTTGTTGTGTAATGTTTATGTCCACCGATACATTTTATCTATAATTTCTCTTCAAAATTTCTCTTCATATGACAAGGATTGAAAAGGATTTACCAGTAGATTATCGACTTGATTCATGATGACTGCTAGCTTGCTATCTAAAATGTTGAAAGTATGAAGCTGACATGATCAATCCAATCAAAGCTACTGTAGATATAACGTGATTTGATGTCGTTGTATCTGTGGCCAATCACCTTCTTGGATGGGCTCTTGTAATGTAACTATATGGAAGCACCCAAGGGGCTAAAATTCTGCCCCACCTGCCCTGAATGACGGGTCGCCACTGATCACTTTATATAATCAGATATTTTTTATTTTCTTTCAAATCTTGAGGTAACAAGGGGTAGTCCTGTGCTTTTTGCCATTTTCCTTAATAAAAGATTGGCCTATGTCATACACTCTCATACCCCCTCAATTTGAGTCTATTGTGATCATAATGATGTATGTTTTTGATTATAATTATTAGGTGGAGGTTGCTAGCTACAATGGTATCTTCAACCTAGACTAGGTTTTAGCTAGCTTGACTTGCTATAAAGTTAGAGAAACAAGTTGAGGAAAAAGAAACTAAACAAAATATGTTTTATTATCACCTAAAATAATATATTTATACTGTCTTGAATAAGAAGGTATATTTAGCGATCTCCCAAATTAAATGCAATTTCTGACCAGAAACATGCTCTACTCAATCTTGCGTTACACACACTACACTTGTCCTTTCAGTAGCGGGGCAAGACTCTGTGAAGATGACATAAGGTGTATTGAAATACGTCACGATGTAAACAGGGAATAAGTTATATTACGTTTGATACCGGAGCTCCGGGGGCGTGTGCCAATGCCTTTATCACTTTAACAGAAGCATGTCATCAACGACGTCCGAAGCTTCCTTTGATCAAGTGCTTTTTAAAACCATGCGTTGCAGAACGCTAGATCCCACTGATTTCGCCATGGTTACGGTGCTTTCTTCAATTCAAAGCTGCTTTCAAACACTGCTCTCTACTGGACACTGTACTTACAAATGTAGTTAGGATTTTGTACACGCATTTTCATATGAATGGTAGTTTAGCAGGTAGAGTAGGGAACTGTGGAATATTCAGAGACGTGAGGGTATTGGTTCAAATCCCAGCGGAGTCCCACTGTTTAGAAAATAAGTTTTATGTGAAACCACACTTTCTGCACATTGTTGTTCAAGTAAATTGTTTTGTTTAGTATAAGCTTTTGTCTTAATAAATCCTCTGAAGGATACCCAAATCTAACTGCTTGTAGCTCAGGCCCTGAAGCAAGGATATGCATTTTCTTGGTACCATTTGAAATAACACTTTGAAGTTTGTGGAAATGTGAAAGGAATGTAGGAGAATATAACACATTAGATCTGGTAAAAGATAATACAAAGAAAAAACCAACCGTCTTTTTGTATTTTTTTTGTACCATCATATCTTTGAAATGCAAGAGAAAGGCCATAATGTATTATTCCACCCCAGGTGCAATTTAGATACTGGCCACTAGATGACAGCAGTGTATGTGCAAAGTTGTATTCTGATCCAATGAACTATTGTATTTCTGTTCAAAATTTTGTATCAAGACTGCCCAAATGTGCCTAATTTGTTTATTAATAAATGTTCATGTTCAAAACTGTGCACTCTCCTCAAACAATAGCATGGTATTCTTTCACTGTAATAGCTACTGTAAATTGGACAGTGCAGTTAGATTAACAAGAATTTAAGCTTTCTGCCAATATCAGATATGTCTATGTCTAATATTCTTGTTACTTACAACCTCATGCTAATCGCATTAGCCTACGTTAGCTCAACTGTCCTGCAAGGGACCCACCAATCCTGGAGAAGTTTTAAGCAGATTCACTGTTTAAAAAATAATATATATATTGTTGAAGGCAAAAAGGGGAAGCATGTTGTAAGAAGTGAACCTTGTATTCCAACTGATTGTAGATTACTAAAGCCAATGGCTTACCTTTGTGCCACAGGTTTTTGATGAAAACAGTGGGAAAAAAACTTCTGACAGTCAAATGTTTGGAAAGTCCTCCTGGACTGGAACTCATGCATGAGATAGGAAGAACTGTGTCTGTCTTTTGACAATGTCTAAGCCTATGTCTAGGTTTTAGCTGTCTCCTCAATAAATGGATCTCATCAACGTGACATGGTCAAACCATGCCAATAGCCATACAGCCACTGCACTGGCTATCTATGTCCTTGTCGTTCATTGCTGTTTCCTTACCCTGTTGAAATCTGTCATGACCACTAATGAGATAATCACAAAACATATATTTTCTACTACTTCATAGATTTATAAAATTGTCTATTGTAACGCAACCATTGGAAATGTATACATTTATGTATAACTGCATCAAGGTTTAACACACAAGATGTGTCTAATCTTTGTTAAAGTTGATGCAGAGAAAGAGTCTGTATTGATGGGATGTTAATGCTGAGACCTTTACTATGCAGTGCATGGCATCAGGATAAACAACATCAGCCACTCTCAACTTGCTCCGGAGGAGGTCTTCTCTGTTGCATGCTGATTGATACAAATTTCAGACTACTAATGAACACTATAAGGACCAACACTTACTTGCCTTGCAACCACTATAAAGTGCCTTTGTGTATCCAATTTTAAGAGTATTATCAATGTTGCAGGGGAAAAATTAATAGGAATATATACTGTATGTAACTTAAATACAGTTGTTACTCTTCTACTCAGAGATGGACATATCTTTTTTTGTTTCGATTACCATTGTCTTGGGCGACAATGCGTGTAGTCTAATACTGAGTACTATCATAAGTTCATTAAGTAATAAATTAAGTTTACGTTAAACAAGAATATATTTTTTACAACCAAATCTACATTTTTCATTACCTTTTGTGTGATTTCAGATGTTTTTGAGAAACTTACAAACAGCAAATCACTTCCTTATTATCGTTGTGTAGTATGGGGCCCTGAAAAAACATGAACCAAGGCTCCAAAAACACCCAAATATGTCCTTTTTGGAAACGGCAAAGCTCTCAGTATAGTGATGCAAGTCTTTAGATGTTGTACACATGAAATTGTGTCATAACTTTATCGGCAAAGTTATTTTACATTTTATTGCGACTCGAGCGATACCTCTCTGTAAATTAGTATACAACAGTGGTGACCCGTCATTCAGGGCAGGTGGGGCAGAGCCTGCCTTGTTTTGCATTTTATTTTGGCATTAATACGTGTCACCTATCAGTTTGCAAACAATGTAAAGAAAATACAAATAATCATAATTGAGTTAATAAAGTCGCATACAAACTTGGTATCTTTTTTGCTTTATTGAGTAAGGCAGCTCCAAAATGCAGGTTTCAGCCTAGCTCAGTGCATTCTGTGGTGGTGGGGCAGCCAGGGGTAAATACGAAGCGTAGGGGTTGATAATGTTCTCTAGTTGCGCCGTGATTGGCTCATTGTTCTGTCACTCATGGGGACACTACATCACCGCAGAATCTAAGGGTAGAGCTCAAAAATTCAAGCTCCTTGGGTGCTGCCATAGAGTTACATTATAGGTGTCCATCCAAGAAGGCTCAAGATCATTGGCCACAGATAAAATTATGTCAAATCACGTTATATCTACAGTAGCTTTGATTGGACTTTCAAAATATTAGCTAGCAAGCTAGCAGTCATCATCATGAATCAAGTCGACAATCTAACGGCAAATCCCTTTCCAAAAATAATGAAGAGAAATTATAGATAATAACGTATCAGTGCTCATCGGCCATTGGACATAAACATTACACAACAAGTTGGAAATTGCAAATTCAACAATGAGTGGTTTGGAAGGAATCAGTTGCTAACTGCAAGCATTGCAAAGCAATCACTAGCCTGCTATTCAGTAGAGTGGGTGTGTGGTTCCAAGTCTGGGTTTAAGGGTCTCTTTTCCAAGCTTAAAAGTGTAAACATTCAATGTTGGCCATTCTGTCAATCCAGCATGACCTCTGCTGCGCTCAAAACAACTGGAAACTCGGAACTGGGAAATGTGACTTCAGTCCGTTCAAGACAACTTGGAACTCTGAAAAAAACAAGCTCCGACTGAGAAAATACGTTAATACGGTAATCCTGTCAGGACCCGGTGAGAGAAACAGTCACTAATAGTCGGCAGAACCCAGAAGATGAGGCAGACTCAGCAGTACTAGAGATGGTGGTTTAATAAAAGGACAAGATCTTCAGGCAAAGAATATAAATCCACCACGTCCAAAAATAAAGCCAAGAGGCACAAAATGGATATCCTCCAAAATACAAAGAAACTCCACAAAGTGGTAAAAACAGCAGGGAAAAACAAACCTCAAAAGACTACTCAAAAATACACAAGCACTAAACCAGAGAACCTCTGGAAAATCCAATAAGAGAAATATATGTTCACAACAAGGCTGGGGCTGGGTGCTAACATACAAACACTGAGCAAAGAACTGAGGAACACACAGGGTTTAAATACTAACAAGGTAACGACACACAGGTGCAAACAATAATTAGAGCAAGGAAAAAACAAAAGGTACAAAAAAGGTGCAATGGGGACATCTAGTGACCAAAACCTGAACAGTCCTGGCCAAAACCTGACAGAATCCCCCTCCTAGGAACGGCTCCTGACGTTCCTACCAGCCTTCTCAGGGTGGAGGGCCCTGAACTGACGAATGAGGTCAGGGTCCAGTATGTCCTTGGCAGGAACCCAGGAGCGCTCCTCGGGACCGTAGCCTTCCCAGTCCACCAGATACTGCCAGGACCGCTGCACCCGGCGGGAATCCAGTATCCGGTGGACGGTATAAGCCGACTGGCCTCCGATGACACGGGGCGGAGGGGGAGGTCTGCCTGCCGGGATAAGGGGAGAAAAAACAACAGGTTTTAATAAAGAAATGTGAAATGTTGGATTGATCTTAAGGGATCTGGGTAAGTGCAGGCGAAAAGTAACGGGATTGACTCTCCTGGCAATCTTAAAGGGACCGATGAATCTCTGGGACAGCTTACGAGACTCCACCCGTAGCGGTAAGTTCTTTGTTGAGAGCCATACTCTCTGGCCGGGGTACAGGGTAGGACCGGGACGGCGACGTCTGTTGGCTTGTCGCTGGTACTGCTGTGAGGAACGCAGAAGATTAAGACGGGCCTTCTTCCACGTAAGCCGACAGCGTCTGATGAACCTCGAGGCTGAAGGCACTCTGACTTCTGCCTCCTGGTCCGGGAACAATAAAGGAGCATAGCCAAACTGACACTCGTGCGGGGATATACCAGTGGAGGAGGAGCACAAGGTGTTGTGCGCGTACTCGGCCCAAACAATGAAGGATGACCATGTGGACGGGTTGTTGGAAACCATACATCTGAGGGTGGTTTCCAACTCCTGATTCATCCTCTCGGTTTGGCCGTTGGACTCCGGATGGTACCCTGAAGATAAACTGGCCGTGGCCCCTATGAGTTGGCAGAAGGCCTTCCAAAACCTTGAGGCGAACTGGGGACCTCTGTCGGAAACCATATCTTGCGGAATGCCAAAGACTCGGAACACATGGTTAATCACCAACTCAGCTGTTTCCTTGGCAGAAGGTAATTTGGTCAAGGGAACAAACCTGGCCGCCTTAGAAAACCTGTCGATGATGACTAGGATAGTAGTATTACCATGGGATGGAGGAAGGCCAGTAATAAAGTCCAACGAGATATGGGACCAGGGTCGGTGGGGAATAGATAAAGGGTGAAGGAGTCCTTGAGGGCGGAGGTGAGAAGATTTGCCCTGGCAGCACACGGGACAGGCCTTGACGAAAGTGGCAACGTCTTCTCTTATGGTGGGCCACCAGAACTTACGCTGAATGAACTCCAAGGTGCGACCTACGCCCGGGTGACAGGTGAGGCGAGAGGAGTGCCCCCACAGAAGGACTTGGGATCTTGCTGCCTTGGGAACAAACAACCGATTGGCAGGACCTCCCTTAGGACCCGGTTCGATGGCTTGAGCTTGTCTCACGGTATCCTCAACTTGCCACGAGATTGGAGCCACGATCTTAGCGGCAGGAAGAACAGTCATGTCAGTATCTTCTCGAATGGCAGGAGAGTAGACTCGTGACAAGGCGTCCGGTTTGAGATTCTTCGACCCGGGTCTATAGGTGAGGATAAACTGGAATCGGCTGAAGAAAAGAGACCATCGAGCTTGTCTGGAGTTCAACCGCTTCGCCTGCTGGATATACTCCAGATTTGTGTGGTCCGTAAGCACTTGAAATGGTTGAGAAGCCCCCTCGAGCCAGTGTCTCCATTCCTTCAATGCCATCTTAACCGCTAGGAGTTCACGATCCCCCACATCGTAATTCCTCTCGGCCGGGGTAAGCCGGTGAGAGAAGAAGGCGCAAGGATGAAGCCTCTTGTCTTCCCCCCTCTGAGACAGGACAGCTCCAACACCAACCTCTGATGCGTCTACCTCCACCACAAAAGGTTCATCCGCCGTCGGTAGTGTCAGGATGGGAGCAGAGAGGATGCGCTGCTTGAGTCCTTGGAAGGCCGTCTCAGCTTCTCTTCCCCACAGAAACCTTGTGTTGCCACCCTTGGTTACAGCTGAGAGAGGGGCTGCCACCGAGCTGAAGTTCTTGATGAACTTGCGGTAAAAGTTAGTGAAGCCCAGGAAACGCTGAACTTCCTTAACGGACTTGGGGGTGGGCCAATCCGCTACCGCCCCTACCTTCTTGGGGTCCATCTGGACTCGACCGGGTTCCACTACAAATCCCAGGAATTGTACTCGAGAGGAATGGAATTCACACTTTTCCGGTTTAACGTACAAATGGCTGTCTAGGAGGCGTTTGAGCACTTGTCTGACATGCTTAGTGTGTTCTTGAAGGGAGCTCGAAAAGATGAGGATGTCATCCAAGTAAACAAACACGAAAATGTTAAGCATATCCCTAAGCACATCGTTTATGAGCGCTTGGAACACAGCCGGGGCGTTGGTCAGGCCGAAGGGCATCACCAAGTATTCGTAGTGACCAGTAGGCGTGTTGAAAGCGGTCTTCCACTCGTCACCGGGTTTGATCCGCACAAGATGGTATGCGTTCCGTAGGTCAAGCTTAGTGAAGACCACTGCTTCCTGGAGCAGCTCAAAGGCTGTGGCCATAAGGGGTAGCGGGTAGCGGTTACGGACGGTTATGGCATTAAGTCCCCGGTAGTCGATGCAAGGACGTAATCCACCGTCTTTTTTGGCCACAAAGAAAAACCCTGCTCCCGCCGGCGAGGTGGATGGACGCATGAGGCCTGCTGCCAGAGCGTCCTTGATGTAGGTATCCATAGCAGCTCGTTCGGGAGGAGATAGGGAAAAGATCCGACCCCTGGGGGGGCAGGTGCCCGGAAACAGGTCGATGGGGCAATCGTAAGGTCTATGGGGTGGTAGTTTGGTGGCCCTCTGTTTGCTAAATACCGGTTTGAGGTCATGGTAACACTCGGGAACTCGGGACAGGTCGATGGATTCTAGAGACTCGGGAGGGGAACTCGGGGAACTAGGGAAGATACAAGTGGCTTGGCACGTAGGACCCCACTGCTTGATAGTGCCCACAGACCAGTCGATGTGAGGGTTATGGCTGTGAAGCCAGGGGTATCCAAGGACGAGAGGGAACTCGGAACACGAGGTCAGATGAAAGTTCATCACTTCCTGGTGTTGGGAAACTGAAAGTCGCAAGGGGGTAGTGACACGAGTGACAAGTCCAGATCCCAAAGGGCTTCCATCCAACGTAGTAACCCTTATGGGGTCACTAAGAGGTTCAGAGGGAACGCCATTCTCCTTCGCCCAGACACCATCCATGAAGTTACCTGCGGCTCCAGAGTCTACCAAGGCTTGAAGGGGAAGCTCGTGGTTGTCCCAGGAAAGGGTAACTGGAATAAGCAGTCGGGAGTTGGATGGGAGGAGGTTATGTTTCCCGTTACAGTCCTCCCAGGCCTGCACGGGAGAGTGCGTTTTCCCTGGAGCCCGGGACACGTGGAGAGGAAATGGCCCGGTTTGCCGCAATATAGACAGCATCGCTCCCTTATCCGGCGGTCTCTCTCAGCCTGGGAGATGCGTCCAACCTGCATGGGTTCCGGTGGAGTCAGCGAGGATAAAGGTGGAGACTCGGAGCTAGGACCGATAGGAGCTAGGGTGAGAGATCTACGGTTGAGCTCTCTCTCTCTCAGACGCTGGTCTATGCGTGAAGCCAACTTGATCAGGGACTCGAGGTTGTCCGGTGGTTCCCGAGTGGCCAGTTCATCTTGGATGGTGTCGGAAAGACCCTTCAAAAAACACACTGTGAGCGCCTCGTCGTTCCAGCCACTCGCTGCTGCCACCGTGCGGAACTGGATGGCATAGTCCGTCACGCTGCGCCGACCTTGGCTGAGAGTCAGGAGCTGTTTGGCTGAGTCAGGACCCCTGGTGGGATCTTGAAACACTCGCTTGAATTCTTCAGCAAAGGTAGAGTAGCTGGCACAGCAGGGACTTTGGGCATCCCACACAGCAGTAGCCCAGGCTAGGGCTTTTTCCGACAGCAGGGTGATGATATATGCTATCTTGGACCGGTCGGTGGGAAACGACGAGGGTTGCAGCTCGAAGGAGAGAGAACATTGGGTGAAAAACCCCTTACAAACACTCGGATCACCTGAGAACCGTTGGGGAGGCGGCAGACGAGGTTCAGCCAGGGGGTTAACTGCCACGGGCACTTGAATCTGATGAACTGGAGCAGAAGCGGTTGCAGGGGAAAGTTGATCAGAAATCTGCTTTATGGAAGTCATCATCTCCGACAGAAGTTGAGAATGTCCAGCCAGTAAGGCCTCTTGCTGAACCAGAGCAGCTTCGTGACGTTGGACAGTCCCCTCGTGGTGGGACAGCATGGGAAGAAAGTCCTGGGTACTGGCTGCCTCTGGGTTCATTTTAAGGGCTCAGTGTTTCTGTCAGGACCCGGTGAGAGAAACAGTCACTAATAGTCGGCAGAACCCAGAAGATGAGGCAGACTCAGCAGTACTAGAGATGGTGGTTTAATAAAAGGACAAGATCTTCAGGCAAAGAATATAAATCCACCACGTCCAAAAATAAAGCCAAGAGGCACAAAATGGATATCCTCCAAAATACAAAGAAACTTCACAAAGTGGTAAAAACAGCAGGGAAAAACAAACCTCAAAAGACTACTCAAAATTACACAAGCACTAAACCAGAGAACCTCTGGAAAATCCAATAAGAGAAATATATGTTCACAACAAGGCTGGGGCTGGGTGCTAACATACAAACACTGAGCAAAGAACTGAGGAACACACAGGGTTTAAATACTAACAAGGGAACGACACACAGGTGCAAACAATAATTAGAGCAAGGAAAAAACAAAAGGTACAAAAAAGGTGCAATGGGGACATCTAGTGACCAAAACCTGAACAGTCCTGGCCAAAACCTGACAAATCCAACTCGGAATTGCAAGTTGGGAAATCGGGTATCTTTCTAGATCACTGACGTCATCATGATTCAGCCTTGTTTTTTTTCAGAGTTCCCAGTTGTCTGGAAAGCACCATAAAGCCAGCAGCATACCACCCTGCATACCACTGCTGGCTTGCTTCTGAAGCTAAGCAGGGTTGGTCCTGGTCAGTCCCTGGATGGGAGACCAGGTGCTGCTGGAAGTGGTGTTGGAGGGCCAGTAGGAGGCACTCTTTCCTCTGGTCTAAACAAAGAGCCCAATGCCCCAGGGCAGTGATTGGGGACACTGCTCTGTGTAGGGTGCCGTCTTTCGGATGGGACGTTAAATGGGTGTCCTGACTCTCTGAGGTCATTAAAGATCCCATGGCACTTATCGTAAGAGTAGGGGTGTTAACCCCGGTGTCCTGGCTAAATTCCCAATCTGGCCCTCAACCATCACGGTCACCTAATAATCCCCAGTTTACAATTGGCTCATTCATCCCCCTCCTCTCCCCTGTAACTATTCCCCAGGTCGTTGCTGCAAATGAGAACGTTTTCTCAGTCAACTTACCTGGTAAAATAACGGAAAAATAAAAAAATATATATAAAAAAATCCAGAGAATTAAGATTTTGATGACAAAATTTGCCTACGTTTTGTATGCTGCTGCATAAATGATGTAATATACCAGGGAGATATGTATAATGTAGCTAAGAATGTAATACTAAGTGTATGTTGTTTAGTTAGCTGTTGTTGGTGCACATATAGCCTATAGCCTGTTTTAGAGAAATGTTATCATTATCAGGAATCAAGGTAAGACCCAAGTGCAGACTGTGTGAAGTAACAATGTTTATTGTAACCACAAGGGCAGGCAAACAACAGGTCAAGGCAGGCAGGGGTCGATAATCCAGAGTAGGAGGAAAGGTACAGGACGGCAGGCAGGCAGGCTCAGGGTCAGGGATGGGCAGAGTGGTCAAGCGGGCGGGTACAGGGTCAGGACAGGTAAGGGTCAAAAACCAGGAGGACAAGAAAAAGAGAGGTTGGGAAAAGACAGGAGCTGACAGGACTAACACTGGTAAGCTTGACAAACAAGACGAACAGGCACAGACAGACAGAAAACACAGGTATAAATACCCAGAGGACAAGTGGGGAAGATGGGCGACACCTGGTGGGGGTGGAGACAAGCACAAGAACAGCTGAAACAGATCAGGGCGTGACAATTATTGAATATTGTAAGAGCTTTCATTGTCTGCTTATATGCCCTCTTTATTCCTCCTACGGTTAAGATGGTGTACAGGGAGAATACTGTAAGAATGGCCCATGTTCTGAATTCTGTCTCTGTACATTTAAAAAGTGCTGAACAAATGGTTATATTGACTACGTCTGTCCTACCTCACTCATTAATGTCTTAATCGAAATTACGGATTGCCTCTTATACGGTTGTCGTCACCTTATGCCAGAGTTTGTACATCTCAATTGTCAGTAGAAACCACCTTTGTTTAATCAAGTCAGCCATATGTTTTTTACAAGGCAGTAAATTAGGCTGAATGAACTGTTTCGCTGCTAGACAAGGCTCCGCTGATAGCCAGGTTTAGCAGTGGTAAGTTGTTGGGACTGCTGTTGGGACTCTGGTGTTGGGACAGCTTTATGTAGGCCCGAACAGTTTGTGGGAACCGTTTGTCACCGTTATAGTGCAATTCATGTATTGTTTAGTGTTGTGTTGTGTAGTGGCTTTACTGGCATGCATACAATTATTACATTTTTTACTCTGCCCCACTAAGATTGACATGCTAAAATCGCCACTGGATACAAAGTATATTGAAAGCATGGGGTGCTTCCACACAGGAAATTCCAGACACTAGAATCTATGCCAAGTCACATTGAAGCCGTTCTTGCAGCTCAGAGTGGCCTAAAGCACTAATAAGACACTTTATGTTGGTGTTTCCTTTATTTTGACAGTTCCTGTAGCAGTAGGCTACATGGAGAATGGAACAGCTGGATAGGGGAAGTGGCTCGAGGCGCGCAAAAGGGAATATAAAATTGCGGATAAAGTTTGGAATTACACAATTTCATGTGTACGATATCTAAAGACCTGTATCACTATACTGAGAGCTTCGCATTTCTAAAATTATGTATTTGGGTGTTCTTGGAGCCTTTGTTCCTGTTTCTCTGGGGCCACCATACTACAAGTGATTTGCTTTTTTCGGGTAAGTTTCTCAAAAACATTTGAAATCACAAAAAAGGTGTCTGGACACTTCTACATGCCATTTAAATACAAAATAGAGATTTTGTTGTAAAACAATAATTATTATTTAATTACCTGTTATTCAGTAGAGGAATGGTTTGTCAATGTTCAAAACTACAAATAATTGATGGAATGTGCTCAGTGTCATGGGAATGTTCTGAGATAGACACCCAAATGGGAACCATTTGCTGGTTTCCCATTTGAATGGGTAGGTAGGGTTCAGGCTATTCCCTCATTATTGGAAGGATGCACTAAACTCAACAATGAAGAGATGGAATCAATATCTGCAATCAGGAAGGTAATGACAAACATAACATGTTAATGAACAAAGATAGGCATGCTCTGGATTACCCTGGGGGAGTACAGAGGTTCCAATCATAGATATGGCGTGCGTGTGTGGAGTGTGAGAAGGCATGGGGACATGTTGAATTGTCTGCAATTTTTTTAAATCCTGGTTTATAATGATCATATTTTTATTATCCCTGATTAAGCCATTTTTGTATTCCAATACACAACCAAACTGAGTAACCTAGCAAGGATGTAATTTTACGCATCGAAAGTAACTTCAGACTTTATTAACAGAATAGTAGTTGTTGACAAAACGAGGCACTAGTCGGCGCCGTCAACCTTCAGAATGATTATAATGCAATTCATTGACTGGCCAGTCACAGAAAAAATTCCCACCGCATCCACCCCTATGTTTCCACAACAGCATTTCACTAAGCCAAAGTAGCCACAAATGTTTGTTTCTCCAGCCATTTGCTCTCTGTTCTCTTCTGTAATTTGTCATGGACAATTATTTTCTTCAGGTTTGCCGATTCAAAAGTTCCATTAACGCCAATAGGCCATCATGAACTTCACACCAGACACCACAAAGCGTCAACATGTCCACATTTACCAATATACCTATAGTTTTGCTTTATATTGGATGATTTGGTAGGGTTTGGATCACCCAGAAGCGAGCTGCGTTTCACTGCCCCCATAGAACCTGCTTAACTTCAGTGATGAAGCGCTTGATATAGTTGAATTTGGATAAAAGCGAGTGCGCTTCAATGCAGCACCTATTATGCCCCATAAGAGTTAGAAGATAATGGCCAGTGTAATGTAAGATCATTCGCCTACTATCAACCTGAAAACCAAAACAGACTTCGATATGTTGTTCCCCATCATAGCTTCCAGTGAGGAGAAAAATAGGGACCGGAGAAATTGTGCCTATTATGAAAGAAATGCGTTGAAAAAAATGCATGACAAAATCGGTCTATTTATTTTGTTGTGATCTCGAACTGACTCCCAAGTTTGGCTAAACACCTGAACCAATGTAATCACTTAAAATGCCGTATTTCTATAGGCTATATCTTCTCTCGTGTACTTTAAGGTAAGGTTAGACAAAAGTGTGTAAAAAGAGGAGAGAATAATCGTGGGTATTTTGTTTTTTATCACTATCTTCTGATATACATTTATAATTCGTTTGTCTGTCGCCCCTAATTGATATTTTCAAGCCGCTTATTTGCACCGAAACATTGATTTGTTTAAAAGGCAACTGATTTCGATGTAATATTTCTTGCATCGATTTTGCGCAACCCCTCTACTCAGCATGCTGGAATGTACTATTATCAGTCACTCTCATTGCCAGAGTCAGAATTGCACGATAAAGCTCAGTATTCGGATGGATTGGTAAGACATTAAATACTATTTTCCTGCAGTGTAGGAGGGGGTGGCTTTGTAAGCTACAGTCACATAAAGTAGAAAATAACCAGCGCAGGAACCCTTTCAGCACCACTCGCCAAAGGACAGCGGTTTCAGCACGCAGAGTCATTGGGCAGTTTGAGAAGTGACAGGATTTGTTAGGAGTCTACAGACCAGTGGGATTTGGACTACCGCACCATCAAGACAGGTCCTGGAGGTTCTATTCTCGTAATTCTTCGGCACTGCTATTGTATCCCCCACTACAGGACTAAACATATGCCTTTGTATCCTTACACCTGTTTTTCTTAAACTCGGGTTCTAACCAAAGAGGAGTTCTCTGGAAAGAATCCGTATTTCTGCACATGCTGAAAGACACAGTCGTTGAAAATAGAAATTTAGAGTGGACGGTATCAATTCAACTTGGTCTTCATAAACGAAATTTTCTGAAATAAAATCCAGTGGGTTTCTTTCAAAGGTAAGAGTTTATTTTCTCTCAGCTCATTGAAAAGAATCATGTGGTGGGCTTCATGTGATTATTTAATAGAATGATACTTCTCCAATACATACACATTATGCATCTTTATATCATTGCTGCTATGATTTTTTTTGTCTCCAAGTTTAGCTCAAATGTTTCTTCTTGAAGGTTGTGGAATCGCTGCATTTTGTTGTAGATCTGCATCCTTTGAGTCAGGGATGGGCAACTTCGATGGGGGTGGGGGCCACAAAAAATCTGAACTCATCATGAGGGACCGCAATGGCTCGAGTGGCTTGTGGGTCTGCATAACCACATCCATACCCACACATGCAGTCAGAGCCGGCCCTAGCCTTTTGGGCGCCCTAAGAAAATTGAGCAATTATCTAAATAATTTCATGTAATTCTATTTATTTTGCCATGGGCGGTACAGAACATTTGCCGTTTTTAATATGATATCAGAATGAGTGTGACTACCAAAATCAATGGAGGCCCCCGGTCGGTAATTAATGTGACTGACATGACAAGAGAAAAACTGTTGATGCACAAACAAATTTCTAAATTGCACCTTGTGTATTCTACTATTCTAACTCTCCACTGTAAGGTGAAAACCTCGAATGAGTTCCAAAACAGCTTGGAACCTCAGGCCTACAAAAGGGGGGCCACGGGCTGTCAGTTGCCCATCCCTGCTTTAGATGACTGCAAAAACTGGGGAAAGATTACTCTTTTGTTGTCCTGATATCAGATGGATCATGATATTTGATTTATGAAAACATACTGGCAATCTTGCACACTCAAGTCCAAAGTGAGAGTGCGGTCAAAGCAGGCTATTTAAAAAGTTATTTGATGCACCTTGACATCAAGTGGGCTGAATCCAGAGTGTGTATTTGCTTGTCTGTCAAGATGTTTGAGGGATATTCACTCGTTTCATTTTAGCGTGCGTGTGTGCACTGCTCAGACTGTGTGTGAGTGCGCACGTGCAAATCTGCTGCACTAGCTCTTGAATGCACTCATGTAGTCCAAATACATTTATCCCTTTACATTTTTTGGTTTGTCGCCTAACCAGATACTCAACAGATGAATCACCTCCAAGGACTCTAAAGCCCAGTGGGCTGTAATAGGCTAACATTCTTCGTTACTGTGTACACAATACAATGAGCCCCTTCATCAGCTGTGTCAAAGCAAGCCCCCCTAGCAAGCCCCTCTGTTTTTCCTGCTCTATTTAGCTGCCATTCAGATGAGAATAGATAATGGAATGTAATCAATTGAAAAGCAGCAGGTATGAGTCAGAATGAAAATTAATTAATTAAATTAAGATTCTATTCAAGTGAGATTCTTGCATTGTTAAGATTGGGTTAAGATTTTAATGTTGAATATTGGATTTAATTAAACTCCAAGATGTGTTGGAATACATTGAAAATCACTATCACAAGGAGGCAAAATTCATATAATGGGATATGTCTGTGTGGCTACTAGATTTTCAATAATTCCACATTCTGGTGTTATTCCCTCTTCTTTTCAAGTGCTAATGCAAGGATGCTATATACTATATACAATGTGTGTTTAGGAAGGTGTCTGTCAAGGATTGTCAGATCCAATCAGTTTTCAGCATTTTATTGAGAGAGGGCAGAGAAGATGGGAGAGAGAGAGTTTGTATAGATTTCTTTGTGCACTTTGTTTTTTAACCTTTTCCTTGACAAGAAAAACTCAAAACAAACATACATAGACAAAAACAAACTCCCTAACATTCACAGAAATACATTTACACAAACATTAATGACATCACACTTGTTCAGACCCACATGTTCCCACCGTATCCACACCTAATGTTGTTTCTCATACTTGTAAGACTCTACGGCATATGACCTCAAACTGTGCTTTGCTGTTTTTGTCGGTAGCCATATTCTTCTCAATATTTATATAATAAAGCATTTGATTCTTCCATTCCCTTAACGTTGAGTATAATTTGACTTGCAGTATTTAAGTAATAGCTTCTTCAATATAAGTGATGAGAATAATATTGGCCAACCCATTGAGTATCACACCGCACCCCCATATGTCATGTCTTGAAATATGCAGTAGCGGTGCGTAGCTAAAATTACTGGGGAAGCCAAGCCAGGAAAAAAAGCCATATTACAACCTATGTGTTGTGTTAATTGCATTGTTTGCTCTATAATCTGTAAATTTATATGCCTTGCCATCGTGATATATAGGCCTAAGGCTGAGACAATAAGAAGACACAGCACAGTGGCAGAATAAATTCAACCAATGTCACGGCCGTCTAAAGAACTGGACCAAAGCTCAGCGGTATGTGAGCGTACATTTTCTTTTATTTGAAAAATGACGCAGACAAAACAATAAACACTACAAAAAACAAACCGTGAAGCTAAAGGCTATGTCCCATAAACAAAGTCAACTTCCCACAAAGACAGGTGGGAAAAAGGGATACCTAAGTATGGTTCTCAATCAGAGACAACGATAGACAGCTGTCCCTGATTGAGAACCTTACCCGGCCAAAACATAGAAATACAAATAATAGAACATAGAATACCCACCCCAGCTCACACCCTGACCAAACCAAAATAGAGACATAAAAAGGATCTCTAAGGTCAGGGTGTGACAACCACACCTTTGTTTCATCACAATTCCGGAGAACAAAATCTGTCCTGTGGAGTACACAAAACATATTGCATGTAACAAACAGTTACATGACCTACAGCATGGTCAATCAAGTTAATGTTTCAGACATTTTCGGACTACTGAACAACTATTGATCTAGAACCACGGAGAGTTACCGCAAGTCGCAAAGAAAACAGTCCACTATTCCAACACCATTTCAACTTCAACATTTCAAAATCATCTGATCACCTATCAAAAAACAATTTAGTCCTATCAACGTACGCTAATACGTTAATATGATGTGGCCGTCCATGTTACTGATTTCTGTGTGTGCGTGCAAGTAGAAAAAACATGTTGACTCACCCTACTTGTAGAGAAACGTCAATGCCATCCTCCTCTTTTATGTTACCTAAACGGTTTATCACTCTGTCATACAGTACACTCGTTTAGGTTTTGTTGTCCTTCTCTACTTGACTAAAATGCTTGCTCGCTAGCCTAACTTCCTTTGATGGGTAACGATGTGCCAGGCCAGCCAGTTAACATTAGCCTACTACATCTAGCTACATGTTGAACTTCCATCCTCTCAGGCCAGTGACACAGTGTATGCATTTATGGTTGGATCATAATTGCCGTTATGATCATTGGCCAGTACGGAGAATTAGGTAAAACCACAAGTCCAAATCCCTATCTCCATCCATGGCTAATTTAGGAAAGGGGTGATTTTAGCTAGCTAGCTAGTCACCAGAGGACAACAACACAACAAGATGGAACAATTCAAGTTTTTTCTGATGTGATTGGTGTGAAGCCAAATCCAAACTGTCTTCCCTTGACACTTTTTTTTGGTGCGCCAGGTCCATTCACAGCTGAGCTCACTCAGTTTAGCTCAACACTGATTGGCTATTATTTTATTTTAAAAATGATCAAGGGAGGCCAAATGCTCGCTGGCTTCCCTTGCATTTAATGCTACAGGTGGCAAGAATGTCATACTCTTTCTGACCAGACAGCATCACATAGATGGACAACACATACTGAGACAAAGGGCCGCTGTTTTGTTCATTCGCTCGTATGCTTTCTCCGGAGATACATTCAGCCTTGCAAATTGAAGGACATTTATGAAACACAGAGAGACTAAACAATGTTTATTTATTTATGTTTTGGGGGATGCCTGGCTTCCCTTGGAATCCATGAATACACGCCACTGGAAATATGCCGATAGACGGATTCATAGTAAACTTACATTGTAAAACTTCTGACAGCCAGCTTTCTAGCTCTGCCCGTAACTTTTGGACATTATAGCACTCCCAGAAGGCATGAATTATTGAGTCATTGTTAGTTTTACACTTAAGACATGACTCTGCTGTTGTGCTGTAGAATTTGTGAATTTTATCTCGTGTAATAAATTCTATACATTCGTTTATACTGGATTAAGCATACTGTCATTTAATTCATTATATTTCAACACTCCCTCCATCTTGTGCCAAAATCAGTTCCAATAGTTTATATTTATTTCCAAGAGATTGTCAGTTGGATAGGCTCTCTGCAAGGTTAGGTGTATCTTACCTATCATATGAGTATCTTTTTCTGACTCAAATAGGATTTCCTCAACATTGCTCTGATGTCCAAAAGCTTTCAGGTCGAAATTTCACGAGAGAGTTTGTATTGAGAGAGAGGGAGAGATAATCAAAATGGATGCACTACAACCTCACTCTCCCCACACTACCTTGGCTAAGCATATTTATTGTATTTAATGGGATAAATATTTGATATCTGCTTGGGTTGAGATCAGTTCCATGATTAATTCAGTCAATTTAGGGGATTAATTTCAATTGTATTGGGATTTTTAATGAACAATTTCTGAGTTTCAATCTCAATTCATTTTCTGAGCTGACAGAGTTCAAACAGAATGTAGACCCCCCTCCCCTACATACACCTGTCGCGCCTCTTACTTCAGAGGTTACAGATAGAGTACGCAATGTCAAGGATCTCAACGGGCTGCTCATAATCCATTTTCAGGGTCATTGCGTGTTACTGGATCATGCTTAGACTAATAGAGCCAAAACAGCATATTGAGGAAGCAGACTATCAGACCATCAGATGCCACTTTGTCCTCTCAAGTCTAAATATTTGGAAGTTTCTTTAGTTTTGAGTTTTCGAATGACTCCATGTTCATGGAGTGTCCAGTCCACATTCTGGTTCACATCCTCTGCTGCTCCTCCTGGCTATGACCATCTGTTCATCAGGGGGCCTGATGTCTGCCGAGTTTTGATCACAGTCTGATGATCATATTAGCGCCAAAACAACATGCCCCTAAAACCAGATCAAAATGCTGCCCGTCTCTAAACAAGCTTAAAATATTTTCCTAAAAGCAGATTTTTTTTCTAATGTAGGCCTAGAGCAATTGGTATTTTTCTGCCTTTGGTTTGTGTCCAACTTTTACAGTTTCTGAGTCCACATGACACTGTAGTGCCATTCATCCAATATGAACAAAAATGGAAGTGAAGTGGCTCTTCTAATACATTTACGTAAGAGGTTTGGATAATGAATTTGCATAACATTTTTAGGTTAGAAGTGAATCATGGTGCAAGAAACCTGTGCAGTATGCCAGTACTATTAAGTGCTGGTCTTGTAGTTCCTGTTGTGCTCACCCACTGTTATAATGGACCTATCAGACTGGCTTTGGCAGATTCTCCAATGGGTCATTCATTTCCAATAGGAGCTCACAATGGGGGCGTGGAGATCTATGGTACGACCATCTGCAGTTGCATGCATGTGAAAAGTTAAGATGGTTTTACACCATCTTAATTTGAGTCACATCCAGGCTGTATCACAACCGGCCGTGATTGGGAGTCCCATAGGGCGGCGCACAATTGGCCTAGCATCGTCCGGGTTTGGCCGGTGTAGGCCGTCATTGTAAATAAGAATTTATTTACAATGTGTGATGGCCTCTACTACTGTCGGTGTTTGTTTGTGTGCGCACCTCCATGAGTGCATGTCTCTACACTAACAAACAGTGTCCAACATCTGTCTTGGCTTCTACTTACTAAAATGAAATACGGTGTACTATTAGTACTACCGTAAAAACGTATGCTCTAAGCAACACATATCAACATAATACTCATCCATACTGAGGAGGCGTCATCTAATGCGCAACGAATGGCGGGGTATTCTGATTATCAGCTGTTGTCAAACACTTGAGTGTGAAAAGACGACTCTGAAAAGATGACTCTACTTGATGAAAAGACAAAATTACTTTGACATCCTGGAATTTAAAGCAAACAAATTTTTGATATTTCACATACTATAAAACTTTCTATTTATGCATACCCAAAAAGCCTACTATTTAGAGAGCCAGTGTGGGTATTCAGAATGGCCAGTGTCTACTCTAGTCTGATCACACAAGTGTATGAGAGCTGAAATGTGCCCACAGTTTGATCCACTTCATTAGAGGCCGGCTGACACTGATCGGAGATGACATCTGTTCACACTGTGGCTAATTTCTGAGATTTACTACATAAACAACGGACTGAACAATCTATTCATTCCGGTATGGCGGTACAGCTTCCCCTCTCTCAACTCCTGAGGGGGAACCTCATCTCACAAGGCGAAGCATTCGTCATTGTTTTAGGGGGGGGATGTCATAACTCACGGTTGTTATTCCTCTGAGCACAGTGGCTTGACTGCTCAGCCCCACTGAGTAAGTGTTCATGTGTGTGTGCCTCTTCAGTGCTCCCATGCATGCAAACATCCATACAAACAGGATTAGGGCATAGATATATAAAGGGAGAGCGGCTCTCTCAAATCAATTTCCTCCATGACACACAAGCAAGCAGACATCTTGAGAGATAATAGGCTGATAGATCTCTCATACCCCAAGACCTGATAATGTATTTTTTTATACAGATGCGCAAAATGCATTGATTTAACCTATTTATTTACCTGATTACCCTATTATAGGGTACATCAGAGTCACCCACTTTTTGCGTGCAAATATCAATTCCAGAGAAGCTGCTATGCTCTCAGAATGTTGTATTTCTTCCCTGTTCATCCTATCTGCAGTGGCTAGTCAGAGTTACATATGTAGGATCTTAATTTGAGCCAGTTTGCTATAGCAACAGGAAATGTGAATTATTATGTGGATTATAATTAATGGATTTTTTTTTGTGGGTTTTGATAAATGTGTTATTAGAGCAAACCAAGTCTGACATTTTAAAGTGGAAATTACAAACTTTAGAATACTTTTTAAACCTTGGATACATTACACGTTTGCATTTCCTGCTGTGCAGGAATATTCTCAGAAAGAAAAGATTGATCAAATTAAGATCCTACATCTGTAGGCTTGATAAAACATATCTCACACTGCCAGGGTCTGTCTGTACCCTACAGAGAGGCATCAAACCCAGCCACAGCCCCACAAGATTAGGCCTTGTTCTTCTCACCAGAGTCCTGGAGGACTCCCTCCCTCATATACAGATGCTGCCACAGGCAGGCTGGGAACAGCCCCTAAATCCTGGCGTTAACAATCAACCAGCTCTTGCTGCTCCCACTGGCCTGATATCCTTTCATATGTCACAGCAGCGGCAGCCTTCAACAACACATGGGAATAGGGAAGAAATTAACTGTTATTTTTGCCTTCATGTCAGCGTTGATGCTCTATTGCCTCAAGGTTTTACATGGAATATATTGCTGGCTTTAATTGTGTGGTTTAATGCTCGAGTGCTTCAAAGCCTTTGGTCCTAGACCATTTTAATATCACTTAGCTGTTGCAGTGGTCATACAAGTTCACGTTAGCCACTAAGGTCTTAGTCTGGACTGTCCATCCGCTGCACTTTAAACATTTATAGATCCACTGTTCACATCAACTTTTCTCAATAGCCTGGTGGTGGCTTATAAAGAGATGAATGCAAAATGCAGCAGAGACATATACTGTAGGTTTCACTGTCAGCACACACTGGTCATGATTTATTGCATCTCTATGCTCTCCTTGTTTTCCCCAAACTCTACAATTGAACGTGAACAAGGCAAGAGGAAGCTAGGGACAAGGGAGAGGAGAAATAGCATCAGTTCCGGTAGGGATGTGTCAGCTAACTTACAGGCTGGCTGTCTTTTCTCTTTTCCTCCTGATCAAGAGTGCACATCCTCGTTAATTATCTGGCATGATAGGTACTGTAAGTACAAGAAAATAACTTAAAGTGTGTGTGGCATTAATGAAACCATACTGTAACCACTTGATTGACGTCGATGCTAAGCTCCACTTGTTTTAGAGGCTTACTAGCTTCATCAATCTCACACATTTAGGCCTAATGAAAAAGTATCTTGGTCGAGCTGACTGATCATCGACAATACAGCCCCTTTGTATTATCATTATTTCATACTTTACTACTACTGTGCAAACACCATAGTAAATTAGCATGCATTTGCCATTCAGAATAAAATGGGCTACATTGTAATGCACGCTGTGTCTCATAATTAGACTGAAGGGCTACTGTGTGTAGGCTATATCTCATAATGGGGCCTGGATAATATGTAAGAGCTCATTAATCATCATTGACCATGGCCTTTCTCCTCTTCATTCTCCAGCTAGCGCCACACGTCTTTATTTACACCACTGTTTTATTTACACCACTGTTTTATTTACACCATATGTCTGTCTGACACACCCATCCCTCTTCATTTGGGCTGTTGTCTCACATCCCTCCCTGATCTCTCTATGGACTGAAATTGTGAGTAGTACCCAAAACACACAGTTTAAAAACAGTCTTGTGTGATCTGACTTCCTGAAGCTTGCTTCAACTCTTCACACTTTGGTGACTGACCCAATCTCTGGCAGGCTTACAATTTATACAGTATGTATCTGTTGTGTGGTGTAATAATAAACCATTTTAAATGGTCAAATGAAATCCAACTGGATCCCCTTCTATGTTTTGTTCATCTGGAAAGTCCAAAGGTGCAGGCGAACACCTCCTCATATACGACCGGTTGTTCATCATGTTTGTTTAACATTCTTCCATAGAGGCGTGCTGCTCTAGTCTACTAGCACCTGGTCTGAGGTCCTCATCATATCTGCTGTACCTGCTCTTTCTTTACACCCGTGCTGTAATAGGAGCTCTGTAGACTCCCCAATCAATACTAATGTTATAGCATGAGAGCAGGCTCCAACAGCATCATAACCTGAAACATGACAGCACCATTCACTGCAGCTCTCTCCAAATGCTTCAGGCGATATATCCCTGAACATCTGATTTATGTAGAGGAAATATTCGTACATGGCTGTGATTGCCTTTAATTCATTAGGTCTGAAAGAGAGCAACCCGGCTCAACGTATTTTACTGGTTTGTGACCTGGCTCTACGTATTTTACTGGTTTGCGACTCACTGACACTGCCCCCGGTTAGTGAGGAATAAAGCAGGCCAAGAGTTAACACACATAGGGAACTTTATTTACACACTGAGGAAGATGAACATGGGGATGTATATGGGGATGGTTCTGTGATGGACAGAAACAGAGAGATAGTAAATAGGCTACGCAGGAGATAAATACACTGGCCTGAATAGATATATGTAGAGTAGGATAGAATGGGATATGGGATACAGCAACAAGGACCATAGCTAATAAATGACCTAATAACCCAACCTGGTCTTGTCACGCCCTGACCTTAGAGAGCTTTTTATTCTCTAATTTGGTTAGGTCGGGGTGTGACTAGGGTGGGTACTCTAGTTTTTGTATTTCTATGTTGGCCTGGTATGGTTCCCAATCAGAGGCAGCTGTCTATCGTTGTCTCTGATTGGGGATCATATTTAGCCAGCCTTTTCCCACAGGATTTTTGTGGGATCTTGTTTGTGTATAGTTGCCTTGAGCACTGCATAGCTTCACGTTCGTTTCGTTACTCTGTATTGTTTTTGTGAGTTTCCTTTAATAAACATGTGGAACTCTACGCACGCTGCGCCTTGGTCCATTTATTCCAACGATCGTGACAGAAGATCCCACCACCCCAGGACCAAGCAGCGTGCCCAGGAGGAGCAGGTATCCTGGGCTTGGGAGGAGATCCAGGAGTTAAGGACATCCTGGACTTGGGAGGAAGTAATGGCAGGAGACGAAAGCCTGCCATGGAAGCAGGCGGAAGCAGCGAAGGAAGGACAGCGACGACACCGGGGTTCGCGGCCACGGCGTAGGCCCAAGAAGCAGCCTCAACATTTCTTTTGGGTGGGGGCACACGGGGTGGGCGGCGGAGCCGAGGTGTGAACCAGAGCCAGTCCACACGGGGTGGTCGGCGGAGTCGAGGGGTGAACCAGAGCCAGTCTGGCAGAGGAAGGTGAACTTGGAGTCTCCCCAGCCCAGTACGTCCTGTGCCGGCTCCACGCACCCGGTCACCAGTGCGTCTCCCCAGCCCGGTACGTCCTGTGCCAGCTCCACGCACCAGGCCTCCAGCGACGGTCTGCAGTCCAGAGCCTCCAGCAACAGTCTGCAGTCCAGAGCCTCCAGCGACGGACTGCAGTCCAGAGCCTCCAGCGACGGTCTGCAGTCCAGAGCCTCCTGCAACGGTCTGCAGTCTGGAGCCTCCAGCGACGGTTCCCAGTCCGGAGCCCCCAGTGATGATCCATAGTCCGGAACCTCCTGCGACGGTCTGCAGTCCGGAGCCTCCAGCGACGGTTCCCAGTCCGGAGCCTCCAGTGATGATCCATGGCCCGGAGCCTTCAGTGAGGATCCATGGCCTGGAGCCTCCAGTGATGATCCATGGTCCAGAGCCTCCTGCGAGGGTTCCCAGTACAGAGCCTTCAGCGAGGGTTCCCAGTCTGGAGTCCCCGGCGACAATCCACGGTCCGGAGTCCCCGGCGATGATCCACAGTCCGGCGCCTCCGGCGGTGATCCATGGTCCGGTTCCTCCGGCGACGATCCACGGTCCGGATTCCCCGGCGACGATCCACGGTCCAGTTCCTCCGGCGACGATCCACGGTCCGGAGTCCCCGGCGACGATCCACGGTCCGGTCCCTCCGGCGACGATCCACGATCCGGAGCTTCCGGCGACGATCCACGGTCCGGTTCCTCCGGCGACAATCCACGGTACGGTTCCTCCTGTGATGATCCACGGTCCGGAGCTTCCGGCGACGATCCCCGCACCAGAGCCTTCACCGAAGCTGACGGATCCGCGAGCGGAGCGGGGTCTACGTCCCACACCGGAGTCGCCACCGAGGCTAGATGCCAACCCGGACCCTCCCCTATAGAGTCAGGTTTTGCACCTTTGGGGGGGGGGGGGGGGGGGAATGGGGTACTGTCACGCCCTGTCCTTAGAGAGCATTTTATTCTCTAATTTGGCTAGGTCGGGGTGTGACTAGGGTGGGTACTCTAGTTTTTGTATTTCTATGTTGGCCTGGTATGGTTCCCAATCAGACGCAGCTGTCTATCGTTGTCTCTGATTGGGGATCATATTTAGGCAGCCTTTTCCCACTGGGTTTTTGTGGGATCTTGCTTATGTGTAGTTGCCTTGAGCACTGCATAGCTTCACGTTCATTTCGTTACTCTTTATTGTTTTTGTGAGTTTCCTTTAATAAACATGTGGAACTCTAAGCACGCTGCGTCTTGGTCCATTTATTCCAACGATTGTGACAGGTCTCAGATCATTTCGTATTATTCTTTACGTATATCGGTGACACTCCATTTAGTATGATATGTTACGTTTCGTATGGTATGTATTCATTTGTGGATGTCCATTCCCCATTTCATATGATATGTTACGAATTACAGTTCTTATTATAAGTTATGAATTTGCAAAACATATGATATGTTCCGAATTCTAGCAAGGTGGCTATGTGGCTAACGTTAGCTAACTGGCTAACGCAAAAATGCCAAACTTGTGCTTGATGAGATTTGACCTCGCAACTTTTGGGATGCTAGACGTCGGCATTATACACCCACCCACCCAACCAACCACCCTACTTTTACCTGAAGTAGCCATCTGTCTTATGAAACCATACCAAACGTAACATATTATACCAATTTGAGTGTCCCGGATTTACCGCTTAAGTAAGAATAATGGCAAGGACTGTATATTATACAAATAGTAGGATCTGATCAATCACAGCATGCATGATCAGTGCATGGGCAAAGTGTAGGGTGCATGGGGACAGTCTGATTGGCTGAAGCCACATCTCTCATATGAGGGGGAGAGCTAGACTACGTGGTGCCAGCCAGACATAAACAACAACACACGCTGGAAATTAGTCCCACACAGTGCCCTCGGCATGGGGATTCTATAACACCATGTACATCCCCATGTTCATCTTCGTCAGTGTGTAGATAAAGTTCCCTGTGTGTGTTCATTCTTCGACTGTCTTATTCCCCTCTAACCGGGGGTTGTGTCAGTAGAAATCCAGTAGAATAGGTAGAGCCTGGTTGCTCTCTTTCAAGGTAATTTAACCACTCTTACCATCCATGTATTTGACTTGTGTTTGCATCCTTAAGATTTGTTGATAGTCCCTCACTAATAATTAGGCTGTGTTTTAGTCATTAACATAACAATACAGCGGTATCACCGCAAGATAGATGTTTTAAGTATTTAAATGGCAGGGCACCAGCACTTGTGCTGTCTGTGTTTGAGAAAAGACAGCAGACTAGTCTACTGGGACATATATGATTATGAGAATCACATGAATAAAAAGCCTTGGATGCGCCCTTTCAGCCGTGCTGTGTAGGCACTCTAGCATCTAGCCTCTCTTCTCATCTCAGTGTGTTAGTGAGCTACGCTGCGGCACAGCCAGGCAGGTTCAGGCTCGGTGTTTCAAATGAAAAATCCATCTCTGTCATTAGACTGCCATTTTCACGTTCTATTAAACTTCATACATTCATCGCACTGGTATGCATTATGTGCCATTGATTCCTGCTATCCTGCAGCGTCGTTTCAGTAATGGGGGGTAGGGGATGTGGATCGAGTGAGGGCTCATCCGATAGTCATTTCACCATGGTACCTTTTATAGATTTTCTTCCAGATTATTTCCTGTGTAATTTTCCATCTTGAGGGGTGCCCTGCCATCTGTATTTTGACAGAAGAGACAGTATTAAGAACAGTATCAAAATACAATAAATTATTGTATTATTATATTTCTTTGATTGTAGTCAGCTATGATTTCAAAACACATACTGTATGAACACTGATTGTTATTGTTTGGACCGTGATTTCTACAATTTGAGGGCCCAGTTTGAAAACGTACAGTACATTACCACATCCAGGTAGATCATCTGATGCCTCACTTTGAGAACAAAGGGAAGAAGTGGAGGAAGCTGCAGCACAAACACAGGACTAAATTAAGCTCCAGCTAATTTAATCAGAGAGAAGCTGTGAAACTGCACAGCGTCACAAGGTTGTGATCCTCACTGTCTTCACATGGCTGAGAAGGGGAATGTGGATTCTTATACAGCAACAGCACAAAGGTTTTCCTCAGGATGGCTAAGTGGAATCCTAACCCTCATGCAAAGTAAAAATATCAAAGAGTTGATTTGACTCCTTGTTCCAATGCCTCTTGTGAAGAAGTTATCTCGCTCCTAATCATGCATGAGCATACCCACTAGTCCTTAGAGTTGTAGATTTCACACAAATGTAGAGTTTAGAGGAAACTTTGTGTACTATCTGTCATGCATTGATGGAATTATGTGCCCTGAACTAAAAACCACAGTTAATAAACACATAAATAAACCGTGTTTAATCCGGTTACGCAAGAGTAAACAACATTTAAGAACCAGTCACTTTTCTTTGTCAAATCAAATAAACCCTCAAAACATTTAGTTGTGATGTTAAAATAGTTGCTTTTCAAAAACATTGACCCCAAATGTGCATAGTATGAATGGAAAGACTAATGGAAAGACTAATGGGTGGGCATTAGACAGAACCCAGATGTCCACTGGTAACTATCACATTCAGCGTAGAAAACAAATAACTCCACAGAGTGTCTTCAGCACAGTCAATATTTGTAGAGACAAGCTCTACTCCTCTATTTCACGGCAAAACATCACAGGCTTGAATAATTTAGGGACATAAAGCATGCATGGGATCAATAAAGATTAAACATTAAAAAAAAATACATACCATGGCTGTGTTGTGCAAATATTTACCATTTTCCGTTAGAAATACTGAATTATATATGAGATATTCTTATCAAAACCAGGGGTATAGTGCTGCCAGAGAGTGGAGGAGTGGCACTTCCACACTTGTAACAATTTGATTTGAGAATACTGGTAAAACTATTTCTGGAAAATATATTGTGATATGTATTATATTTAATTACCACTACAATTCAATGAAAAACTATAAAATGACAAACCAAATAAATTAACTAAAAAAAAGAAACATCTCTCACTGTCATCTGCGTTTATTTTCAGAAAACTTAACATGTGTAAATATTTGTATGAATATAACAAGATTCAACAACTGAGAGACAAACTGAACAAGTTCCACAGACATGTGAATAACAGAAATGGAATAATGTGTCCCTGAACAAAGGGGGGGTCAAAAGTAATTGTATCTGGTGTGGCCACCAGCTGCATTAAGTACTGCAGTGCATCTTCTTCTCCTGGACTGCACCAGATTTTCCAGTTATTGCTATGAGATGTTACCCCACTCTTCCACCAAGGCACCTGCAAGTTCCTGGACATTTCTGAGGGGAATGGCCCTAGCCCTCACCCTCCGATCCAACAGGTCCCAGATGTGCTCAATGGGATTGAGATCCGGGCTCTTCGCTGGCCATGGCAAAACACTGACATTGCTGTCTTGCAGGAAATCACGCACAGAACGAGCAGTATGGCTGGTGGCATTATCATGCTGGAGGGTCATCTCAGGATGAGCCTGCAGGAAGGGTACCACATGAGGGAGGAGGATGTCTTCCCTGTAATGCACAGCATTGAGATTGCCTGCAATGACAACAAGCTCAGTCC
Source organism: Salvelinus alpinus (assembly GCF_045679555.1). NCBI lineage: Eukaryota > Metazoa > Chordata > Actinopteri > Salmoniformes > Salmonidae > Salvelinus > Salvelinus alpinus. Next base: position 23,232,202 of record NC_092102.1, on the reverse strand, counting down.
GATGATTTACATTTACATTTAAGTCATTTAGCAGACGCTCTTATCCAGAGCGACTTACAAATTGGTGCATTCACCTTATGATATCCAGTGGAACAACCACTTTACAATAGTGCATCTAACTCTTTTAAGGGGGGGGGGGGGGTTAGAAGGATTACTTTATCCTATCCTAGGTATTCCTTAAAGAGGTGGGGTTTCAGGTGTCTCCGGAAGGTGGTGATTGACTCCGCTGACCTGGCGTCGTGAGGGAGTTTGTTCCACCATTGGGGTGCCAGAGCAGCGAACAGTTTTGACTGGGCTGAGCGGGAACTGTACTTCCTCAGAGGTAGGGAGGCGAGCAGGCCAGAGGTGGATGAACGCAGTGCCCTTGTTTGGGTGTAGGGCCTGATCAGAGCCTGAAGGTACGGAGGTGCCGTTCCCCTCACAGCTCCGTAGGCAAGCACCATGGTCTTGTAGCGGATGCGAGCTTCAACTGGAAGCCAGTGGAGAGAGCGGAGGAGCGGGGTGACGTGAGAGAACTGATGCTGCTGTGACACACCGCCCCAGACCATGACGGAACCATGACGGAACCTTCACCTCCAAATCGATCCCCCTCAAGAGTACAGGCCTCGGTGTAACGCTCATTCCTTCGACAATAATCGCGAATCCGACCAAAAACCGCGACTTGTCAGTGAAGAACACTTTTTGCCAGTCCTGGAGGGTTTGTGCCCATAGGTGAAGTTGTTGCCGGTGATGTCTGGTGAGGACCTGCCTTACAAGAGACCTACAAGTCCTCAGGCCAGCCTCTCTCAGCCTATTGCGGACAGTCTGAGCACTGATGGAGGGATTGTGCATTCCTGGTGTAACTCGGGCAGTTGTTGTTGCCATCCTGTACCTGTCCCGTAGGTGTGAAGTTCGGATGTACCGATCCTGTACAGGTGTTGTTACATGTGGTCTGCCACTACAAGGACAATCAGCTGTCCGTCCTGTCTCCCTGTAGTGCTGTCTTAGGCGTCTCACAGTACGGACAATGCAATTTATTGCCCTGGCCACATCTGCAGTCGTCATGCCTCCTTGCAGCATGCCTAAGGCACGTTCACGCAGATGTGCAGGGACCCTGGGCATCTTTCTTTTGGTGTTTTTCAGAGTCAGTAGAAAGGCCTCTTTAGTGTCCTAAGTTTTCATAACTGTGACCTTAATTGCCTACCGTCTGTAAGCTGTTAGTGTCTTAACGACCGTTCCACAGGTGCATGTTCATTAATTGTTTATGGTTCATTGAACAAACATGGGAAACAGTGTTTAAACCCTTTACAATGAAGGTCTGAGAAGTTATTTGTATTTTTACGAATTATCTTAGAAAGACAGGGTCCTGAAAAAGGGACGTTTCTTTTTTTGCTGAGTTTATGTATAGCAGCCTAGAGGTAGGTAAATGGTGGTTTGTTCCCTGTCTTCTCTCTGGTGGTGGTGGGAATGATGAAGAACTATTAGGCTACCTGTGTGCACTGCGGAGGCCGTCGGAGTCTTGACCACTTTGGCCAATCAGAACATTGAAAAAATAAATAATTCAGCGTGTGTCAGCCTTGAGGTTGCTCATAAAACACGGACCCCTCTTATGCAGTGAAACACAGAAAGATATTTGACCACTTTGTCATGGCGACGCTATTTTGCGGAGGACACCCAAACCAGAGTTGCCACAGCAAAGCCCAAGGAGCATGACACACTCTGGAAGTTGCTATAGCCCTGCTTGGGATATTTAGCCTACATTGCCTATTGTTTGAGACACAGGGCCCATTCTAGCTTGGTATGTCAGGGTGGGCAATTGGAAATGTGAATTGGGCCAAATTGGAGGTCAAGTATTAGAGATGTATGAATACACCACACCAAAAACTTTATTTTATGGCTATGCAATTTTATATGGTAATGATTTATGTTCACTACTTGGTCAATTGATTTGATAGTATTTTTAATCTATGCAAATCAATTCTATGAATTTATAGTTCACCTCTGTTTTCTTTTATTCTGTAATTGGGTATATTGTAACCATGTGTTCAAGCTAATCAAATCAAAGTGTATTTATGATACAGACTGTAAGCTAAACAATACAATGAAATGCCTATTCGCAATAAAGCTCTCCTCGCAAACAGTGCAATGACATTAAGCTACAGTTGAAGTCAGAATTTTACATACACCTTAGCCAAATACATTTAAACTCAGTTTTTCACAATTCCTGACATTTAATCCTAGTAAAAATTCCCTGTCTTAGGTAAATTAGGATCACCACTTTATTTTAAGAATGTGAAATGTCAGAATAATAGTAGAGAGAATTATTTATTTCAGCTTTTATGTCTTTCATCACATTCCCAGTGGGTCAGAAGTTTACATACACTCAATTAGTATTTTGTAGCATTGCCATTAAATTGTTTAACTTGGGTCAAACGTTTCAGGCAGCCTTCCACAAGCTTCCCACAATAAGTTTGGTGAATTTTGTCTCATTCCTCCTGACAGAGCTGATGTAACTGAGTCAGGTTTGTAGGCCTCCTTGCTCACACACACTTTTTCAGTTCTGCCCACAGATTTTCTATGGGATAGAGGTCAGAGCTTTGTGATGGCCACTCCAATACCTTGACTTTGTTGTCCTTAAGCCATTTTGCCACAACTTTGGAAGTATGGTTGGGGTCATTGTCCATTTTCGACCAAGCTTTAACTGATGTCCTGAGATGTTGCTTCAATATGTCCACATCATTTTCCTTCCTCATCATGCCATGTATTTTGTGAAGTGCACCAATCCCTCCTGCAGCAAAGCACCCCCACAACATGATGCTGCCACCCCCATGCTTCACGGTTGGGATGGTGTTCTTCGGCTTGCAAGCCTTCCCCCTTTTTTCCTCCAAACATAACGATGGTCTTATGGCCAAACAGTTCTATTTTTGTTTCATCAGACCAGAGGACATTTCACCAAAAAGTACGATCTTTGTCCCCATATGCAGTTGGAAACCGTAGTCTGGCATTTTTATGGCGGTTTTGGAGCAGTGGCTTCTTCCTTGCTGAGTGGCCTTTCAGGTTATGTCGATATAGTACTCATTTTACTGTGGATATAGATACTTTTGTACCTGTTTCTTCCAGCATCTTCACAAGGTCCTTTGCTGTTGTTCTGGGATTGATTTGCACTTTTTGCACCAAAGTACGTTCATCTCTAGGAGACAGAACGTGTCTCCTTCCTGAGCGGTTTGATGGCTGCGTGGTTCCATGGTGTTTATACTTGCGCACTATTGTTTGTACAGATGAACGTGGTACCTTCAGGTGTTTGGAAATTGCTCCCAACGATGAACCAGACTTGTGGAGGTCTACAATTTTTTTCTAAGGTCTTGGCTGATTTATTTGGATATTCCCATGATGTCAAGCAAAGAGGCACTGAGTTTGAAGGTAGGCCTTGAAATACATCCGCAGGTATACCTCCAATTGACTCAAATTATGTCAATTAGCCTATCAGAAGTTTCTAAAGCCATGACATAATTTTCTGGAATTTTCCAATTTTCCTTTTTAAAGGCACAGTCAACTTAGTGTATGTAAACTTCTGACCCACTGGAATTGTGAAATAATCAGTTTTTTCATTAAAATGTCCTTTCTGTCCTTTCGCTTAAAAGGACATTTCATCAAGATCTGTTGCCTACGCCTATAATAATCATACTCATCACTTATTATTATTATTATTATTATTATTACTACAAATAAAATAGTATTCCTTCTCACAATGGTGCTTGTTTAGTAAAGTTAGCTCAGAGAATCAATGTCGAGCAAGATCACACAATGATTAATTTGCATGTTACATAACAGAACTGAATATAATACCATAGCATAGTAGGGCTGTAATGTTACTGTTACACCAAAACACCTCCTCATTTCTAATAAGATTTTAGGATGTTTAGCTGAAGCTGAATAGTCTCCCCCCCAAAAATATAATGTGCTAAACCACTAGGCAGGATACATGCTTTGATTGTTACAAAATACAAGAAAGGCTAATAGTTTGTTAACACCATCTGCTCTAATTCTTTCAAATGAAGTAGCCTATGCCTAACTTAGTGTTTGACGGTATTTAAAACATAAATGTTTCTTTAGACAATAACTTATGTGTGGACATAGGCAGATGTTGCACATGTAGGATGCATTTTTAAAATATATATTCTATAATGATAAGCTATTAAATTGGCTACATCTGTCGGTACAAACTTTGATTGAGGAATTTATAATGCAATTTCCTTTATTTTGTGCTCCCTCACCTAAAAAAACATGATTACATCACTGATCATAACAAACTGTTCAGCGCAGTCACTAAAAGAAGAAAGGCCCCAGTGTCTTAGGGTTTATTGCGGGATGAATATAGGATTATTAGAGGATCGTGTCAATGTAGCCGAGGTCAGCTACGAGGAGAGCATAATGGTGTCAACCAACGGCCTTTTACAGTACATTCAGAAAGCATTCTTTTCCACATTTTGTTACAGCCTTATTCTAAAATTGATTAAATTGTTTCCCCCTCCTCATCAATCTACAAACAATACCACATAAAGACAAAGCTAAAACAGTTTTTTTGGCATTTTTGCAAATGTCTTACAAATAAAAACTGGAATATCTCATTTACATAAGTATTCAGACACTTTCTTCAATACTTTGTTGAAGCACCTTCAGCAGAGATTACAGCCTCAAGTCTTCTTGGGTATGACACAACAAAATTGGCACACCTGTATTTGGGGAGTTTCTCCCCTTCTTCTCTGCACATCCTCTCAAACTCTGTCAAGTTGGATGGGGAGCGTCGCTGCACAGCTATTTTCAGGTCTCTCCAAAGATGTTAGATCGGGTTCATGTCCGGGCTCTGGCTGGGCCACTCAAGGACATTCAGAGACTTGTCCCGAAGCAACCCCTGCGTTGTCTTGGCTGTGGGCTTAGGGTTGTTGTCCTGTTGGAAAGTGAACCTCCGCCCCAGTCTGAGGTCCTGAGTACAGGTTTTCCTCAAGGATCTCTCTGTACTTTGCTCCATTCATCTTTACCTCAATCCTGATTAGTCTCCCAGTTCCTGCCGCTGAAAAACATCCCCACAGCATGATGCTGCCACCACCATGCTTCACCGTGGGATGGTGCCAGGTTTCCTCCAGACGTGACGCATGGCATTCAGGCCAAAGAGTTCAATCTTGGTTTCATGAGATCAGAGAATCTTGTTTCTCATGATCTGAGCGTCCTTTACCTGCCTTTTGGCAAACTCCAAGTGGGATGTCATGTGCCTTTTACAGAGGAGTCGCTTCCGTCTCACCACTCTACCATAAAAGCCTGATTGGTGGTGTGGAGTGCTGCAGAGATCGTTGTCTTTCTGGAAAATTCTCCCATCTCCACATAGAAACTCTGGAGCTCTGTCACAGTGACCATCAGGTCCTTGGTCACCTCCCAGACCAAGGCCCTTTTCTCCTGATTGCTCAGCCAGCTCTAGGAAGAGTCTTGGTGGTTCCAAACTTCTTCCATTTAAGAATGATGGAGGCAACAGGGTTCTTGGGGACCTTCAATACTGCAGACACTTTTTGGTATGCTTCACCAGATCTGTCCCTCGACGCAATCCTGTCTCGGAGCTCTACGTACAATTACTTAGACCTCATTGCTTGGTTTTTGCTCTGACTTGCACTGTGGAACCTTATTTAGACAGGTGTGTGCCTTTCCAAATCATGTCCAGTAAATTGAATTTACCACAGGTTGACTCCAATCAAGTTGTAGAAACATCTCAATGATGATCAATGGAAACAGGATGCACCTGAGCTCAATTTCGAATCTCATAGTGAAGGGTCTGAATACCTACAGTATGTAAATAAGTTATTTCTGTTTTTAGATTGAATAATTTTGCAAAAATGTATAAAAAACTGTTTTCATCTTGTCATTATGGGGTATTGTGTGTAGATTAATGAGGATGTTTTATTTATTTAATCCATTTTAGAATAAGGCCATAACATAACAAAATGTAGAAAAAGTCAAGGGGTCTGAATACTTTCCGAATGCGCTATACATCAATAGATTATGCTACTCAGTCTCATTATACAACTTACATACATTATACTTCCTTACAGTCAAAGTGCCTCAGCAGTATTGACTTTTTAGCTAGTCAGCCATCAGCACTCACTATCAATGTCTGTAAAGCCATCATGTTACGCTAGAACACTGACGAAGCTCTCACCATTGAATCAATCTCTAGAGATCCTGGTGCTTGGCTTTTAGCTGCACCTTGATACAGCTTTAAACCAAACAAAGGCTCAGGAATAAAAGGCTTGTGAGGAACCATGCACTGTAAAATCTCTAATTCTGTTAGTGCTGCTCCGGCTCTCTCTCTCTTCACCCCCCTTTGTTACATGGTACATGTCTAATCGCCATAAAGCAAGTTGATAGAATGGTAATATAAATGAGATAGCATGGCCATCTGAGGATCCGTCTTCATTAGGATCTGAGGAGAAAGTTTCTATTAGCTTTCTATCAAGATGGGATGATGGCGTGTATGAAATTACACGTCACAATACAAAACACTGGCGGCCCAAGAGCTCTGAGCTGGGCCCAATGGAGGATGAAAATCCTTAATCAACGGGAGGGGAGTACCAGTGACAGGGCACTATGATCTCTCCCCATGTCACAATCCAGGAGATTATTGCTAGCTTCCTGACACTTCCTCTACAACACTGAGTGGAGGGGAGCGCCTCTTTTCGCTCCTTTCTTTTCCCCCTTTCATTTCAGACATCTTCTCCACATTAAGGTCGTTTTCTTATTTTCTTATCTGCCGGCGTGATGCACATTTCTTTCTTCATTCAAGGCGAGGACACAGGTGGAGCAGGCCTCAGGAGGGCCGCATGCTTAACTGGCCTGTTAGAAAAAAATTAGGATTATAATTAGTCTGTGAGTTTTCTGAGGATCTGACGATGTTTTAAAACAAATGGGCTCATTTTGCTCCAGTTAAGAGTCATAAGCTAAGACATTAGAAAGAGATGATTCACGAGGAGAAAAAAACATTCATGCATGTTTTTTCCCCCTATGAAATATCCATCTGTTGCTCTTGTTGTTTTCCCCATGCAGCTTGTTTTATTTATTCTATTTGCCACCAGGACATTATTTCACAATTATCATACAGCTGTCTGTCTGTTGGTCCTTTTCTACCCATGATCAAAAGCCCATTAGTTTGAATAAGTCAGCTGCCATTATCAGACGGTACAATATAAACACAGGTTTTTGTTCGTATTACTCATCTGGCAGCTAAAAAACGGGGCCTGCAGAGTGAAAAGGATCTTTATCTCTGACCTGATTCTAAGAGTGACCTAAATAATGATCGCCCTATTTCTAAACTTTAATGCCTAGCTAAAATATTACAATCCTTGATTAATTCTCAGCTAAGATCTTTCTTATCTTTGAAATGTATTCTAAATGTACATCAGTCAGGTTATAGACCCGGTCATAGCACTATCTCTGCTGCATCCCCAGTTTTAAATGATGTGCTTAACTGCATGGATAAAAGTCAACCTTGTGCTGCCCTCTTCATTGACCTGTCAAAGGCTTTTGATACTGTTGACCACTTGTTGCTAATTCAGAGGCTTTCCACAATTGGCCTAGATCAGGCTGCATGTAACTGGTTACAAAATGACTTGACAGATAGAACTCAATGTGTATGTACTGATGGTGTTAAAATCAGGTTTCCTGGATATTACGAAAGGTGTCCCACAGGGGTTGATTCTGAGTCATGTACTTTTTACTGTTTACATTAACAATATCGACTTGTCTGTAAAAAAATGTAACCTGCACTTGTATGCCAATGATACTGTTACGTATGCTATTGCCCCCACGGTTGACCAGGCTCTATCTGAACAATAGTGCCTTCATTGTATTACAGAGAAACGTTATTGACTTGAAATTAGTATTGAATGCAGGTAAAACTAGGTATATGTTGTTCTCTTGAGGGTCATAAAAATAACTGATGATTTAAGCATATGTACTTTGGATGGTGCTTACAAATATCTGGGCATCTGGATACATGAAAAGCTGTCTTTTAGAAAGCACATTGATGAGTTAGTAAAGAAGCTGAAAAATAAATGGGCTACTTCTATAGAAATAGGTCCTGCCTCTCGCTAAATAGCAAAAAGCAGATTATTCAGTCGACGTTCCTATCGGTCCTAGACTATGGCAGCACCATCTATGTGAACGCTGCTGCCACTTCATTATAGCCTTTAGATGCAGTTTATCGTAGAGCACTGTGCTTTATTATGGGCGACACTTTTAGTACTCATCACTGCATTCTCTACCAGAAAGTTGGTTGGTCGTCTTTGATGTCACGTAGGTTAATAGATTGCTATGTTTTCATTTATTAAGCCCTTTTACAAGAAGTCCCACTGTACCTTACATCTTTCCAAAACTACCACACCCACTCTCAGTTAACTCTGGAAAATCCTTTGGTGTCTTCAACATGTTCTTAAATGTGATGTTGTGGTGCCTCTAGGGCAATTCAGAATGCTAACTGAGGACCTTATTACTGATGAATGTGTTTGTTTTTTATGACCATGTTCTTCTTTCTACTTGCATTTAGCATTCATATTGATGTGTGTATTTTCTGTAATTTATGTAATCCAGGGCTCATCTGTATAAGAGTCCTTGGTCTCAGTATGACTCCCTGATAAAATAAAGGTTTTTATAAAAGAGAGCTTTAGAATTCTAGAAATTCTGAAATTCAACATCTGAAATGTTATTATTCAAACCACCTAGGTACTGTATATCTGAGAAATATGGCCTGGTCTTCATTATTGCCAACAAATATTTAGATGAGGATTGCATCAGAGAATGCTGGTGTCAGTTCTACTCCTCCCTCCACCAGCCTCCACTGGATTGCATGTAGACCTATTGCTCTTTGGGTGGGTGGGAGGGATCAAGAGCAGTCCCATCATTTAGGGGGCCATCACCTCAGAATGCTAGTCCAGCACTGTTAGTACAAACACAGTTTGCCCAGCTGTTGTTGATCCATCCAGTGCCAGAGTGCAAGGTTCACCATTGGAGCTCAGTGGGTCCTCTACCATCCCCTCCTTGACGGGGCACAGGCTGATAATTAACATGATTAATGGCGCTGGTTCACGGTGGCAGCACTAGCAGTTGAGGTAATTAACAAATGAGTGGGCAAATACTTCCATCTTGCTTTCAAATGAGAGGGATGCTAATTGTCCAACACAATGTTTAATGTTGGTGTGGACTGATTACCAGATTCCCATGCAGACGGGTGGGCACCACAGGCATGCCAGTGTGTACCCTCTGTTCACTGTTTGAGAAGATACTGTATGTTCCTGCCAAAAGCCTGAGTGAGGGAATAGGACAAACATAGGCCCTGTTTCACAGACCCAGAGTGAGGGCCCTAAGCCTGGACTGAAGACTGTTTTAATCAAGAACTTGGTTGGGTTATCTCAAGCATAGCATATAGGCTAAAAGAATGTTGTATGATATGAAACTTTTAAAGACAGAGGGAAGCGTGAGCTGTGTATTGGCATCTTATGTCTCTCCCAAGTATGTAGTGTCTGGCTTACCAAAAGCTACATTAGCTAGCCTTCATTGAGGGGTATCTCCCTGTAGGCTGTTGCATGACCCATTGCATATTCTAGTTGCTGCCAGGGGGTTACGTAATGAGGGCTGCCTTCTGAGGTTGTGCTGAAGGTAAAGACCCTGTACTCTCTTCTGATTAAGTGACAAGAAAGAGGGCCCAGGGTTATGAAGAGTGAGAAATGAATTCTACATACTAAGAGTTTCATTCCAAGACGATATACAGTTGAAGTCGGAAGTTTACAGACGCCTTAGCCAAATACATTTAAACTCAGTTTTTCACAATTCCTGACATTTAATCCAGATAAAAATTCCCTGTCTTAGGTCAGTTAGGATCACCACCTTATTTTAAGAATGTGAAATGTCAGAATAATAGTAGAGAGAATTATTTATTTCAGCTTTAATTTCTTTCATCACATTCCCAGTGGGTCAGAAGTTTACATACACTCAATTTGTACTTGGTAGTATTGCCTTTAAATTGTTTAACTTGGGTCAAACGTTTCGGGTAGCCTTCCACAAGCTTCCCACAATAAGTTTGGTGAATTTTGGCCCATTCCTCCTGACAGAGATGGTGTAACTGAGTCAGGTTTTTAGGCCTCCTTGCTCGCACACGCTTTTTCAGTTCTGCCCACAAATTTTCTATAGGATAGAGGTCAGGGCTTTGTGATGACCACTCCAATACCTAGACTTTGTTGTCCTTAAGCCATTTTGACACAACTTTGGAAGTATGGTTGGGGTCATTGTCCATTTGGAAGACCCATTTGCGACCAAGCTTTAACTTCCTGACTGATGTCTTGAGATGTTGCTTCGATATATCCTCATAATTTCCTGCCTCATGATGCCATGTATTTTATGAAGTGTCATGATGCCATGTATTTTGTGAAGTGCACCAATCCCTCCTGCAGCAAAGCACCCCCACAACATGATGCTGCCACCACCGTGCTTCACGGATGGGATGGTGTTCTTTGGCATGCAAGCCTCCCCCTTTTTCCTTCAAACATAACGATGGTCATTATGGCCAAACAGTTCTATTTTTGTTTCATCAGACCAGAGGACATTTCACCAAAAAGTACAATCTTTGTCCCCATATGCAGTTGCAAACCGTAGTCTGGCATTTTTTATGGCGGTTTTGGAGCAGTGGCTTCTTCCTTGCTGAGCGGCCTTTCAGGTTATGTCGATTTAGGACTCGTTTAACTGTGGATATAGATACTTTTGTACCTGTTTCCTCCAGCATCTTCACAAGGTCCTTTGCTGTTGTTCTGGGATTGATTTGCACATTTCACACTAAAGTACGTTAATCTCTAGGACACAGAACGCGTCTCCTTCCTGAGTGGTATGACGGCTGCGTGGTCCCATGGTGTTTATTCTTGCGTACTATTGTTCGTACAGATGAACGTGGTACCTTCAGGCATTTGGGAATTGCTCCTAAGGATGAACCAGACTTGCAGAGGTCTACAATTTTTTTTCTGATTTCTTTTGATTTCCACATGATGTCAAGCAAAGAGGCACTGAGTTTGAAGGTAGGCATTGAAATACATCCACAGGTACACCTCCAATTGACTCAAATGATGTCAATTAGCCTATCAGAAGCTTCTAAAGCATCACATAATTTTCTGGAATTTTACAAGCTGTTTAAAGGCACAGTCAACTTAGTGTATGTAAACCTCTGACCCACTAGAATTGTCATACAGTGAATTATAAGTTAAATAATCTGTCTGTAAACAATTGGTGGAAGAATTACTTGTGTCATGCACAAAGTAGATGTCCTAACTGACTTGCCAAAACTATAGTTTGTTAACAAGACATTTGTGGAGTGGTTGAAAAACAAGTTTTAATGACTCCAACCTAAGTGTATGTAAACTTCCAACTTGTATCACTTTATATCCCTTTTCAGAAATGTTGGTAAATTAGCTTTTATTGTATAAAGAACCTATGAAAGAGATTGGTGTTTTTTCACTATCATGGCATGGGATTGTTCAATAGCGGATATTAATAACAACATTTTTTTTTAAATCTAACACTTGATGGTTTCATTTCAGAGACAAAAATAATCATGTTTTGTTGCAAAAAGCTATATATCCGCCACACTCTGAGAAATAAGTATTACTGCTAGGACGTTTTACACAGTCAATTGTGTTGAATAACAATTTTTTTTATAAAGAACTGTAGAAATGATATATTTGTGACATCCATATAAAAAGAAATACATTAATCATCACAGTAATATGAGATCTGCATGTAAAATATTTACATTTGACATTTTAGACATCTATCAGATTTGAGTTCTATGTAGAACCCTTTACACAGAGGGTTCTACATGGAACCCAAAATAGTTATACCTGGAACCAAAAAGGGTTCTCAATGGGGACAGCCAACTAACCCTTTTGGAACCCTTTTTTTTCTCCAGGTAGAGGGGATGGCCAGGAACAGTGACAGGGCTGTGGGAGTCAAAGCAGCTTGTCTGTTGCCTCAGCCTGGCTGAACCTTAATGCTCGGAGTGATCCAAAATGGCACCCTGCCTCAACAATAGTCAGACATCCAGCAAACAGGGCAGGATTACTCCTTTTAAAACGTTAATTGGTAGGCAGTACAGTTCTGCTCAGTGGTCTTTGCCTGTGGTGGCACCCTCGGCTGTGCTGAATTACATTGTTTCGAGGTATAATGGAGATGAGTTTACCTCACAGTGGTCAGATTAGCTAAGCGTTTGTACCAGCTGAAAAGGGATGAAGCACAAATAAAAGCTAACACATGAAACTCTTTCTCCAAACCTTATGTTACCTTTTGGCTCTGTCCTCAATGTCTAATTGCTTTTTAAGAAAAAGCAGGTGAAAATCTGGCCTATAGTGTTGTCAATAACAATGTTCTCCCAATGCGGTCAGACCTTGAACATGTAGGTGATCTATAACCATATTAACCCTCTGAAGCTTCAGTTATTGGTCATTCCCAGCATTGATATTCTGGACAGTGTTGGAGATGTGCTGGTGGAGGACTCAGTCATCCCACTCTGGCCCTCTCCTCTCCTCCTCTGGTCACGTCTCTACGTCTGACTGAGGTCTTGGTGGGTAAGCAGTAGTTCCCCATATCAGGAGCTCGATCAGAGCCTAGCTATGAGCGCCAGGATATATCCTCTGCTTTGAAGCTTGGAGGGCTGTGCAGAGTTCACCCAACTGCCAGTTTAATGAATTGCCATAGAGACACAGCTATTTGCTGGGCTTAAAGTTGAGAGAGCAAAAGGGACTGTTCTTTCTCTATTTCTCGTTCTCTTGCAATGCCTCCATCTCTTTCCTTCTCTCTGTCCATGTAGTTTCAGGAATTCATTTGATCGCTCACTGTGTGTTATTGAGAGACTAAAAGAAAGTCACAAAATGTGTGATTTACCAACTTGAATATGATCTCATGAGATAATGGCTCACAGCCCCAGGGTCTGGAATAGAATAACATATAGAGAAGTGCCATTGCATGAAGACATAAAGAAGACATAAAGGCAACAATCAAGGGAATAGCCTAGCAACAGCCAACGTTTTAGCCAAGTGGATCGATGGATCGCCTTCATGTGCAAATCCAATGAAGGCTGTGTGTGCGTGCATGCGTGTGTGTGTGTATGTCTGGTATATCTGACAAATAAAAAGTCCGTCTGCGCTCGACCACTCCTATTATGTTTTAACAGCTGAATGGTGAGGTCACAGGACAGACAAGCCGCTAAATTGAATCCAATGCAAAAATGCCATGGTAACAAGCAATTAACATACTGTGTTCCCTAATTAACCACCCTCTACAGAAAGCCCAAATAACAAAAGCCTGACGCACTTCAATGAGTTGTCAGCATGGTGTCTCAGGTAATGAATCACCTACCCTCTCCCTCTGTCCTCTCTGAACAGATGAACATACTCTATTTTACTCACTCACTCACTCACTCGCTCACTCACTCACTCACTCGCTCGCTCGCTCGCTCGCTCACTCACTCACTCACTCACTCACTCACTCACTCACTCACTCACTCACTCACTCACTCACTCACTCACTCTCACTCTACCCATCATCTCTCCCTCTCTTCCGATCATCTCTCTCACTCTACCCATCATCTCTCCCTCTCTTCCGATCATCTCTCTCAATTAAATTAAATTAAATTTCAATTAAATTACAATTCTATTTAAGGGCTTTATTGGCATGGGAAACATATGTTAACATTGCCAAAGCAAGTGAACTAGATAATAAACAAAAGTGAAATAAACAATACAAATAACCAGTAAACATTACACTCACAAAAGTTCCAAAAGAATAAAGACATTACAAATGAAATATTATGTGCAATCGGTAAAGTACAAAAGGGAAAATAAATAAACATAAATACGGGTTGTATTTACAATGGTGTTTGTTCTTCACTGTTTGCCCTTTTCTTGTGGCAATAGGTCACAAATATTGCTGCTGTGATGGCACACTGTGGTATTTCACCCAATGGGAGATATGGGAGTTTATCAAAATTGTTTTTGTTTTCGAATTTGTGTATCTGTGTAATCTAAGGGAAATATGTGTCTCTAATATGGCCATACATTTGGCAGGAGGTTAGGAAGTGCAGCTCAGTTTCCACCTCATTTTGTGGGCAGTGTGCACATAGCCTGTCTTCTCTTGAGAGCCAGGTCTGCCTACGGTGGCCATTCTCAATAGCAAGGCTATGCTCACTGAATCAAATCAAATCAAAGTGTATTTGTCACGTGCGCCGAATACAACAGTGAAATGCTTACTTACAGGGTCTAACCAATAGTGCAAAAAAACGTGTTAGGTGAACAATAGGTAAGTAAAGAAATAAAACAACAATAAAAAGACTGGCTATATACAGTAGCGAGGCTATAAAAGTAGCGACGCTACATACAGACACCGGTTAGTCAGGCTGATTGAGGTAGTATGTACATGTAGATATGGTTAAAGTGACGGGGTTGGTGGGTGGCGGGACACAATGCAGATAGCCCGGTTAGCCAATGTGCGGGAGCTCTGGTTGGTCGGCCCAATTGAGGTAGTATGTACATGAATGTATAGTTAAAGTGACTATGCATATATGATAAACAGAGAGTAGCAGCAGCGTAAAAATAGGGTTTGGGGGGTTGGGGGGCACACAATGCAAATAGTCCGGGTAGCCATTTAATTACCTGTTCAGGAGTCTTATGGCTTGGGGGTAAAAACTGTTGAGAAGCCTTTTTGTCCTAGACTTGGCACTCCGGTATCGCTTGCCATGCGGTAGTAGAGAGAACAGTCTATGACTGGGGTGGCTTGGGTCTTTGACAATTTTTAGGGCCTTCCTCTGACACCGCCTGGTGTAGAGGTACTGGATGGCAGGCAGCTTAGCCCCAGTGATGTACTGGGCAATACACACTACCCTCTGTAGTGCCTTGCGGTCAGAGGCCGAGCAATTGCCGTAACAGGCAGTGATGCAACCAGTCAGGATGCTCTCTATGTTGCAGCTGGAGAACCTTATGAGGATCTCAGGACCCATGCCAAATCTTTTTAGTTTCCTGAGGGGGAATAGGCTTTGTCGTGCCCTCTTCACGACTGTCTTGGTGTGTTTGGACCATTCTAGTTTGTTGTTGATGTGGACACCGAGGAACTTGAAGCTCTCAACCTGCTCCACTACAGCCCCGTCGTTTAGAATGGGGGCGTGCTCGGTCCTCCTTTTCCTGTAGTCCACAATCATCTCCTTAGTCTTGGTTACGTTGAGGGATAGATTGTTATTCTGGCACCACACGGCCAGGTCTCTGACCTCCTCCCTATAGGCTGTCTCGTCGTTGTCTGATCAGGCCTACCACTGTTGTGTCGTCTGCAAACTTAATGATGGTGTTGGAGTCGTGCCTGGCCATGCAGTCGTGGGTGAACAGGGAGTACAGGAAGGGACTGAGCACGCACCGCTGTGGAGCTCCAGTGTTGAGGATCAACGTGGCAAATGAGTTGCTACCTACCCTCACCACCTGGGGGCGGCCCGTCAGGAAGTCCAGGATCCAGTTGCAGAGGGAGGTGTTTAGTCCCAGGATCCTTAGCTTAGTGATGAGCTTTGAGGGTACTATGGTGTTGAACGCTGAGCTGTAGTCAATGAATAGCATTCTCACATAAGTGTTCCTTTTATCCAGGTGGGAAAGGGCAGTGTGGAGTGCAATAGAGATTGCATCATCTGTGGATCTGTTTGAGCGGTATGCAAATTGGAGTGGGTCTAGGGTTTCTGGGATAATGGTGTTGATGTGAGCCATTACCAACCTTTCAAAGCACTTCCTGGCTACGGACGTGAGTGCTACAGGTCTGTAGTCATTTAGGCAGGTTTTTTTGTGGTCTTGGGCACAGGGACTATGGTGGTCTGCTTGAAACATGTTGGTATTACAGACTCAATCAGGGACATGTTGAAAATGTCAGTGAAGACACCTGCCAGTTGGTCAGCACATGCCCGGACCACACTTCCTGGTAATCCATCTGGCCCCGCAGCCTTGTGTATGTTGACCTGTTTATAGGTCTTACTCACGTCGGCTATGGAGAGCGTGATCCCACAGTCGTCCTGAACAGCTGATGCTCTCATGCATGCCTCAGTGTTGCTTGCCTCGAAGCGAGCATAGAAGTGATTTAGCTCGTCTGGTAGGCTCGTGTCACTGGGCAGCTCGCAGCTGTGCTTCCCTTTGTAGTCTGTAATAGTTTGCAAGCCCTGCCACATAAGACGAGCGTCGGAGCCGGTGTAGTATGATTCAATCTTAGCCCTGTATTGACGCTTTGCCTGTTTGATGGTTCGTCGCAGGGCATAGCAGGATTTCTTGTAAGCTTCCGGGTTAGAGTCCAGCACCTTGAAAGCGGCAGCTCTACCCTTTAGCTCAGTGTGAATGTTGCCTGCAATCCATGGCTTCGGGTTGGGGTATGTACGTACAGTTACTCTGGGGACGACGTCCTTGATGCACTTATTGATAAAGCCAGTGACTGATGTGGTGTACTCCTCAATGCCATCAGAAGAATCCCGGAACATGTTCCAGTCTGTGATAGCAAAACAGACCTGTAGTATAGCATCTGCTTCATCTGACCACTTTTTTATAGACAGAGTCACTGGTGCATCCTGCTTTAATTTATGCTTGTACATAGCCTAAGCTTTCCTTAAGTTTGGGTCAGTCACAGTGGTCAGGTATTCTGCCACTGGGTACTCTCTGTTTAGGGCCAAATAGCATTCTAGTTTGCTCTGTTTTTTTGTTAATTCTTTCCAATGTGTCAAGTAATTATCTTTTTGTTTTCTCATGATTTGGTTGGGTTTAATTGTGTTGCTGTCCTGGGGCTCTGTGGGGTCTGTTTGTGTTTGTGAACAGAGACCCAGGACCAGCTTGCTTAAGGGACTCTTCCTCAGGTTCATCTCTCTGTAGGTGATGGCTTTGTTGTGGAAGGTTTGGGAATCACTTCCTTTTATGTGGTTGTTGAATTTAACGTCTCTTTTCTGAATTTTGATAATTAGCAGATATCAGTCTAATTCTGCTTTGCATGCAGTATTTAGTGTTTTACATTGTACACAAAGGATGTCACAAAATGTGAATTCTTGGTTGGTGAGTGGACCCCAGACCTCACAACCGTAAAGGGCAATGGGTTCTATAACTGATTCAAGTATTTTTTAGCCAGATCCTAATTGGTACGTCAAATTTGATGTTCCTTTTGATGGCATAGAAGGCCCTTCTTTCCTTGTCTCTCAGATCGTTCACAGCTTTGTGGAAGTTACTTGTGGCACTGATGTTTAGGCTGAGGTATGTATCATTTTGTGTGTGTTCTAGGACAACGGTGTCTAGATGGAATTTGTATTTGTGGTCCTGGCAACTGGACCTTTTTTGGAGCACCATTATTTTTTGTCTTACTGAGATTTAGGTCCCAGGTCTGACAGAATCTGTGCAGAAGATCTTGTTAGATATTACTGCATGGTCGGAGCTAGAAGCACAAGTATTTCGCTACACTCACATTAACTTCTTATGGCTGCAGGGGCAGTATTGAGTAGCTTGGATGAAAGGTGCACAGAGGTGCCCTGCTCCTCAGTCATAGTTGCTAATATATGCATATTATTATTAGTAATGGATAGAAAACACTCTGAAGTTTCTAAAACTGTTTGAGTTATGTCTGTGAGTATAACAGAACTCATATGGCAGGCAGAAACCTGAGAAGTTCCACTTCCTGTTTGGATTGTTTCTGAGGCTGCTAGATTTTCAACCAAGCTCCCAAGGAAATTACAGCGAGATGTGGATGAGTTTTCACTTCCTACGGCTTCCACTAGATGTCAACAGTCAATAGAACTTTGTCTGATGACTCTAATGTGAAGGGGGGCCGAAGGAGACAGGAATGAGTAATCACTGCCATGAGGTGACCACGCATTGAACACGCGCGTTCATGTGAGAGGCAGCTCCGTTCCATCTCTCAACTGAAGTCAATGTAATTTTCCGGTTGGAACGTTATTCAAGATGTATGTTAACAACATTCTTAAGATTGATTCAATACATCGTTTGACATGTTTCTACTGACTGTTCCGGAACTTTTGGACATTTCGTCACGTTATAGTGGACACGCTTTGTGACTTTGGAATTGTTTACCAAACGCGCTAACCAAAGTAGCTAATTGGACATAAATAACGGACATTATCGAACAAATCAAGCATTTATTGTGGACCTGGGATTCCTAGGACTGCATTCTGATGAAGTTCATCAAAGGTAAGGAAACATTTATCATGTATTTTCTGGTTTCTGTTGACTCCAACATGGCGGCTAATTTGGCTATTGTTCTGAGCGCCGTCTCAGATTATTGCATGGTTTGATTTTTCCGTATTTTTATTTATTTTTATAACTGACACAGCAGTTGCATTAAGGAGAGGTATATCTATAATTCCATGTGTATAACTTGTATTATCATCTACATTTATGATGAGTATTTCTGTTGAAACGATGTGGCTATGCAAAATCACTTGATGTTTTTGGAACTAGTGAATGTAACGCGCCAATGTAAACTCAGATTGTTTTATATAAATATGAACTTTATCAAACAAAACATGCATGTATTATGTAACATGAAGTCCTATGAGTGTCATCTGATGAAGATCATCAAAGGTTAGTGATTCGTTTTATCTCTATTTCTGCTTTTTGTGACTGCTATATTTCGCTGGAAAAATGGCTGTGCTTATTGTGGTTTGGTGGTGACCTAACATAATCGTCTGTAGTGCTTTCGCTGAAAAGCATATTTGAAATCGGACACTTTGGTGGGATTAACAACAAGATTACCTTTTAAAATGGTATAAGATACTTGTATGTTTGAGGAATTTTAATTATGAGATTTCTGTTGTTTGAATTTGGCGCCCTGCACTTTCACTGGCTGTTGTCATATCGATCCCGTTAGCGGGATGCAGCCATAAGAAGTTAACATCTGCAAACCATGTGTATGTGACAAATAAAATTTGATTTGATTTCTGAGGTGCTGCTGTAGGCCCTCCTTGGTTGTGGACAGAAGCACCTAATCATCAGCAAACAGTACACATTTGACTGCTGCAGACTTCTAGTGCCCTCGCCAATTCGTTGATATATGTTGAAAAGGGTGGGACTTAAGCTGCATCGCTGTCTCACCGCACGGCCTTGTGGAAAGAAATGTGTGTTTTTTGCCAATTTTTACTGCACACTTGTTGTTTCTGTACATGGATTTTATAATGTTGTATGTTTTTTCCCCCAACACCACTTTCCATCAATTTGTATAGCAGACCCTCATGCCAAATTGAGTCGAAAGCTTTTTTGAAATTGCATGAGAAGACTTTGCCTTTGTTTTGGTTTGTTTGTCAATTAGGGTGTGCAGGGTGAATACGTGGTCTGTCGTACAGTAATTTGGTAAAAAGCCGATTTGACATTTGCTCAAGAATTTTTTTCACTGAGGAAGTATACGAGTCTGCTGTTAATGATAATGCAGAGGATTTTCCCAAGGTTGCTGTTGACGCATATCCCACGGTAGATATTGGTGTCAAATGTGTCTCCACTCTTGTGGATTGGGGTGATCAGCCCTTGGTTCCAAATATTGTGAAGATGCCAGAGCCAAGGATGATGTTAAAGATTTTAAGTATAGCCAATTGGAATTTTCAGTCTGTATATTTATCATTTCATTGAGGATACCATCAACACCGCAGGCCTCTTGCCCTCTGACTCACTCTACCCATTATCACTACCTCTCTCCCGATCATCTCTCGCTCTCTATTTTTCTATCCCCTTCTTTCTATTCTCTATCTCACTCACTCTCTTTCTCTCTCTACCTCTATCCCATCATCTCTCTACCTCCTACTCTATCTCTCTCTACCTCCTACTCTCTCTCTCTCTCTCTTTCAAACATTACTGAAGTCTTGAACTCTATGGAATTCAATGCTTCCAGAACTATTTGATCTAACAAGCATACTTTGTCACATGGTGTGACATGAGAAGGAATAAGTCAATGTTTGAATTATTTTCTGAACATTTCATTCTGAACTTTCGAAACTTTGCAGACTCTAAAACCTTTAAGTTGATGATGGGTTGCAACCCTAGCGTGTATTGTTCTGTATCAACTAGCCTACTGAAAAGACAATCAGCTTGGGAAAACTTCCTTCGAAAGTATTTTTGTGAAGAAATACAGTGTGCTTGACCCGTGGTGTGAAGTACTTATGTAAAAATACTTTAAAGTACTACTGAAGTTGTACTTTTGTGTATCTGTACTTTACTTTACTATTTATATTTTTGACAACTTTTACTGTTACTCCACTACTTCCCTAAAGAAAACAATGTACTTTCTACTCCATACATTTTCCCTGACACCCAAAAGTACTTGTTACATTTTGAATGCTTAGCAGGACAGGAAAATGGTCCAATTCAGGCACTTAAAGAGAAAATCCCTGGTAATCCGTACTGCATCTGATCTGGCGGACTCACTAAACACATAATTTGTTTGTAAATTAGGTCTGAGTGTAGGTGTGCCTCGGACTATCCGTCAACTAAAAAAACAAGAATGTCATGCAGTCTGGTTTGTTAATTATAAGGAATTTGAAATGATTTATACTTTTACTTTTGATACTTAAGTATATATTAGCAATTACATTACTTTTGATACTTAAGTATATTAAAAATCAAATACTTTTAGACTTTTATTCAAGTAGTATTGTACTGGGTGACTTTCACTTTTAATTTCTATTAAGGTATGTTTACTTTTAATCAAGTATGACAATTGGGTACTTTTTCCACCACTGGGCTTGACCGAACAAACAGTTATCTACTGGATAGACTTGCTTCAGATTCAGTTATTTTCCATAGATGTCAATTGTCATGACTGACAGCGAGGTGAGGAAGTGAAGTCTCCAGTGGCACAGTGAGATAGGGAGTTAAGATTCTGCTGGCAGTCCTTTGGGTGAAATGTCACAGTGAGCACATCCAGTAACGAAATTAGGGGTCCCTGATCTGTACTACAGAAATGCATAATTATTGATATGAATATCATTCTCTTCATGGTGATGTATCCTGAATAGGTACACAAAGGTAGAAATATGCAATATCCTTCTTTTACATATCTGCGTATTACTCTACACACTGGCTATTATTGTAATGAGCTCCGCCCCCAAACAAGACCACATTTGGTTTGTCCGGACCAGACCAAATCTTGGTTCAGATTTGAGAGCGAGAGAGAGAGGAGGTTTTCCAGACTGTTTTCAAAGTCTTGCTTGGACCACCAGATGACAGAAAGAGAAAAAAAACCAGCTGAACATAACAGTATGTCAGTGGAAGGGAGGACAGTAGCAGGTGACCCAACTATGGTTTGTGACTGCTATGATTTCCCATTGTAGCCAATTCAATTGCAGTAATTCCATGACAGATTTTTCGGTAATTGGATTACCGATTTGGTAACAGAATTACGAGTTTGAATCACTTAATAATTCATAGACAAACTTTATATCAGTAAAAACACTATAACTAATTGGTAGGTCTACCTTTACTTGTTACTTCTGTGAACTTTCATTATTCTCTCTCCTCAATGAGGGAGAGAAATGTGAAAATATCTTAAAGATATGTGGGGTTTTGGTAATGGAATTTCAAGGCACAAGGCAATGTTTCTTCAACTTACAGAAGGCAGAAATATTTAGCCAAACCTAAATATAAGTGTTGATATTAGTTGGCAGGGGTCTTTACTTCAACATTATTGTATTTTGATGTATTTCTTCTACTTTTTCTGGTAGATGTTTTCGAAGACCCCTTTTCCATCTGTTTGACCAGAAATCAAAGCCTTTGCTTTTCCTAAATTTGTATATTTGCCATAATGTAAAAAAAAATACTTTAGAGTGGTAGTTGGTAGTAATACTGCAGTCTCGTTCTGGGCTGACTGGTTGATTAGGCAGACGGCATGTGTGTGTGTTAACTCAGGATGGTGGGCCATCTGGTCCAGTCACTGAGATTGATGAAGGGGATAACACTGTCCAGTGGAAACAGTGAGAGAAATTAGGAGAAAATAGCAGTGGCCCGTATGTTGAGGATATGAGACACTATTTACAACCGAATACCACCAAGGAAATGTAACAGTGAGATCAATGATGTATGTATGGGGTTCATGAACTTGCCATTTTGCCAGTCTTTAGATAGAAATAGACCCAACTTTGTTTTCTGATGGTCATGGTTTTAAATTAGGTTTACTTTGTGCCCTAATTCTTCTTCTAAAGGAGTAGTTCCAACAGCCAATATGAAGAATAGAATGTAGTGTCAGTTCAATTACTTGGTGAAGTCATGGACTTTTGGATTAAGAGTACAAAGGAGGCATTGATTAGCTCAGAGTTTGACAATAACAAACAGCAGAGCACAATTTGGATTAAGAACACTCTAGCTTGAAGCAGTTACTGCCTCGCAGTCAAGGTTTTAACTCGACTGTTTGCAATTATACTTAAACAAACATCCATTCCTGTCCGCAAGATCTCTGTGGCACACAAGTGATTAAATGTATGGCCATCACATTCATTATTCCGATAGTCTGATAGATATCCTGTGAAATGGATATTTCTACTCATGATTTACAAGAATTAGAGATGAACTCTATGTGGGAACCAGAAAGTGCTCCTCTCATCCATTTAGATGTTGTTAAAGGAAGGCGATTAAAGCCTCTGGTTGTTATATAATAACTTCAATATAATGGTGTATTGTCATCCATCATTTTGTGAATGTGTCAGCATCAGTGTAATCTGAAGGTGACACTTTCAATTAGAACGTAATACTATTTGGTGCTGTGTGTTATGGGTGTAGTTTACAGAACTTTTCATTTAAGTAATGTATGACTGGTAAGATGATAATCTCATTTAAGTTCTTGTTAGAATGGCTGTATGCGTTGGCCAGACAAGTCTAATGTACGCTACTATGCTTCGCAAATCTGTTTTAAAGTGACTATTATGTTGATTATGGTGAGAAATTAGTTAGATTACTATCAAGTAATTAATGCCCTGTTGAGGAGTATCTTACTAACTACAACATAGACCTTTAATGGAAACACGGTGTAGTTTTACCTCATGCAATAATTACTGTACATCTGTTCAGAGATCCAGTCTTGCAGGAAAACGTTCCTTAATTGCCACCTTTGTCCCAGTTCTACAGTAGTCTGAAGGGATAATAACAGCTGGCCACACTAATTGTTACTTTATGAACTCATTTGTAGAATTATGCTGCTGAACCTTCTCCCAAGAAGCTGGTTTATTGTTCTGCACACAATGGCGCTGGGGTGGTGCATCTTTAGATTTTGAACCATTACGTAAACTCAATGAATATACAGTACCAGTCAAAAGTTTGGACACACCTACTCATTCAAGGGTTTTTCTTTATTTTAACTATTTCCTACATTGTAGAGTAATAGTGAAAACATCAAAACTATGAAATAACACATATGGAATCATGTAGTAGCCAAAAAAGTGTTAAACAAATCAAAAATATATTTGAGATTTGAGATTCTTCAAAGTTGCCACCCTTTGCCTTAATGACAGCTTTGCACACTCTTGGCATTCTCTCAACCAGATTCATGAGGTAGTCACCTGGAATGCATTTCAATTAACAGGTGTTCCTTGTTAAAAGTTAATTTGTGGAATTTCTGTCCTTCTTAATGCGTTTGAGACAATCAGTTGTGTTGTGACAAGGTAGCGTTGATAGCCCTATTTGGTAAAAGACCAAGTCAATTTTATGGCAAGAACAGCTCAAATAAGCAGAGAAATGACAGTCCATTATTACTTTATGACATGAAGGTCAGTCAATACGGAACATTTCAGGAACTTTGAAAGTTTCTTCAAGTGCAGTCGCAAAACCCATCAAGCGCTATGAAACTGGCTCTCATGAGGACCACCACAGGATAGGAAGACCCAGTATAAGCGCACAGGGCGAGACCCAGATGCAGACACGGAAGGCAGATGGTTTGAGTCTCTGATATCTATTATAATCCAAGGGGCAGGCAAGAGAATTGTCGTGGACAGGCAAAAGATCATGAACAAGGTCAGAGTCCAGGAGGTACAGAGTGGCAGGCAAGCTTGAGGTTAGGGCAGGCAGTATGGTCAGGAAGGCGGGTTCAGAGTCAAGGCAGGCAAGGGTCAAAACCCAGAGGACTAGCAAAAGAGAAAGAAAAAGCAGGTGCACGGAAAAACACGCTGGTGATTTGACAAGACAAGACGAACTGGCAACAGACAAACAGGGAACACCGGAATAAATACCCAGGGACTAATGGAGAAAACGGGTGACACCTAGAGATGGGTGGAGACAATCTCAAAGACAGGTGAAACAGATCAGGGTGTGAGACCCAGAGTTACCTCTGCTGCAGAGGATGAGTTTATTAGAGTTACCAGCCTCAGAAATTGCAGCCCAAATAAATGCTTCACAGAGCTCAAGTAACAGACACATCTCAGCATCAACAGTTCAGAGGAGACTGCGTGAATCAAATCAAACTTTATTTGTCACATGCGCTGAATACAACAAGTGTAGACCTTACTGTGAAATACTTACTTACAAGCCCTTAACCAACAGTGCAGTTCAAGAAGAGTTAAGACTATATTACAAAATAAACTAAATTAAAAAAGAATAAAAATATAATAAAAAGTAACACAATAACATAACAATAACGAGGCTATATACAGGGGGTACCGGTACCGAGTCAGTGTGTGGGGGTAAAGGTTAGTTGAGGTAATTTGTACATGTAGGTAGGGGTGAAGTGACTATGCATAGATAATAAACAGCGAGTATCAGCGATGTACAAAACAAATGGGGGGGGGGGGGGAATGTAATAGTCCAGTGGCCATTTGATTAATTGTTCAGCAGTCTTATGGCTCGGGGGTAGAAGCTGTTAAGGAGCCTTTTGGTCCTAGACTTGGCGCTCCGGTACCGCTTGCCGTGCGGTAGTGGAGAAAACTGTTTATGACTCGGGTGACTGGAGTCTCTGACAATTTTATGGGCTTTCCTCTGACACCGCCTATTATATAGGTCCTGGATGGCAGGAAGCTTGGCAGGATGCTCTCGATGGTGCAGCTGTAGAACCCTTTGAGGATCTGGGGACCCATGCCAAATCTTTTCAGTCTCCTGAGGGGGAAAAGGTTTTGTCGTGCCCTCTTTACGACTGTCTTGATGTGTTTGGACCATGATAGTTCATTGGTGATGTGGACACCAAGGAACTTGAAACTCTCGACCTGCTCCACTACAGCCCTATTGATGTCAATGGGAGCCTGTTCGGCCCGCCTTGTCCTGTAGTCCACGATTATCTCCTTTGTCTTGCTCACATTGAGGGAGAGATTGTTGTCCTGGCATCACATTGACAGTTCTCTGACCTCCTCTCTATAGGCTGTCTCATCGTTGTCGGTGATCAGGTCTACCACTGTTGTGTCGTCAGAAAACTTAATGATGGTGTTCGAGTCGTGTTTGGCCACGCAGTCATGGGTGAACAGGGAGTACAGGAGGGGACTAAGTACACACCCCTGAGGGGCCCCGGTGTTGAGGATCAGCATGGCAGATGTGTTGTTGCCTACCCATGATCCAGTTGCAGAGGGAGATGTTTAGTCCCAGGGTCCTTAACTTAGGGATGAGCTTCGTGGGTACTATGGTGTTGAACACTGAGCTGTAGTCAATGAACAGCATTCTCACATAGGTGTTCCTTTTGTCCAGGTGAGAAAGGGCAGTGTGGAGTGCGATTGAGATTGCGTCATCTGTGGATTTGTTGGGGTGGTCTAGGGTATCCGGGAGGTTGCTGTTGATGTGAGCCATGACCAACCTTTCAAAGCACTTCATGGCTACCGACGTGAGTGCTACGGAGCGGTAATCATTTAGGCAGGTTACCTTCGCTTCCTTGGGCACAGGGACTATGGTGGTCTGCTTGAAACATGTAGGTATTACAGACTCAGTCAGTGAGACGTTGAAAATGTCAGTGATGACACTTGCCAGTTGGTCCGCGCATGCTTTGAGTAGACATCCTGGTAATCTATCAGGCCCCGCGGCTCTGTGAATGTTGACCTGTTTCAAGGTCTTGCTCACATTGGCTACCGAGAGCGTTATCACACAGTCATCCAGAACAGCTGGTGCTCTCATGCATGCTTCAGTGTTGTTTGCCTCAAAGCATGCATAAAAGGCATTTCGCTCATTTGGTAGGCTCGCGGCACTGGGCAGCTCGCGTCTGGGTTTCCCTTTGTAGTCCGTAATAGTTTTCAAGCTCTGCCACATCCGACAAGTGTCAGAGCCGGTGTAGTAGGATTCAATCTTAATCCTGTATCGACGCTTTGCTTGTTTGATGGTTTGTCTGAGGGCATAGCGGGATTTCTTATAAGCGTCCTGATTAGTTTCCCGCTCCTTGAAAGCGGCAGCTCTAGCCTTCAGCTCGATGCAGATGTTGCTTGTAATCCATGGCTTCTGGTTGGGATATGTACGTACGGTCACTGTGAGGGCGTTGGCGTCGATGCACTTATTGATGAAGCCTATGACTGAGGTGGTATACTCCTCAATGCCATTGGATGAATCCCGGAACATATTCCAGTCTGTGCTTGCAAAAGAGTCCTGTAGCGTAGCATCCGCGTCATCTTACCACTTCCGTACTGAGTGAGTCACTGATACTTCCTGCTTTAGTTTTTGCTCATAAGCAGGAATCAGGAGGATAGAATTATGGTCAGATCTGCCAAATGGAGTGCGGGGGAGAGCTTTGTATGCATCTCTGTGTGTGGAGTAAAGGTGGTCTACAGTTTTTTTCTCCTCTGGTTGCACATGTGACATGCTGGTAAAAACGTATATAAGTTTGCCTGTATTAAAGTCCCCGGCCACTTGGAGCGCCGCTTCTGAATGAGCATTTTCTTGTTTGCTTATGGCCTTATAGAGTTGGTTGTGTGCGATGTTAATGCCAGCATCGGTCTGTGGTGGTATGAATAATATAGATGAGAACTCTCTTGGTAGATAGTGTGGTCTACAGCTTATCATAAGGTACTCTACCTCAGGCGGGCAATACCTCGAGACTTCTTTAATATTAGACATTGCGCACCAGCTTTTATTGACAAAAAGACACACACCCCCACCCCTCGTCTTACCAGATGTAGCTTCTCTGTTCTGCCGGTACATGGAAAATCCCGCCAGCTATTTTTATCCGTGTCCGACTCGGTGAAACATAAGATATTACAGTTCTTAAAGTCCCGTTGGTAGGATAATCGTAATCGTAGGTCATCAATTTTATTTTCCAATGATTGCATGTTAGCAAGTAGGACGGATGGCAGTGGGAGTTTACTCGCTCACCTACAGATTCTCAGAAGGCAGCACGATCTGCGTCCTCTTTTCCTCCATCTTTTCTTCACGCAAATTACAGGAATTTGGGCCTGTTCCCGGGAGAGCAGTATATCAGTCTCGTCCGACTCATTAAAGAAAAAAGCTTCTTCCAGTTCATGGTGAGTAATCGCTGTTCTGATGTCCAGAAGTTATTTTCGGTCATAAGAGACGGTAGCAGGAACATTATGAACAAAATAAGTAAAAAAATAAGTTACAAACAACGCAAAAAAACTAACAAAATAGCCCATTTGGTTAGGAGCATGTAAAACGTCAGCCATCCTCTTCGGCGCCATCTTAGGCCTTCCTGATCGAATTGCTGCGAATAAAACACTACTAAATGACACCAATAATAAGAAGAGACTTGCTTGGGCCAAGAAACACGAGCAATGGACATTAGACCGGTGGAAATCTCTCCTTTGGTCTGATGAGTTCAAATCTGAGATTTTTGGTTCCAACCGTTGTGTCTTTGTGAGATGCAGAGTAGGTGAACGAATGATCTCCGCATGTGTGATTCCCACCGTGAAGCATGGAGGAGGAGGTGTGATGGTGTGGGGGTGATTTGTTGGTGCCACTGTTTGTGATTTATTTAGAATTCAAGGCACACTTAACCAGCATTGCTACCACAGCATTCTACAGTAATACGCCATCCCATCTGGTTTGTGCTTATGTAACCGGTGTGAAATGGCTAGCTAGTTAGTGGGCCTCACGCTAATAGCGTTTCAATCGGTGACGTCACTCATTCTGAGACTTGAAGAAGCTGTTTCCCTTGCACTGCAAGGGCTGCGGCTTTTTTGGAGCGATAGGTAACGATGCTTCGAGGGTGTCAGTTGTTGATGTGTGCAGAGGGTCCCTGGTTTGAGCCCAGGTAGGGGCGAGGAGAGGGACGGAAGCAATACTGTTACACTTAGTGGGACTATAATTAGTTTTCAACAGGATAATGACCCAACACACCTCCAGGCTGTGTAAGTGCTATTTGACCAAGAAGGAGAGTGATGGAATTCTGCATCAGATGACCTGGCCTCCACAATCACCCGACCTCAACCCAATTGAGATGGTTTAGGATGAGTTGGCCCCAGCGTGAAGGCAAAGCATCCAACAAGTGCTCAGCATATGTGGGAACTCTTTCAAGACTGTTGGAAAGCATTCCAGGTGAAGCTGGTTGAGAGAATGCCAAGCGCGTGCAAAGCTGTCATCAAGGCAAAGGGTGGCTACTTTGAAGAATCTCAAATATAAAATAGATTGTTTTTGGTTACTACACTTTTTGGTTACTACATGATTCTATATGTGTTATTTCAAAGTTTTGATGTCTTCACTTTTATTCTACAATAGTAAAAAATAGTAAAAATAAAGAAAAACCCTTGAATGAGTAGGTGTGTCCAAACTTTTGACTGGTACTGTACATCGTATATTAGTATACTAGTATTCAACAGATATATTCACATCATCCAGTTTGTATATTTTTTGAAAGAGTTGAGGAACAAATCTACCTTTGTTCCTCATATCTTACAGACATTATAATCATAGCAATTAGTCTATAAACCCCTTAAAGTCGTCCAAAATGTGGGTGTTGGCTATGCCAGAGCTCCTCTGACAGGGATACTACCACGATCACATGTCTGAAAGAAGGAAAACCCTTCTGTACATGTCCATTTAAACATTCATATTCCTTTAACTTTAATCAAAAGAGGCAGACAAGAGGAGAGCCTCTTGTTCTGTTCTGTTCTGTTCTGTGGTGGAATCGATGTGCTGGTCAATGAGTGTGATAACCATCTCAGTCGTTTCACTCCCACGCCTTCACTGTCAGAGCTAGAGGAGGTAATGAAAGAGCACACATGATTGGGTTCTGCCGTGATCCTGTTGTGTTAACCTGAAATGAGCTGAGATAATCTAGTCCTTTTTTATCTGCCCTGTTTGTCGTGGGTATATGGTGAATGAGCTAGGCTGGTTTGTGTAGACCTCATATAATTACAGTGAGCTGAGATAGACATTTGGTCTCAATGGAACCGATAACCTAACCATTGCTGTGATTATTTCCTTTGAAGTAGTGCATTATGGGATAGAGTTCTGGTCTCAGGACCCAATCACATGGACTTCTCTGATGAACTAACCAGGGAAATTAATCGGGTCGATCGACATCCAACTCTGACGGCAGCCTTTTCTAGCTGCGTTTTGCTAATTTCCACAAAATTATAATACAACAACCACTGACTGAAATGCAGAGAGGTTAGAAAGCGGGAGCCTCTGTGAACACGTTATGCCTGATCCATTGAGAGAGTTCTGGCTCATTAACTGAGCTCTTTGTGTCTGCATTAATAATGCAGAGCCCAACATGAGCGAATGAGAGAGAGAGAGAAAGTGGTTATGTACTGCCATCGTGTTAATGCACCATTAATCACACAGGTTAAGACAACAGCCCAGGGCGCAGTTGACCCCCTCTCTCTAGTGGCAGGGTGGGTAAAACAGTAGGGCTTTTTGGTAACTCAGTCCCTGAACCTGGGTAATGTGGTGTTGAGAGCTGTTGTATTCCAGTAGGGTAACCTACCTGAACCTCTCCCCACCCTCATGCTCTGTGAGCTATGGAGTGTGAGCCTCATGAAGAATTTAAATCTCTCTGCTGACAATCCCACCTCTTTACCTGTCGTGGCACATCTGCAAATCACATTTCACATGCGGGTGGAAATCACTTTTCATGGCTCTTGTCAAACCCCAAAAGGGATTTGATTCGGCTAAAGCCAGTGAAATTATTGCTTTACAGTGTACAGGTACAGGTAGATATGTTGCCTAAGACAGTGGTTCCCAACCTGAGGGGTTGGCAGGGGGGGTGCGGGGGTCCCCAACCTAAAGGAACTCAGTCTGCCTTTCAACTTACTCTTGAAGGTTGTAATAGTAGAATGCGCAAGGTGCAATTTTGAAGTTGGGTAGTGCATCATCAGTTCCTCTTGTCATGTCAGTCATTGCAGACCTAAAAGAGCTATTAATAACTTGTCAGAAATGTCCAGATCAACTAGCCCATGTCAGCTAACATTTTTTAGCTAGGTTTTTTAGCCCATAGATTTTGTAGTAATGTTTGAATCACTCAAATATGACATGAATACACATTAGACATGACAAAATGAATAGAATTACATGGAAATGAGCTTTAAAACGGCAACATTTTATCTCCGCCAATAAGAGGGGTGTGAACAGTTTGTGTCAGTGCATGAACAGTGCTTGTGCCCATAGAAATGGAGTAGACGTTGCACACACGCGTGAAGGGGGGGGGGGGGGATGTTCACCCAAGGCTGGAAGGGGGGCCTGAGTGAAAAAGTTTGGGAACCCCTGGTCTAAGATGATGAAAGTCGTTAAAAAGAAAGTCCAACTGTGCTTTCAAGGTAGGGTAAAAGAAACGTCCAATAGTGACCTGAATCATTTGAGTTTGTAGACTGAGCTATTTCTTTGTATCCTCATGGGTATTGCCACACTTTATCGGACTACATTTCGCTCAGCTGAGGATAGAAAGACTTCTACTTTGAAGGCTTCATCTAGCACCAAGCTCTCGGTACTCTCATACCCTTTTTCTCCATCCCTCCTGCCTCCCTGAACTGAAATCAATGCCCTGGCCCTTTCATCCTCCCAGCGGAGGGAGCGCCTCGACAGGAACAGAGTCTATCAGGCCTCACCATCCTGACATTTCCCTCCAGCTCCTTCACCTACTAGGCCTAAGGGACCGGGGCTGACTCATTCCCCCTTGGGGTGGATAATCCGGGGGTGAAATCCCCCCAGGCCCCAGCTCCCCCTACCTTCTGTGATTAATGATATGTCTTGTGGCTGTGACCATTGTTCTCTCCCTATGATGCCTTGGGTCGAGCCCTGGGAGTTATGTGTGAGAACAGGGGAGCTCTTGTTCTTTGTAATTATTTACTGGCAAAGCAGCCACTGGCAAACATAGACAGACTGACAGGTCTTATATTAGCAGATATACAGAGCTTTATATTACAAAGACAAAGCCTGTATGTATTACTCTTGGCCCTACTTCTGCACAGCCTTGCTTTCTGGTCTGCAGTATTGTGGGCTGTCCTGCTGAGCACACGTACTCCAGTTCCACATTGATGGGTTAATGCAGGGATGTTACTGGTGCTCTCAGTGCAGTGTCTCACCACTGTACATGTTTGTGACTGCTTGTGCAAATCCCCCTTCCTTCTGTGAGAACAGCTGTTCTGTAAATGTGGGTACAGAGAAGACGGCCCCCTTCAGCTGAAACCATCTTAGTGCATTCAGTTACTCTCAGATGATAACTGGGCATTCATTTGGGTTCAAGTGGAGATGATGCATTTGAGAGAGCAATCTCCTTTCTTCCACCCACAACTAATGCAGTCATTGAAAATGTGCATTTTTCTAGGGACTATTTCTGATATGCTGTTCTTTCATGGACGTCTCTATAAAACATGTCTAGGTATAAATGTCAACTGAACTCTCTTGTTCTGTAGACTCTTATGCCTTTATTTACCTCCGTTTCTCAGTTAGAGACTGAACCAGACGGTGAAACAGTGGCTCTAACAAATGAGCACAAAATCCCACAGAAAAGCTGTATGGGGAAGCATAGTAGCTGCGCAACAGAGAACAGCAAAAGTTTAAATCTCTTTAATCTTCTCATACTGCCTGCCATGGATCTTCTCGGAAGCCATGTGGCGCAAGACATTCGGCTGTTTGATTGTTGATTTGGTGCCAAATGTAAATTGATCCTACATCCTAATCAGACAGGTTTTTTACATGGACTATTTTTATTTATTTATTTATTTCACCTTTAGTTAACCAGGTAGGCAAGTTGAGAACACGTTCTTATTTATAATTGCGACCTGGCCAAGATAAAGCAAAGCAGTTTGACACATACAACAACACAGAGTTACACATGGAGTAAAACAAACATACAGTCAATAATACAGTAGAAAAATAGGTCTATATACAATGTGAGCAAGTGAGGTGAGATAAGGGAGGTGAAGGCAAAAAAAAGGCCATGGTGGCGAAGTAAATACAATATAGCAAGTAAAACACTGGAATGGTTGATTTGCAGTGGAAGAATGTGCAAAGTAGAGATAGAAATAACGGGGTGCAAAGGAGCTAAATAAATAAATAAATACAGTAGGGAAAGAGGTAGTTGTTTGGGCTAAATTATAGATGGGCTATGTACAGGTGCAGTAATCTATGAGCTGCTCTGACAGCTGGTGCTTAAAGCTAGTGATGGAGATAAGTGTTTCCAGTTTCAGAGATTTTTGTAGTTCGTTCCAGTCATTGGCAGCAGAGAACTGCAAGGAGAGGCGGCCAAAGGAAGAATTGGTTTTGGGGGTGACCAGAGAGATACTGGAAACAATAGAACACTATGAAATATCTGGGAAACCAGGCGTGGTTTTCATAGCTGACTTTGAAAAGGTACGACTGCAGTTTATATATAACTGCCTGGAATATTTCAATTTTGGAGAATCTCTTATAAAATGGTTTAATGTTATGTATAGTAACCCTATGTGTAAAATAGTCAATAACGGCTACATCTCAGAAAGTTTTAAACTGTCAAGAGGAGTAAAACAAGGTTGTACACTATTGGCATATCTATTTATTATTGCCATCGAAATGTTAGCTGTTAAAATTAGATCCAACAATAATATTAAGGGATTAGAAATCCATGGCTTAAAAACAAAGGTGTCATTGTACGTTGATGATTCATGTCTTCTTTTAAATCAACAATTAGAATCGCTCCACAGCCTCATGGTGTCACGCCCTGACCTTAGAGATCCTTTTTATTCTCTATTTTGGTTAGGTCAGGGTGTGACTAGGGTGGGCAATCTATGTGTTCTATTTCTTTGTTGGCCGGGTATGGTTCCCAATCAGAGGCAGCTGTCTATCGTTGTCTCTGATTGGGGATCATACTTAGGCAGCCTGTTTTCAACCTTAGTTTGTGGGATCTTGATTTTGTTAGTTGCTGTATAGCCTGCAGAACTTTACGTTCGTTTTGTATTTTGTTGGTTTTTGGTGTTCATTTTAAATAAAAGTAAGATGTTCGCCAACCACGCTGCACCTTGGTCTAATTCATCTAACGAGCGTAACACATAGAGGATCTAGATACTTTTTCTAATCTTTCTGGATTAAAACCAAATTAGGATAAGTGTACTATTGTAACGGTCCTGACCTGTTTTATGTTGTTTTTGTATGTGTTTAGGTCAGGGCATGTGTTTTGGGTGGGCAGTCTATGTTATCTGTTTCTATGTTGGTTGTGGTTGCCTGGTATGGCTCTTAATTAGAGGCAGGTGTTTTGCGTTCTCCTCTAATTAAGAGTCATATTTAGGTAGGGTGTTCTCACTGTTTGTTTGTGGGTGATTGTCTTCCGTATCTGTGTTATGTCTTGCACCATACGGGACTGTTCGGTTGTTCGTGTCGTTTCGATGTAGTCTGTTCCTGTCCGTAAGTGTTACGTTTAATTATGTAAGTTTATGTTCAGGTTTCGTCTACTTCGTTTTCTTGTTTTGTATTTTTGAAAGTGTTTTGTTTTTCCGTGTTGCCATCATCGTCGTTTTCAAATAAAGATATGGCCTATTTCCCTACTGCTGCATTTTGGTCTGATGATCCTTCTCTCCTCTCCTCGTCCGAGGATGAGGAGAGCGACAGCCGTTACAGAATCACCCACCACGCTAAGACCAAGCGGCAAGGGAATGCTCAACAGAGCAACAAGGACTCCTGGACTTGGGAGGAGATCCTGGACGGCAAAGGACCCTGGACTCAGCCAGGGGAATATCGCCGTCCCAAGGCGGAGCTGGAGGCAGCGAAGGCAGAGAGGCGCTGGTATGAGGAGGCAGCGCGGCGACGCGGTTGGGAGCCCGAGAGTCAGACCCAAAAATTTCTTGGGGGGGGGGGCACACGAGGAGTGTGGCAAAGCCGGGTAGGATACCTGAGCCAACTCCCCGTGCTTACCGTGGAGGAAGAAGGCGTCGTACTGGTAAGACACCGTGTTATGCGGTAAAGCGCAAGGTGTCCCCAGTACGCGTGCTTAGCCCAGTGCGGGCTATTCCACCTTGCCGCACTGGGAGGGCTAGGTTGGGCATCGAGCCGAGTGCCATGAAGCCGGCCCAACGTATCTGGTCTCCAGTACGTCTCCTCGGGCCGGCGTACATGGCACCAGCCTTACAGGTGGTGTCCCCGGTTCGCCTGCATAGCCCAGTGCGGGCTATTCCACCTCGCCGCACTGGCAGGGCTACGGGCACCATTCAGCCTGGTAAGGTTGGGCAGGCTCGGTGCTCAAGAGCACGTGTCCTCCTTCACGGTCCGGTATACCCGGTGCCACCTCCATGTACCAGTCCTCCGGTGGCAGCCCCCCGTACCAGGCTGTCTCTCCGGGTTCTCTCTCCAGCTGTTTCCTCCTCTCCAGCGCAGCCAGTGCCTAGACCACGCACCAGGCTGTCTCTCCTTCTCCTCCCTACAGAGCCGTCCTGCCATGACCAGCCAGAGCTGTCCTGCCATGACCAGCCAGAGACGTCCTGCCATGACCAGCTAGAGCCGTCCTGCTATGACCTGCCAGAGCCGTCCTGCTATGACCTGCCAGAGCCGTCCTGCTATGACCTGCCAGAGCCGTCCTGCTATGACCTGCCAGAGCCGTCCAGCCAGGACCTGCCGGAGCCGTCCAGCCAGGACCTGCCGGAGCCGTCCAGCCAGGACCTGCCGGAGCCGTCCAGCCAGGACCTGCCGGAGCCGTCCAGCCAGGACCTGCCGGAGCCGTCCAGCCAGGGCCTGCCGGAGCCGTCCAGCCAGGGCCTGCCGGAGCCGTCCAGCCAGGGCCTGCCGGAGCCGTCCAGCCAGGACCTGCCGGAGCCGTCCAGCCAGGACCTGCCGGAGCCGTCCAGCCAGGACCTGCCAGAGCCGTCCAGCCAGGACCTGCCAGAGCCGTCCAGCCAGGACCTGCCAGAGCCGTCCAGCCAGGACCTGCCAGAGTCCCTCAGCCAGGACCTGCCAGAGTCCCTCAGCCAGGACCTGCCAGAGTCCCTCAGCCAGGATCTGCCAGAGTCCCTCAGCCAGGATCTGCCAGAGTATCTCAGCCGGGACCTGCCCCTTGTCCCGGTGCTGCTCCTTATCCCGGTGCTGCCCCTTATCCCGGTGCTGCCCCTTGTCCCGGTGCTGCCCCTTGTCCCGGTGCTACCCCTTGTCCCGGTGCTGCCCCTTGTCCCGGTGCTGCCCCTTGTCCCGGTGCTGCCCCTTCTCCCGGTGCTGGCCGTTCATTTAGGGGAAGTTAGTTTTAGGGTGGTCATTGGAAGGGGAAGACAGAAGCGGGGAGTGACTATGGTGGTGTGGGGGCAGCGTCCAGAGCCTGAGCCACCACCGTGGTCAACTGCCCACCCAGACCCTCCCCTGGACTTTGTGCTGGTGCGCCCGGCGTTCGCACCTTGAGGGGGGGGTTCTGTAACGGTCCTGACCTGTTTTATGTTGTTTTTGTATGTGTTTAGGTCAGGGCATGTGTTTTGGGTGGGCAGTCTATGTTATCTGTTTCTATGTTGGTTGTGGTTGCCTGGTATGGCTCTTAATTAGAGGCAGGTGTTTTGCGTTCTCCTCTAATTAAGAGTCATATTTAGGTAGGGTGTTCTCACTGTTTGTTTGTGGGTGATTGTCTTCCGTATCTGTGTTATGTCTTGCACCATACGGGACTGTTCGGTTGTTCGTGTCGTTTCGATGTAGTCTGTTCCTGTCCGTAAGTGTTACGTTTAATTATGTAAGTTTATGTTCAGGTTTCGTCTACTTCGTTTTCTTGTTTTGTATTTTTGAAAGTGTTTTGTTTTTCCGTGTTGCCATCATCGTCGTTTTCAAATAAAGATATGGCCTATTTCCCTACTGCTGCATTTTGGTCTGATGATCCTTCTCTCCTCTCCTCGTCCGAGGATGAGGAGAGCGACAGCCGTTACAACTATATTACATATTGGATCACAAAAAAATGCAACATTGACATTACCGTGTAGTTTACCAGTAAAATGGTAAACTACACAAAGGAAAAAATGGATTCTGCTAGTCTGTGGTGAGTAATCCCAGTCCTGATGTCTAGAAGTACTTTTCGGTCATACGAGACAGTAGCGGCAACATTATGTACAGAATAAGTAAAACAACGTAACAAATAAACGAACAAAAAAACACGATCGTTTGGGGGCACGTAAAATGTCTGCCTTCTTCTCCGGCACCAGTTCTGGAACTGTCCGAAGTGGTTCTCTAGTAAATTAGAATGTCTCACCCCATGTTCGAGAATAGCTTATTACCCTTTATTCAGATTACAACCGCTCACTTTTGGTTATTTGAAAACAAAATCATCTCCAAAATATCATTATATTTGTTAACAAGCCATAGAAAGTTGGTTGCCATTTCAGTTTAATCCACCTGAAAAGACAGAACAAATAATACAACAAATATTGTGGTTAAACTCAAATATATTATTTTTCGATAAAAAAAAAAAAAAAAAAGGTATAATCTTTGTAAATGAGATCATAGATAGGACTGGTGGAGTTATGTCACACATGCAGTGAACACAGACATATGGAAATGTCTGCTCTACCCAAAATTACAACCAATTATTTGCAGCATTACCATAAAAAGGCAAGTGGAAGTGGGGAAAAGTAAGGAACTTGTCTGTAGGCCCTGCATTAAAGACCAAAATTGGTTAAAGAAAATTATGATAAATATAAATATATACTAGTTTCATTTAAGGACCAAAAAATTGACAGCTGTGCCATATACATATATTGCTAAATCGTTGGGAAGAGATTTTCAATGTACCGATTCCATTGCACATGGTTTATGAATTGACACCGGATTCAAAACGTAGCATTTTTCAATTTAAATGATTATACAAAATTCTTGCAACCAATAGAATGTTGTATTTATGGGGATACAATCTTCCCAGCTCTGCAGATTCTGCTGCGAGGAGGCAGAGTCATTAGATTATGTATTTAGGTACTGTCCATATGTAGCACGTTTTTGGTCACAGGTCAAGGAATGGCTGAAGAATTGCAACATTTACCTGGAGCTAACGCTGCAGATAGCAATACTGGGTGATTTGAAAAGTCATAGTCAATCAATCAATAATAAAATCATTATTTTAGCAGAAATGTTTATCTTTAATTTACAATCTGTAGAAAGTATAAGAATAGAAAGGTTCATTACTTTTGTGAATCATCACAGCACAGTTAGAAATCCAATATGGATGGTGTTAAGAGATAGATGGGAGGGGTTGAATGGAGCTGAAGGGTGGGACTAATAATAACAACAAGATAACAAATGTAAAACATACGGGGTCTGTAAAATGTATATAGGTGCAGAACCTTTGTGAAATAGCACAGTTACAAATATATGGCAAATAGAAATCAAACTGGATGGACATCAGAAATAGAGGAAATAGATTGTGTCATTAAAATGTTTATAGTATGTATAAACTAGAAGTAGAAGCCTAAATGTAATTGTTTACTAGTTTACTCCAATTGGGGGAACAGTGGTAGGGTTTGCAGGGAATAATAAAGGAAGGTATATTCTGAAAAAAGTGTGTGCGTGTACCTGTCTGTATGTACAGTGGGGAGAACAAGTATTTGATACACTGCCGATTTTGCAGGTTTTCCTACTTACAAAGCATGTAGAGGTCTGTAATATTTATCATAGGTACACTTCAACTGTGAGACACGGAATCTAAAACAAAAATCCAGAAAATCACATTGTATGATTTTTAAGTAATTAATTTGCATTTTATTGCATGACATAAGTATTTGATACATCAGAAAAGCAGAACTTAATATTTGGTACAGAAACCTTTGTTTGCAATTACAGAGATCATACGTTTCCTGGAGTTCTTGACCAGGTTTGCACACACTGCAGCAGGGATTTTGTCCCACTCCTCCATACAGACCTTCTCCAGATCCTTCAGGTTTCGGGGCTGTCGCTGGGCAATACGGACTTTCAGCTCCCTCCAAAGATTTTCTATTGGGTTCAGGTCTGGAGACTGGCTAGGCCACTCCAGGACCTTGAGATGCTTCTTACGGAGCCACTCCTTAGTTTCCCTGGCTGTGTGTTTCGGGTCGTTGTCATGCTGGAAGACCCAGCCACGACCCATCTTCAATGCTCTTACTGAGGGAAGGAGGTCGTTGGCCAAGATCTCGCGATACATGGCCCCATCCATCCTCCCCTCAATACGGTGCAGTCGTCCTGTCCCCTTTGCAGAAAAGCATCCCCAAAGAATGATGTTTCCACCTCCACGCTTCACGGTTGGGATGGTGTTCTTGGGGTTGTACTCATCCTTCTTCTTCCTCCAAACACGTCGAGTGGAGTTTAGACCAAAAAGCTCAATTTTTGTCTCATCAGACCACATGACCTTCTCCCATTCTTCCTCTGGATCATCCAGATGGTCATTGGCAAACTTCAGACGGGCCTGGACATGCCCTGGCTTGAGCAGGGGGACCTTGCGTGCGCTGCAGTATTTTAATCCATGACGGCATAGTGTGTTACTAATGGTTTTCTTTGAGACTGTGGTCCCAGCTCTCTTCAGGTCATTGACCAGGTCCTGCCGTGTAGTTCTGGGCTGATCCCTCACCTTCCTCATGATCATTGATGCCCCACGAGGTGAGATCTTGCATGGAGCCCCAGACCGAGGATGATTGACCGTCATCTTGAACTTCTTTCATTTTCTAATAATTGCGCCAACAGTTGTTGCCTTCTCACCAAGCTGCTTGCCTATTGTCCTGTAGCCCATCCCAGCCTTGTGCAGGTCTACAATTTTATCCCTGATGTCCTTACACAGCTCTCTGGTCTTGGCCATTGTGGAGAGGTTGGAGTCTGTTTGATTGAGTGTGTGGACAGGTGTCTTTTATACAGGTAACGAGTTCAAACAGGTGCAGTTAATACAGGTAATGAGTGGAGAACAGGAGGGCTTCTTAAAGAAAAACTAACAGGTCTGTGAGAGCCGGAATTCTTACTGGTTGGAAGGTGATCAAATACTTATGTCTTGCAATAAAATGCAAATTAATTACTTAAAAATCATACAATGTGATTTTCTGGATTTTTGTTTTAGATTCCGTCTCTCACAGTTGAAGTGTACCTATGATAAAAATTACAGACCTCTACATGCTTTGTAAGTAGGAAAACCTGCAAAATCGGCAGTGTATCAAATACTTGTTCTCCCCACTGTATATATACAGTATGTGTGAATGTTATGTGGGAATGTGTATGTATGTATATATATATAGAGATATATATATTTACCAAAATAATATATGGGGGATTGGAAATGATGGAAGCAACAATCTATCCTCAATATTAAAGCTGATCCACCCCCTAAAAAAATAAAAAATAATAATTGATCCTACACTAACTGCTGAGTGGCAGTCTGAATAGCACGTTACATATTGGTAGTATAGGCCATTGTTATGTCCCTTTTCATCTGGCTTAACCAAAGATTGTCTGCCCTTCAAGACTGAGCAAGCCGACCTACTGTACATACAGACTGCACGAGGCTACCTAGACCTGCTGTCTTTCCCAGCATGATCAGTTCCTCTACCTCACCTACAGTAGTATCTAGCAGCCCCACTGTTCTTCAAGCTACCAAGTTCCCCTAATGGATTTAAAGGTATTCAGAGCCTCTTCTGGCTCTAACGTAGCTCCTTCCTCTGGCAGCTCTAACAGCCTTTTCCCTGTTTGACATGTCCTACTGTATCTGAGCAGTGTTCAGTGTGTTACTCTACATCCTGGTGGATCCGCAGAAACACGTACATGGATATTCTCCTTGTATTCTCCTATGTTAAAGACGTGGAATTACCTGGATAGATATCAAGGTTAGGATCCTGTTTGTGGGACACTTGTTCAATCAGTCTCCTATGTTAAAGACTTGGATTTGCCTGGATAGATACCAAGGTTAGGATCCTGTTTGTAGGACACGTGTTCAGTCAGTCTCCTATGTTAAAGACTGGATAGATACCAAGGTTAGGATCCTGTTTGTAGGACACGTGTTCAGTCAGTCTCCTACGTTAAAGACTGGATAGATATCAAGGTTAGGATCCTGTTTGTAGGACACTTGTTCAGTCAGTCTCCCTTGTTAAAGACTGGATAGCTATCAAGGTTAAAGCTAAACAGAGGGATTTTTTTCAGGAGGATCCTGTTAGTAGGACACTTGTTTAGTCAGACACCTAACTACCTCTGATCAGGTGCTTCATGTTAATGACATTATTTCTCATTTCTCCTCCTCCTTTTCATCTGGCCAGGAGGGTGAATACTTTATCTTCATGGTGAGCTGTCAGGACGTGACGAATGCAAGAGGAAGAAGCCTGCGTACATTATTATGGAAATTCTGCAAATTATTCTAAAGACAAAGCACTAAGCAGGTTGGCGCAACAAGCACACAGTTATGTAAGGGTTTCTATACAGATTTAGCTAGGCGGTAGACTTTCAGCGGAGGGCATTGAGAGTGACATCGTGTCAAAAGAGCTGTCAAATGACTTCATACAGTATGGAATCAAGGAATGGTGACCTCGAGTTCCTATGAGATCATTCGCTTGGTATCCATGCAGTGTAGATTAGGATGATCACGCATCAGTGTTTTGTTCCCTGAAAGGCAATTTATACAGTAAAGGTATATCAATTGTCATTGATCGACCCTTATCTTCCTATTCACTTAGCTACCTTTCAATGCTACTTTAAGATATTGAATGATTGTTATTACCCACTCAAATACACTCAGGAACTTTCTCTGCAATTCCTGCTTTCTCAGATGCAGCAGGTGCACAACCAATGTACCACCCAAGTGACTAATTAATTCAACTTAATTTCTACTCAAGCACAGCACAGATGGCTGTATTCCGGGGCTGCTAACCCATCTACCTCTTAGCCAGTACGCTAGATTGCAGTGTCTCATTCATGCTTTGCCCCGTCTTGTTTGATCTTAGATTTAACAAGGCAGATGAAAGGTGCAATTATCGTCTCCCAAGCTCCACTTAAAGGTGTGCCTTACACGAAATTGGTGTGGTCCATCGCAAGCTCTGCTTCAAAGAGGAGGTTTTCTCATTTTCCGCAGTGG
The DNA here is from genome assembly GCF_045679555.1 of Salvelinus alpinus. Classification (NCBI taxonomy): domain Eukaryota; kingdom Metazoa; phylum Chordata; class Actinopteri; order Salmoniformes; family Salmonidae; genus Salvelinus; species Salvelinus alpinus. Next base: position 23,190,814 of record NC_092102.1, on the reverse strand, counting down.
AGTAGTCACCAAAAGAGACAGAGGGGAGAGATAAAAAGAGAGAGGGACTGAGATAAAGTGGGAGGAAGTAAATAATTAATGCTCATATTTTGTAAAAACCCAGGATGCAACAAGCCTGTAAATAAGAAAAGCTCATAGTAGCCTTCTAGGGAGGGAGGGATGGAGGGAAGGAGCGAGAGACTGCACTATAACCTGTCTCTCACTCTCACCAGAGTTAAAGGATAGAATATTTCAGGGACAAGTGCTCGCACAGGAGGTGTAAAGTTTCTGGACCTGAACCAACTGTAAAAGTTAGGTTTATTCTCTCTTTGCTCTAAGATGATGGAGATATTTGTCAGAGTGTCAGAAAAGCGTAAAGAAAAAATTCAACATTGTGAGGTCACACATAGGCACTTCTGTCATTGGGAAAACAGAGCTTCCTTTGTAACTTTGGTTACAGGCATTTCAGTAACGATGATCACGATTATGATGATTATACCAATGATATAAATTCCGATTATTATTATTCCCTATAAGAGCACTCCTGAATGAGAGGCACTGCTTCATCCATTAGTCTTAGCAGACAATGCAAACAGATTGATGGACAGTTGGACAGGCTGTCATCACTTCTTATTACCCTAACACTGTAAAACTCTCCCAGCCAACAATTAGTCCCTGTGATTCAGAGCTCTGGGTGAATAACAACTTCTGACAGAATCCTCTATAAACCCGTCCGCAGGCCTCAAACACAGGTCAGATGGTGCTTTTCACAGCCCAGCTCCTCTTCGTGCCAGGCTGGGCTGGAGCAGAGAAGGACAGGGTCTTAAGGCTAGCCTAGAGACCAGTGTCAGAGAATGATGAACCAGACAAGGACTATGAGGGGACTACGCTGAGAGAGTGATATGACATTGCGCCACATTGATGTTATCTTTTTGAGGTATAGGATTGTTTCATGGGCTTTGTGGTGGTCACTGAGTCGCGGGATGCATCATTGGGAAACATTGAAATACATTAGGCTGTATTTACACTATACAGTAAAGATTTACAGTAAAGATATATCGTAAAGATATACAGTACTGCAATTGCAGTCTACCCATAACAAGCTTACCTTCCTCTCAACATATTAATTGCTGTGTGATACTGAGATAATTAATCCAATGAAAACACGGAACTCACAGCACAAACCATGCGTATCAACAAAGGCTTGGATGCACATCAGCACCCCAAACAAAGACATGATGATTGGTATTACCAGAGGAATACACACGTAGAAGAGATGTAGCTTCTTCCAATTAGTGCGTATCCGCTTATCTCTATTCCAGTCAGTTGCATGGCATTCACTTACAGCTATGGCACATGAACAATGTTTTCACAGATCCTGAAGCAGTGTTGTGTGTGGTGTGGCAACCCTATGGCACATTATGCATTGGCTGGTTGATGCATGTACGCTCCCCTGAACTCCTGAGCTGGTATCAGGAGTCTCTGTTAACATCACAGTGAGTCCCTTTTAGACATGCCTGGTTTTTGGTGCTGTCATGTTCCTTTTTTGCTGCAATCATTACTAAAGCATTCAAAATGTTGAATTAGTCCCAGAGCTAGATCCCTGGCTAGCTGACACTATCTGCCAACCCTGGAGCCTCTCCTCTGTTTTCCCATTAATCTCTTCTTACAGGGATCTACTCCCAGCTTCAAAGTGAACTTGGAGAACCTTTGGTCTTGATGACATGGACTTAATCCCCAGACTAAAGGTTTTATAGAAGTGATCTTTCCGTGTGAAATGGGAATATGGGATTCATGCTGTGAGACGGGGTGAAGCTGAACCACCCTGTTGTGGTGATGTCAGAAGGAACCAGGGGGAGCTAAGTACAGTGATTAATACTAGATCCTCAAAAGCTCTCCGCCCATGTCATCTGAATTGGGAGGAAAATGTGCTCTTATACAAATACAATCTAAAACTGTGGCCATTTACAGTGCATTAGGAAAGTACTCAGATCCGTTGACTTGTTCCACATTTTGTTACGTTACAGCATTATTCTAAAATTGATTCAATTGTTTTCTTCCCTCTCATCAATCTATACACAATACCCCATAATAACTAAGCAAAAACAGGTTTTTAGAAAAAAATTCAAATCTATTGAAAAAAACTAAAAAAAACATTTATATAAGAATTCAGACCGTTTACTCAGTACTTTGTTGAAGCACCTTTGGCAGTGATTATAGCCTCGAGTCTTCTTAGGTATGATGCTACAAGCTTGGCACACCTGTATTTGGGGAGTTTCTCCCATTCTTCTCTGCAGATCCTCTCAATCTCTGTCAGGTTGGATGGGGAACATCGCTGCTAAACTATTTTCAGGTCTCTCCAGAGATGTTTGATCGGGTTCAAGTCAGGACTCTGGCTGGGCCACTCAAGGACATTCACAGACTTGTCCCAAGCGACTCCTGCGTTATCTTGGCTGTGTACTTAGGGTCGTTGTCCTGTTGGAAGGTGAACCTTCGCCCCAGTCTGAGGTCCTGAGAGCTCTAGAGCAGGTTTTCATCAAGGATCTCTCTGTACTTTGCTCCGTTCATCTTTCCTTTGATCCTGACTAGTCTCCCAGTCCCTGCTGCTGAAAAACATCCCAACAGCATGATGCTGCCACCACTGTGCTTCACCGTAGGGATGGTGCTAGGTTTCTTCCAGACGTGACGATTGGCACTCAGGCCAAAGAGTTCAATCTTGGTTTCATCAGACCAGAGAATCTTGTTTCTCATGATCTGAGAATCCTTTAGGTGCCTTTTGGCAAACTCTCACGCAATTGCAAAGCCTATAGAAATGTAGTGCAACATTGGCTCACGGGCTCTCATGAAGTATTCGATTAGATTTTCGATTACATTTGCATTGACGTCAGAGTGATCATAGGGACAATAAAGTGCTGAGTACCTGGCAGTTAGCAAGTTTGGTAAGCTACTAATGACCATCAGCAGCATCAGAGCTTGGAGCAGCGTAATTACCGTGACTAAACGGTCACATGTATTTTTGACTGCCATCATGACTCATGACCGCCGGTGTGGCGGTAATACGGTCACCGTAACAGCCCTAGCTGTCTTGTGCTTTTTACTGAGGAGTGGCTTCCGTCTTGCCACTCTACCATAAAGGCGTGATTGGAGTGCTGCAGAAATGGTTATCCTTCTGGAAGGTTCTCCCATCTCCACAGAGGAACTCTGGAGCTCTGTCAGAGTGGCCATCAGGTTCTTGGTCACCTCCCTGACCTAGGCCCTTCTCCTCTGATTGCTCAGTTTGGCTGTGTGGCCAGCTCTAGGAAGAGTCTTGGTGGATTCAAACTTCTTCCATTTAAGAATGATGGAGGACACTTCCCGAGATCTGTGCCTCGACACAATCCTGTGTTGGTTTTTGCTCTGACATGCAGTGTCAACTGTGGGACCTTATATAGACAGGTGTGTGCCTTTCCAAATCATGTCCAATCAATTGAATTGACCACCGATGGACTGCAATCAATTTGTAGAAACATCTCAAGGATGATCAATGGAAACAGGATGCACCTGAGCTCAATTTCGAGTCTCATAGCAAATGGTCTGAATACCTATGTAAATAAGGTATTTCTGTTTATTATTTTGAATACATTTGCAAAAAAAATTAAACCTGTTTTTGCTTTGTCATTATGGGGTATTGTGTGTAGATTGATGAGGAAAATGTAACCCTTCAAGAAGATCCCTCATCCCTGGCCTGCAGGCAAAGGAAAGGAAAGCATCAGAGGCAAATGGAAGAGCTGTCATGCTAAAGATCCCTACCTTCTCCATCCATGTGTGCCTAAACATTAAAACGCTCTTTGACGGGTGGCAAAACGCAGAGGGGATGCAATATTAATGCCTTCTGTTTTCAGGACCATAAATAAACCCAGGCTATATTTGGAACAACGTTACCGTGACATTCCCAAGCATTTGGAATCCTCCTCACGAATACAGTTTATCATATCTCCCTTTCTCTACATCCCCCACTCCTTCACTCCTGTCTTCTTACCGGCTGGGAGGTTTCACTAGAACAGTGACATAGCCATTGTGTGATTCCCAAGCATTTGGAATCCTCCTCACAAATACAGTTTGTGGTCTCTCTCCCCCTTCTCTCCATCCCCCAATCTTCCACTCCTGTGTCCCTAGAACAGAGGCATAGCCATTGCCTACTCAGGGCTCTGGCACACTGCCAACACCTGCCCTGGCTGTACCGCTGCCTGCTACTTTGTGATGTGCCAACCATTACTGAGCCACTGCATGAGAAAAGATTGCTGTCTGTTCAGTAGGGTGGATGTGATGCTTAGTAGATGGCACAGTATTTTTCCATTTGTTTTCATGGTAGAAGACATGACAAACCTTTGATTGTTATGATCAAGATGGGTGTTTGAGGTGGGAGCTGGGAGTTGCATCATATCTTCCCTGGAAGTTCGTGTTTCCTTTAGGTGTACAATAGAAGGTGGTCACATGCGTTGGTGTGTATCCCATTCTATCTTGGCAGGGAGCTTATTAGTTTTCGATGCAAAGTCAACACGTCCATTCATGATGCTTTTAGTTGCAATACACCTTTAGCTGTAGGCATTCTCAGACTATCCACATCACAATTCCTCTTAGACACCAGAGGTGAGTCATGAGAGCAAGTGGCAAACAATAAATGACCATGGATAAATAAATACATTTACCATGGAGACTAAAGCTATATTCACCGCCTAGCACTTGCAATTCAGATCTCACACATGCACGCACACACCACTTCCATCTCATTTTGATATTATGAACCAACCTTTTACTCCCTTCCCCCACGAGCCTTGTGATGTCTTGAGCTTTGACAGTCATGGAATTTTGGATGACGGTTATTGGTTACTGTAATAACCGTTCAAATAGCAATTCAAATTTTTTATAAATAATAATAATCGGTTGCCTAGGCATTTCATATGAGCAACAAAGTTTCAATCCTGTGTAGAGTCCAAGTTACAGCAGAAACGGACTCAACCGCACGACTGCTCGGCCATCCCGTCTTCAGTCAGCTGTTCGTTCCACACCCTAAAAATATTATTTTTTAAACGGTTATGATGACGGTCTTCATCCATAACAGTCGGTTACACAGTTATACAGTAATTGTGCCAGCCCTAGTGACGCATGTGTATTGATCTGCAGGAGAGTGTGTGTATGTGTATTGGTGCTTGTGTGTCTGTGTGTGTGTTTGTGTGTGTGTGTGTGTGTGTGTGTGTGTGTGTGTGTGTGTGTGTGTGTGTGTGTGTGTGTGTGTGTGTGTGTGTGTGTGTGTGTGTGTGTGTGTGTGTGTGTGTGTGTGTGTGTGTGTGTGTGTGTGTGTGTGTGTGTGTGTGTGTGTGTGTGTGTGTGTGTGTATGTCAGCAGCATCGTCTGTCCTGAGTATCAAATAGAATAATACTCCTCCTTATTCGCTTGGCACCGGCTGAAAAGCACACGCTAGCAACATTTATCTGTCAGAAGGAGAGAAAAGGAATCCTTGTCGTTTTATGTTGAACATCTAACTCACATGATGTGATCACTGATACTCTGTCTGGAGTCTGGACTGTCTGCAACAATTCCAAGTGTATGTCTGTCGCCTACACCTCTGCCAATATTTACACCATGTCAGCCATTTTGCAAACCTCGCCCTTCTGATTTATACGACCATTAGAAAATCCTCAGTATAATATCGAGTTGCATTTGAAATGATGTATTGCATTATCATCAAAGCAAATGTATTGCTTGGTTTAGTGTTATTTGAGTGGGTCTGTAGAGCAACCCCTACAGTATAATATGAGGCTAGAGACTTGCAGCTGGATGAGGATGCGGCAGTGGTTCACTGTATCTCATTCACATGGCATATTTAGGGCGCATTCTATTCAATTGCTTATGGTAAACCACAGACTAGCCAAGCTCAAAGAGCTTGTTGTAAACTGTGGCACATGTAAAATTAGCCCATGCAAAGTGGGACACACATGGAACCTCTGCTATTAGCTTTGCTCGTTGCTTCACTGGCTTCCCCCTATCTCCCTCCCTCACCCCCCCTCTCACTTTTCCACAGTCTCTCAGAGAGACATTGTGTACTTTTACAGTAAACATTTTAAGAAATTCAGAACAAAGACAGACTTTTCCTCCTCAACGACTAGCTCAAATCCCACCAGTGTGACTTGTACATACGTTACAAAGGAACTTAAAAGGCCAGGCTGTAAATAATTGACACATTTCATGCATAGCGGTGGAGGAGACCCTGAGAGGAACTACGTAGATAGTGTCTTTTAACACTGGCAGGGTAAGGGTTAGGTTGCATCATACAGTAGTCTTATAAACAGAATAAACAGGCATTTAATCACTGCCTGATGCTGAACAAAACCGATCACGTCTCAGAGTAATACATGTAGCCTACTGCACAGAGACAATGTTGGGTTTCCAGCAAGTTTGTATAGTATCACGCTACACCAGGGCTTTCTCAACTGGCACATTTGGTTCAATGTGCATAAGCACAAGTTTTAGGTTTCCCATTGGTTCTGGAACCATAGCCATACGTTTCTTGACTGGTAAAACATAACTTCTTTTTGTTCTGAGAACGGAAGTGAACATTTAGCATGTTCTGGGAACATTGCTTTTTAGGTAGCAGAGAGGTTCTGAGAACATTTTACTATGGTTCCCTGAAAGTTTTCCTGGGAAGTTTAATTAACGTTCTAAGAATGGAAATTATGTTATTTGAAGGTAATAATTAAATAACGTTCTGAGAACATGTTTCAATAAGACTTTTAATAGCACTGCTAACCTTAAGATAATTCCAAGCACATGTAGGACACATGGAAATTAATTTGCTTAGCCATTAATCATGCAAACACATTTATATTTTATTGTGGCATTGCATCAGTAAGATTCAAACCTATGATCTTCTGTTCTCTATCCATGGAATTAGTCCACTGCACCACCAGGACAGAACTAGCATGCCATGTTTTTATTTTGCTCATACAAAGCTGTTGATTTTATTCTATTCAACCAGACCCCATTTCAAAGTAAACAAGCACTCATTAAGATCAGGTGTGGCCAATGAGGAAACATGTTGGAAACATTATGCTGAAGTACTGAAATTCCCACCTAAGAAACATATGGTTCTCAGAACGTAATCTGCTAGCTCGGTATCTTGCAACATTCCCAGAATGTTGTGGGAAGGTTGTATGCAAAATAACCATAGGACAACCACACTCTCACCAAGCTATAAGAAGCATATGGTTCTCAGAACGTTATGTGCTAGCCGGGTATGGACTGTACACAGACGGTCCTTTGAAGGTTGTGTTTCTTTGCTCACATTTAGTTTCTCAATATTTGTCCAATTTCATTTCAACATATGTTATCACCTGACTTAGGACACTAACACCAACAACATTAGCAACATTAGCACCAAGGACAGCGGCAACTAGAAAGAAAGACAATTTTGTCAACAATTTGGTTAACTGTTATAAACAACAACAAAAATAATGACCAAACTGTTAATTAGTGAATAAGCATTTTTCCAATATCCTTTGTCCTTGTGTGAGTAAGCTGATGGCGAATAGAGGGAGTGTTTGAATATGGGGAGTGTCTGAAGTCTGTTATAGAGCTGGGATGAATGCAGGTAGCATAACATGGAGTTAGAATATACAGTATGTAATGAACCTGTTGCTCTCTTTCGCTCTCTCTCTTTCGCTCTCTCTCTCTGTCTCTCTCTCTCTCGCTCTGTCTCGCTCGCTCTCTCTCGCTCTGTCTCGCTCTCTCTCGCTCGCTCTCTCTCGCTCTCTCTCTCGCTCTCTTTCTCTTTCTCTTCCCCTCTATACTCTGTCTTCTCTCTCGCTTTCTCTCTCTCACTGCCCCTCTTCCCTTGTTTTTCTCTCTACCTCGGTTCTGGCTCATTGTGCACAGAACATTTCACAATAAATGAACGTGATACTTGCCAAGATTATAATACATGCATTGTAGTTCTGTGTGTAATTTATTTTCTTGACGGTCATATTCCTGAAAGAAGTTCATGTGTTGTCTCCCAGATTGTCCCTCTGGCACCTTACTGATCCATTCATAATAGATGAACTGTTAGGTAACAAGAATCTGGCTACAACTGCTGCAATCTGACTTTATTCAGAGTCCCGGGGAAGTATAGTAAGACATAGCTGCACACACACGCAAGCACACACACACACACACACACACACACACACACACACACACACACACACACACACACACACACACACACACACACACACACACACACACACACACACACACACACACACACACACACACACACACACACACACACACACACACACACACTCAAAGAAAATATAAACAGTGAAGAAATTAACTGTTGATCCTAAAAAAGATTTTAAAATATATTTATTTTCATCTTCATTTTGGTACGCAATTTCTCTCAGACATGTTGAAAAAGGGTAACAATTATAAATGAAGATTGCTTTCCTCAATATGTACAGTTGAAGACGGAAGTTTACATACACCTTAGCCAAATACATTTAAACTCAGTTTTTCACAATTCCTGACATTTAATCCTAGTAAAAATCCCCTGTCTTAGATCAATTAGGATCACCACTTTATTTTAAGAATGTGAAATGTCAGAATAATAGTAGAGAGAATTATTTATTTCAGCTTTAATTTCTTTCATCACATTCCCAGTGGGTCAGAAGTTTACATACACTCAATTAGTATTTGGTAGCATTGACTTTAAATTGTTTAACTTGGGTCAAATGTTTCGGGTAGACTTCTACAAGCTTCCCACAATAAGTTGGGTGAATTTTGGCCCATTCCTCTTGACAGAGCTGGTGTAACTGAGTCAGGTTTGTAGACACTTTTTCAGTTCTGCCCACAAATTCTCTATAGGATTGAGGTCAGGGCTTTGTGATGGCCACTCCAATACCTTGACTTTGTTGTCCGTAAGCCATTTTGACACAACTTTGGAAGATGGTTGGGGTCATTGTCCATTTGGAAGACCATTTGCAACCAAGCTTTAACTTCCTGACTGATGTTTTGAGATGTTGCTTCAATATATCCACATAATTTACCTGCCTCATGATGCCATCTATTTTGGGAAGTGCACCAGTCCCTCCTGCAGAAAAGCACACCCACAACATGATGCTGCCACCCCCGTGCTTCACGGTTGGGATGGTGTTCTTCGGCTTCCCCCTTTTTCCTCCAAACATAGTGATGGTCATTATGACCAAACAGTTCTATTTTTGTTTCATCAGACCAGAGGACATTTCTCCAAAAAGTACGATCTTTGTCCCCATGTGCAGTTGCAAACCGAAGTCTGTCTTTTTTATGGTGGTTTTGGAGCAGTGGCTTCTTCCTTGCTGAGCAGCCTTTCAGGTTATGTCGATATAGGACTACTTTTACTGTGGATATAGATACTTTTGTACCGGTTTCCTCCAGCATCTTCACAAGGTCCTTTGCTGTTGTTCTGGGATTGATTTGCACTTTTCGCACCAAAGTACGACATCAAATGATGTCAATTACCCTACCAGAAGCTTCTAAAGCCATGACATAATTTTCTGGAATTTTCCAAGCTGTAAAGGCACAGTCAACTTAGCGTATGTAAACTTATGACCCACTGGAATTGTGATACAGTGTGTTATAAGTGAAATAATCTGTCTGTAAACAATTGTTGGGAAAATGACTTGTCATGCACAAAGTAGGTGTCCTAATTGACTTGCCAAAACTATAGTTTGTTAACAAGAAATTTGTGGAGTGGTTGGAAAATGAGTTTTAATGACTCCAACCTAAGTGTATGTAAACTTCCGACTTCAACTGTAAATATACTAATGCTGCTGTTTAAAAAAAACATTCCTTATGCAAATAAATATACAGTGTTTCCTTGCACCTGTCTTAAACAAGTGACCACATGCTGATTTGAAGCTCTTTTGACAGAGTCTGTAAGTATTTAGGATCTGCCACTGCTGTAATAATATTTGAAGATAAATACACAACGCAGAGGACTAAAGGTCAAGAGGGAATTAGTGATCAATTGAAATAGTTGTTTGTCTGTAATGGGGATGTCACGCCCTGACCGTAGAGAGCTGTTTATTCTCTATGTTGGTTGGGGCGTGATAGTGACTAGGGTGAGTCATCTAGGTGATTAATGGTTTATGTTGGCCTGGTATGAATCCCAATCAGAGACAGCTGTTTATCGTTGTCTCTGATTGGGGATCATATTTAGGTAGCCATTTCCCCATTGTATTTGTGGGATCTTGTCTACAGATAGTTGCCTGTGTGCACACCAGTAGCTTCACGGTTCGTTCTGTATTTTGTTGTTTTTTGTTCGGTGTTCATTTAAATAAAAGAAAATGATCGCTTACCACGCTGCACCTTGGTCCAATCCTTACGACGATCATGATAGGGGAACTGAATATTAATGGGTCAGGGACACGGGAGGAATTTCAGTCCGGGACTCATAGCTACATGTGGCAAGTTCTTTTTGGTCCGAATTGTCTATACATTGAGCCTGAAATGGGATAATTGTTATTTGGCCATTGGCCCAATTTTACTGCAAGGAATTATAATTGGTCAACCACAGGCTGTCTCTTTGTTCAGAGGAGAAACAATTGAGGACAGGGAAGAATGACCATCTACCATCTACTTTCTACTTTCCAGCATGACAACTATGATTTGTTCTCTTTGAATAAATATATTTTTCTCCCCCTGATTTGCTTTGGGGTCTGTGTTCTTGAAGAATAACATCAACTGCTAACACTGCTAACGTAAACTCACGTAAACTCGTACATCGCCTTGGTCCGTACAATTGCCCTTATTTTAGCGCCCCAAAAACGTAATACGTCCAGATCAACTGTAATGTCAATACCATTGTAAAGCACAATTTCTCCCCTTTCCAACATTATCAATTACATGACCTAAACGCTGCCCGTTTCTGCATAATTCAAGCAGGCAATGAGCCCCGTCGGGTATTTTTAAAAATGGCGGGTGGGGAAGCGAAACTAATGCGTGATGGTGAGAAGGAGAAATGTTGTGTGGGAAAATAGCTTTTTTTCACTCGATCTGTCCAACTTATCACCTTATCGCCTCTAAAATGTAAATAAAACACTATAAAGAGTTTATATAATGTGTCATTACATACCTATTTGAAGGTTTGTGTCGAATTTGAATCGGGCTTTTAGGGCGGCGCTAAAGTGATCTTAGAAGTTAACAGCGGCTTTGAGAATGATGATCGCATGCAATGATGACGCAAAAAAATGACTAGGTATCCCACCCTTACCCCCGTCACTGTCCATTTCTTGTTTTTAAACGATGAGAGAAGTGCTACACCTGGTGGAGAGAGATTGTAAGACAGAAATAGTTGCTTTATGCGTGCTGTACGTTACGACATGACACGTCACGATGTAACGGAGGGTCCGTTTTTTCAACTTTTCTCCAATGCTATAGAGCCATTACCATGTCGATCAACGCTTGAATAGAAACCTAGTTCACACCCCCGATTTTGAAGTCAACACAGTTGCTACAGTCCCATTAGTTTTCTTTGTAGCCTCGTTTGAATGTTGCGGTTGCACACATTTGTACGGAATGGGGTGAGTTTACGTTACCAATCTCAGACAGTTAGGAAATACTTTCTCTCTTTCCCACTCAAGTGACAGTCAGTCACGGTGGTGGTTGATCCCAGTGGTGGTTGATCTCACTGGCTCAGTTTTATTACCTTTAAAGTAGCTGACAGACTTCACTGGATGTGGATTCCTCCAGTGTCTGTCTGATGGATATGGAACCTATAAGACCTCTTTGAGCTTGGATAGAGATAGACACAGGTTGTTGTATGTATACCTGTGGATGTATGTGCGTGTATATTTGTTTATATGCCAACAAGTGATTGGTATGAGCCCTTCCTGATATAAGAAGGCAGACACTTGTGTCTTCAAGGCAATGAAACATTTGGCTCTCGTATATTGACACAGGAGAATCATGCACCAGTCATATGTACTATGAGTGAGACAGAAAAGCGTCTCCTGAAACACAATAATTAATTTCTGCTCCCCACTGTGATCCTATTGCCCATTTGGGGCCTAAGTGTGAGTGCTGATGAAGCATAACGGCCAGACAGCAGTCTCCTGTCGGATTAGGATATCACTGTCAGACGCATGGCTGCCCAGCCGCACTCTGAGGGCCATATTAGCACAGTGCACGGTATTACCAGGCTTCAGCTCTGTGTTCTGAAATTGAACTGAGTTGAGCCCCCCACTCTGGCTACCTATTCCATCCAGACAGACATATTGGTCCAGGGGCCATTTGTTTGCAGCTGATGCATTCAATATATACCAGCCAGGTATTATGATGGCCCATAATGGAACATACAGTTGATGCCAAGTAGTTCATAACATGGAGGGTGTAGGTGGATGATGGGTGTAGGTGGATGTTATCGCGGGTGTAGCGAATTGCTTATGTTCCTAGCTCCAACAGTGCAGTGTAATACCTTACAATACAATACACGCATATCCCAAAAATTTAAAGAAAGGAATTAAGAAATATAGAAACATTAGAACAAGCAATGTCCAGAATATAAATATATACTGTACTGTATGTATATGATGGTGTGTATAGATGTCACGTTCCTGACCTTATTTCCCTTGTTTTGTAATTATTTAGTATGGTCAGGGCGTGAGTTGGGGTGGGCAGTCTATGTTATTTGTTTCTATGTTTAGGTTTGTTCGTTTGGCCTAATATGGTTCTCAATCAGAGACAGGTGTTTGTCATTGTCTCTGATTGGGAGCCATATTAAGGTAGGCTGTTTTCACTGGTTGTTTGTGGGTGATTGTTGCTGTGTCTGTGTTTGTTCGCCACACGGTACTGTTTCGTTTGTTCCTGTTCGTGCGTTCATGTTTTATATGTTCTCAAGTTCAGGTCATTTCAGTTCACGTCGTTTATTGTTTTGTAGTTTGTTCAAGTGTTTTTTTGTCTTCGTTTAATAAACGATAGTATGTATTCAAACCACTCTGCGCTTTGGTCTGATCCTTGCTCCTCCTCAGACGAGGAGGAAGACGAATGTTACAATAGACATCATGGACAGTATATGAACAGAAAAGGTGTGTACAGAAGTAGTTATAGGATGAGCCTTGACTAGAATACAGTATATACATAATATGAAGTAGATAAAACAGTATTTAAACATTATTAAAGTAACCAGTGTTCAATGTACATAGGGCAGCAGTCTCTAAGGTGCAGGGTTGAGTACCGGGTGGAAGCCAACTAGTAACAGTGACTAAAGTTCAGGGCAGGGTACTGGGCGGAGGCCGCCTAGTGCTGACTATTTAATAACAGTCTGATAAGCTGTTTTTCAGTCTCTCTGTCCCAGCTTTGATGCACCTATACTGTCTCTGCCTTCTAGATGGTAGTGGGGTGAACAGGCCATGGCTCGGGTGGCTGAGGTCCTTGATGATCTTCTTGGCCTTCCTGTGACACCGGGTGCTGTAGAGGTCCTGGAGGGCAGGCAGTGTACCCCCGGTGATGCGTTGCCATACCAGGTGGTGATCCTTTGGAGAGCCCGGTGCAGTTGCTGTACCAGGCGGTGACACAGCCGGACAGGATGCTTTCAATGGTGCTGTAGTTTTGTAAGGGGCCAAGACTAATTTCTTCAGCCTCCTGAGGTGGAAGAGGCGCTGTTGCGCATTCTTCAGCACACTGTCTGCGTGGATGGATACTTTCAGGTTGTCAGTGATGTGCACGCCGAGCAATTTGAAGCTTCAATGACCACCAACCGGTCTTCCTGTGCATCCTAGATTATACACATTCCTAAACACACCTACACACACAAGCACACTCTCAGACTATTTTCTTGTTGCTCATACACTGTAAATTAGGGATGTCAAGTGAAGTAAAATGTTTGTCAGTGACACCTGATGAAAGTGGATGTTGAGAAACTGGAGTTGTAATGAGATGTTTTTTGATTCTTGCCGAGTTGCTAAGTAGTCAGCAATTGCCCTCTATACCTCTTACTCCTCTTCAACAGACAGACAGATGATGTTGATCTGCTCTTCCCATCTGGGTCCTGTGTCTAGAACATCTGGTGTAGATGCCACTGTGGTGTAGATGCCACCGTGTGTGCAGTCTCCAACTCTGACAGCAAAAGGCATGGCCCAGGCACATACCTTTGGTGTCCACATTGGCTAAGAGGGCATGGTGAGAGAGAGTGAGAGAGGGCTTGGGGTGGACTGGGGGGACGGAGAGAGGAAGAGAGGAAGAAGGACAGAGGGGGAGAGGGTGAGAACAAACTCAGGCAACATGAGTAATATTCAAACTGATTTATTTCCTGGGAATGGGAGATACGATATGTGGTACTTTTTCCCGCCTTGCGCCAAAGTGCCAGGGCTTGTTATTCTGATCTGGTTTCTTGTCATTTCATGTCATTTCACTGGAGAATTGTCCAGCGCTGAAGCAATTTATTTGTCTGCTCTGTTTGGTCACAATGCTGTAATTACCTTCCTTGTTGCTGTATTAGCTTTGTAATCGTAACAACCTGGGGGGAAGGAGATTTGGAAATGAGACTCATGCAGATAACTGGCCAGCAGCTTTTCAAATTATCCAGCCTGTTCTCATATACTTGACGTAACATAGTAAATGTAAATCCAGGACACTCAAATTAGTATGATATGTTACATTTGGTATGGTTACACAAGACAGAAGGTTACTTATTAACCTTTCACGGCTACTAACCCCGGATCCGGGAGCACCCCCCACCCCCCACACACTGATTAGCATAGATAGCATAGCTTCAGAAGTAGATAGTAGCATCTAAATATCATTAAATCACAAGTCCAAGACACCAGATGAAAGATACAGATCTTGTGAATAAAGCCACCATTTCAGATTTTTAAAATGTTTTACAGGGAAGACAAAATATGTAAATCTATTAGCTAAACACGTTAGCAAAATACACCACTATTCTAACTCCATCAGTTTCTTACTCCTTCAGGTGCTATCACCAATTCGGCTCAACTAAGATATTGATATCCACTAACCAAGAAAAAACCTCTTCAGATGACAGTCTGATAACATATTCATGGTATAGGATAGTTTTTGTTAGAAAAAAGTGCATATTTCAGGTAGAAATCACAGTTTACAATTGCACCGACCATCGCAAATCGACTAGAATTACTAGATAGAGCAACGTGTATGACCAATTTACTCATCATAAAACATTTCATAAGAATAGACAAAGCATAGCAATGGAAAGACCCAGATCTTGTGATTCCAGACAATATTTCAGATTTTCTAAGCGTTTTACAGCGAAAACACAATAAATCGATAAGTTAGCATACTACATGTGAAAACGTTACCAGAGCATCGATTCCAGCCAAAGAGCGCTATAACGTAATCACCGCCAAAAGATATTAATTTTTTCACTAACCTTCTCAGAATTCTTCCGATGACACTCCTGTAACATCATTTTACAACATACATATACAGTTTGTTCGAAAAGGTGCATATTTAGCCATACAAAACCGTGGTTACACAATAAAAATACTAGGAAATCAAGCCTCAATATGTCTGACGTCATCTATCAGAGTGATCTAGTTTAATTAAAAGCTAATCATATACTTGACTAAAAAATACAGGGTTGACAGGAATCGAAAGACAAATTAGTTCTTAATGCAACCGCTGATTTACATTTTTAAAATTATCCTTACTTTTCAATACAGGGTTGGCCAAGTGAAGCTATACCAAACAAAATGGCGATATATGCGTTTAAAATATTTCGACAGAAACACGGTTTATCATATTAAATATTGCTTACTTTGAGCTGATCTTCCATCATATTCTTGGGCAATGTATCCTTTCTATGTTATAAACGTCTTTTGGTCGATAGATGTCCTCTGTCCTTCGAAATGTCCACTAACAACGACCGAGACCGCGAAACGTTCCCAAAGCTAGAAAGTGCACGACAAATAAATTCCTCAGAATCGCACTAAACGGATATAAATTGCTATAAAACGGTTAAAATTAACTACATTATGATGTTTTTAACAACTATAACGACTGAAAACATGACCGGAGAAATATAGCTGGTTAGAAAACGATTTGGAACGAGGCAGGTCCGATGGCCTTCACGCTTGAGGCGCACGTTGAGAAAGGGGGGTCTCTGTACATTTTGGGCTTTTATAATGGCTGGGAATATCCCATCGAGTTCATTGAAAACGTGATGACGTACAGACACCCAGAGGAAGACGTAGGCAGTGTCGGTTTCTTCATAGCATTCACTGTCGCCTTAAAAACAGACCCCAGATCAGAGGTAAAAATTTCTGAAATCTGAACCCTGTCATGAAAAGTGCTGTAGAAATTGTTCTGTACCACTCAGAGACAAAATTTCAACTCCTATAGAAACTATAGACTGTTTTCTATCCAATAATAACAATAATATGCATATTGTACGATCAAGAATTTAGCACGAGGCAGTTTAATTTGGAGACCCAAATATGCTAATGCGGAACAGCACCCCCTATAGTTGCAAGAAGTTTTAAGACAAAAACCAAAGTAGGGTGGTTGGTCGGGGTGGTGGGTAGAAGTTTAACGTGACCGTCTAGCAACCCAAAGGTTGCATGTTCGAATCTCATCATGGACAACTTTAGCATTTTAGCTAATTAGCAACTTTGCAACACTTACAACTTTTTAGCTACTTTGAAACTACTTAGCATGTTAGCTAACTCTTCCCTAACCGTAACCCTTTAACCTAACTCCTAACCTTAACACCTAACTACCCCTAACCACTAACTTTAGCTACCAAATTAACATTAGTGTTAGCCACCTAGCTAACGTTAGCCACAACAAATTGGAATTCGTAACGTATCATATGTTTTGTAAATTCGTAACATATTGTACGAATTGCAATTCGTAACATATCATACGAAATGGATGATGGACATCCACAAATGAATACATGCAATACAAAACGTAGCATTTCATATTAATTGGAGTGCCCAGGATTTACATTTACTATGTTACTTCTACCGCTGAGTCCAGGTTGAATTATTATGCTTTGATTATGATCTCATAGAGAATTATCAAAGAGCTGATTACCCTGGATAGAGAGATTATTTTCAGGCCACCCACATAATGTTGTAATTCTGCTTGCAGCTGAGGTAACACATAGCGTACAGGCCACTCAGGAAGATCATTACCTTCTGGGTACAGATTTGTGAAAACAGTCACAGGTCTTACAGCCATGAGAGTATGATGCAAAAGGAGGCAAAGTTAAAGGGGTAAAATCAGGTGTAGCTTTATTTATTGGGTGATACAAAATTGAGGTTACTGAAAAAGGTTCAAAAAGACAAAACAAACAAATCCCTGAAAGGCTCGAGTAATAAAAAGGACTAGGCCTAAGCCGGCATTGCTGCCAATATAACTCTCTTGGCACTGACGGGGTCTACCTGGCCCAATATTGGACTAAAGGAGCCTAACATTACTCCTTATAGTCCAAGGACCTTACATGTTCTGTTCAGAGGCTAATTGGCTCTGGCAGCCAAAACAGCCATACACTCCATCTAAACGGGAATCGATTCTCAATTGCGGTATGGTTCTAGAAACAAAAAGTCCTATACTTTCATATCAAATCAAAATAATTTCACAAATGCAAAATATGCACATACTGTAGACTGTTTTAACCGTTTTCTTTGCAACCAAAAGTATTTTTCCGTGACAAGTTTGTAGCGCCCGTCTTCCGTTTACATGCAGGTGTTCTGAGACACAAATAGCTAATTAGCACAGGTAGTCGACTTTGTCTTTCATCTGTTTTCCATAAATAAATGCTGTGTGGAATTATGGCCGTGTGGGAAAGGTGTATAGTAATTGAACCGATTATTTTTTGAAAATGATTCAATGCTGATATGAAAGATATGTTCTTTATGTTTCCAAAACCGTACCGCAAGCGATGCTTGTTCACGTTTACAGCAAGCATCGGGCCTCTAAACAAAAGTCCCCCTGGGAAGAAGATACACTACATGACCAAAAGTATGTGGACACCTGCTCATCAAACATCTCATTCCAAAATCATGGGCATTAAAATGGAGCTGGTCCCCCCTTTGCTGCTATAACAGCCTCCACTCTTCTGGGAAGGCTTTCCACTCGATGTTGGAACATTGCTGCAGGGTCTTGCTTCCATTCAGCCACAAAAGCATTAGTGAGGTCGGGCACTTATGTTGTGCGATTAAGCCTGGCTCGCAGTCAGTGTTCCAATTCATCCCAAAGGTGTTCAATGGGGTTGAGGTCAGGGCTATGTGCAGGCCAGTCAAGTTCTTTCACACCGATCTCAACAAACAATTTCTGTATGGACCTCACTTTGTGCATAGGGGCATTATCATGCTGAAACAGGAAAGGGCCTTCCCCAAACTATTGCCACAAAGTTGGAAGCACAGAATCGTCTAGAATGTCATTGTATGCTGCAGTGTTAAGCTTTCTCTTCATTGGAACTAAGGGACCTAGCCCGAACAATGAAAACAAGCCCCAGACCATTATTCCTCCTCCACCAAACTTTACAGTTGGCACTATGCATTGGGGCAGGTAGCGTTCTCCTGGCATCCACCAAACCCAGATTTGCCTGTCGGACTGCCAGATGGTGTAGCGTAATTCATCACTCCAGAGAACGCATTTCCACTGCTCCAGAGTCCAATGGCGGCGAGCTTTACACCACTCCAGCCAACGCTTGGCATTGCACATGGTGATCTTAGGCTTGTGTGTGGCTGCTCGGCCATGGAAACCTATTCCATGAAGCTCCCGACGAACAGTTCTTGTGCTGACGTTGCTTTCAGAGGCAGTTTGGAACCTAGTAGCGGGTGTTGCGTCCGAGGACAGATGGTGTTTCCGGGCTAAGGGCTTCAGCACTCGGCGGTCCCGTTCTGTGAGCTTTTGTGGCCTACCACTTTGTGGCTAAGCCGTTGTTGTTCCTAGACGTTTCCACTTCACAATAACAACACTTACAGTTGACCGGGGCCGATCTATCGGGGCATAAATTTGACAAACTGACTTGTTGGAAAGGTGGCATCCTATGACGGTGTCACGTTGAAAGTCACTGAGCTCTTCAGTAATGCCATTCTACTGCCAACGTTTGTCTGTGGAGATTGCATGGCTGTGTCCTCAATTTTATACACCTGTCAGCAACTGGTGTGGCTGAAATATCCAAATCCACTAATTTGAAGGAGTGTTCACATACTTATATATAGTGTACCTTCATCAATACGCGCTAAAGTTAGTTAGCGTCTATGAATGGAGTAGGTATGGAGTAGCCTAAACATCTTCCTGAGATAGATTAGCTAGCAACATGCTAACTATTCACAGTCGGACAAAAGGCTTTACTATTTTTTAACAGGTCCTCTTCAAGCTAGGCCATCTCCATCACAGTATTGTAAACCATTTTCCTTATTTATTGAAGACATTGGTTTCTTCCCAGCCTCGTTTGAGGAGGGAGGGAGTCAATGAGTGTATCCCTTGTGCTCTGCCAAGCCAGCCCTAATCCTCCATGGACCCTGAGCTGCATCTGCTTCACTTTCTTCCCCCTCTCATCCATCTCTCCAGAACTAGATGTTGTGCTTCAGCTGAGCCTGGGAAGCCTGGGAAGCCTTCATCCATTATGGATGTTGTGTTATAGGAGACTGATCTATAAGATCTCCCTTTGGATTCCAGCAGGACAGGAGAAGCCAGCACAAAGCAGCTAGGCCTCTCTCTGTATCTTTTTACTGTACAGTTACTGGAGCGGGGCATTTTTATCATTTGATTTGCTGTCTATAATTCACGAGGCATGACAGCATACTAAGGCAGCCCGATACAGTATATTGTAAATCCTGTTGTAGGCTGATAGGGTTCTGCAGAAAAGCATCTATTCCCTTCTTTGACCTCTGTCTTCCTACTTCCTACTCTAATCAGGGACATCAAAGCCACAACAACGGGACCCTACAACACATTGTTGGGGTTAAGGAGCAGCATGTATCTCCTTTTATGTTGACCTGTTTCCTGCCAGGTGCCCTTCCTAGCCTCCATCACAGGACAAGCCAGGCATGGCTGACAGCTGTATGAGGTTGTTGCAGATGTAGTTGCTGTTGGACTGATTGTCTATGCATGGGACAGCCAATTAAAGAAAGGAAGAGAGAGAGGGTGGAGAGAAAGAGAGGTAGAAGAGAAAGAGATACACAGACAGAGGGGGAGAGAAGAAAAACAGACTCAGCTGCAGGTCTTTCCCACTGGTATACATCCACCACTTTATTAGTCGGCCACAGTGGAAGAGGAGAGCCTACTGTGGGGGGACCAGACAGACAGACAGACAGACGGACGGACGGACGGACGGACGGACGGACGGACGATGGGTTTGGAGAGGAGAATTGAGCGAGGGGAATGTGGGGTCCAATCAAATGTCTTCATCAGTTAAGTGATATTCCTACTTTGATTATGAACGTCCTGCGCTCTCTATTTGAGGCAGGATATTTTATAAGCCTTCGGTAAAACACCCTGGAGAGATTCTGCTCTCCACATGAAGAAAGCGGGACGTGGCTACGAAGCAGCCTATGGACTGTTGGAGATTTTCCAGTCATCTGATGATTTTCAGTAACCTATACTGTTCTCTTTGAAGTAGAAAGAATAATCAATATAAGCTTAAATATTAGACATATGTAAGCAGAATGAAGGCTAAACCTATGTGAGTGTCCAAGCTAGATCAACATTGAATTGACCATTGGACATGTAAAGAACAGAACTTAAGCAGAATTTGTGTAGATGAGGCAAGGTAAACTAACAAGACATGACTGGTCTGGGCCATATCTGATCTTGTGAAGGCTACTGGACATGCACATAAGTTAAGCATACATTGATAATGTAGGTCTGAACTAGAGGTCGACCGATTATGATTTTTCAACACCGATACCGATTATTGGAGGGCCAAAAAAGCCGATACCGATTAATCGGCTGATTTTTAAAAAAATTATAAAACAAATTAAAAAAAATTGTAATAATGACAATTACAACAATACTGAATGAACACTTATTTTAACTTAATATAATACATCAATAAAATCAATTTAGCCTCAAATAAATAATGAAACATGTTCAATTTGGTTTAAATATTGCAAAAACAAAGTGTTGGAGAAGAAAGTAAAAGTGCAATATGTGACATGTAAGAAAGCTAACGTTTAAGTTCCTTGCTCAGACCATGAGAACATGAAAGCTGGTGGTTCCTTTTAACATGAGTCTTCAATATTCCCAGCTAAGAAGTTTTAGGTTGTAGTTATTATAGGAAATAAAGGACTATTTCTCTCTATACGATTTGTATTTCATATACCTTTGACTATTGGATGTTCTTATAGGCACTTTAGTATTGCCAGTGTAACAGTATAGCTTCCGTCCCTCTCCTCGCTCCTACCTGAGCTCGAACCAGGAACACATCGACAACAGCCACCCTCGAAGCAGCGTTACCCATTGATTCACAAAAGCCGCAGTCCTTGCAGAGCAAGGGGAACAACTACTCCAAGTCTCAGAGCGAGTGATGTTTGAAACGCTATTAGCGCGCATCCCGCTAACTAGCTAGCCATTTCACATCGGTTACACCAACCTACTCTCGGGAGTTGATAGGCTTGAAGTCATAAACAGCGCAATGCTTGAAGCACAGCGACGAGCTGCTGGCAAAACGCACAAAATTGCTGTTTGAATGAATGCTTACGAGCCTGCTGGTGCCTACCATCGCTCAGTCAGACTGCTCTATCAAATCATAGACTTAATTATAACATAATAACACACAGAAATATGAGCCTTAGGTCATTAATATGGTAGAATCCGGAACCTATCATCTCGAAAACAAAACATTTATTCTTTCAGTGAAATACGGAACCGTTCCGTATTTTATCTGACGGGTGGCATCCATAAGTGTAAATATTCCTGTTACATTGCACAACCTTCAATGTCATGTCATAATTACGTAAAATTCAGGCAAATTAGTTCGCAACGAGCCAGGCGGCCCAAACTGTTGCATATACCCTGACTCTGCGTGCAATGAACGCAAGAGAATTGACACACTTTCACCTGGTTAATATTGCCTGCTAATCTGGATTTCTTTTAGCTAAATATGCAGGTTTAAAAATATATACTTGTGTATTGATTTTAAGAAAGGCATTGATGTTTATGGTTAGGTACACGTTGGAGCAACGACAGTCCTTTTTCGCGAATGCGCAACTTAGATAACTACACATGGTTGATGACATTACTAGTTTAACTAGTGATTTATGATTGATTGATTGTTTTTTATAAGATAAGTTTAATCAATCAATCAATCAATTTTATTTTATATAGACCTTCGTACATCAGCTAATATCTCGAAGTGCTGTACAGACACCCAGCCTAAAACCCCAAACAGCTAGTAATGCAGGTGTAGAAGCACGGTGGCTAGGAAAAACTCCCTAGAAAGGCCAAAACCTAGGAAGAAACCTAGAGAGGAACCAGGCTATGAGGGGTGGCCAGTCCTCTTCTGGCTGTGCCGGGTGGAGATTATAACAGAACTATGCCAAGATGTTCAAAAATGTTCATAAGTGACAAGCATGGTCAAATAATAATCATGAATAATTTTCAGTTGGCTTTTCATAGCCGATCATCAAGAGTTGAAAAACAACAGGTCTGGGACAGGTGGCGGTTCCATAACCGCAGGCAGAACAGCTGAAACTGGAATAGCAGCAAGGCCAGGCGGACTGGGGACAGCAAGGAGTCACCACGGGCGGCAGTCCCGACGCATGGTCCTAGGGCCCAGGTCCTCCGAGAGAAAGAAAGAGAGAAGGAGAAAATTAGAGAGAGCCAAGATTTTCAAAATGTTCATAAATGACAAGCATGGTCAAATAATAATCAGGAATAAATCTCAGTTGGCTTTTCATAGCCGATCATTAAGAGTTGAAAACAGCAGGTCTGGGACAGGTAGGGGTTCCATAACCGCAGGCAGAACAGTTGAAACTGGAATAGCAGCAAGGCCAGGCGGACTGGGGACAGCAAGGAGTCACCACGGCCGGTAGTCCCGACGTATGGTCCTAGGGCTCAGGTCCTCCGAGAGAAAGAAAGAGAGAAGGAGAAAATTAGAGAGAGCCAAGATTTTCAAAATGTTCATAAATGACAAGCATGGTCAAATAATAATCAGGAATAAATCTCAGTTGGCTTTTCATAGCCGATCATTAAGAGTTGAAAACAGCAGGTCTGGGACAGGTAGGGGTTCCGTAACCGCAGGCAGAACAGTTGAAACTGGAATAGCAGCAAGGCCAGGCGGACTGGGGACAGCAAGGTGTCATCATGCCCGGTAGTCCTGACGTATGGTCCTAGGGCTCAGGTTCTCAGAGAGAAAGAGAGAACGAGAGAATTAGAGAGAGCATAATTAAATTCACACAGGACACTGGATAAGACAGGAGAAGTACTCCAGGTAACCAACTGACCCTAGCCCCCCGACACATAAACTACTGCAGCATAAATACTGGAGGCTGAGACAGGAGCGGTCAGGAGACACTGTGGCCCCATCCGAAGAAACCCCCGGACAGGGCCAAACAGGAAGGATATAACCCCACCCACTTTGCCAAAGCACAGCCCCCGCACCACTAGAGGGAAATCCTCAACCACCAACTTACAATCCTGAGACAAGGCCGAGTATAGCCCACAAAGGTCTCCACCACAGCACAAACCAAGGGGGGGCGCCAACCCAGACAGGAAGATCACGTCAGTAACTCAACCCACTCAAGTGACGCACCCCTCCTAGGGACGGCATGAAAGAGCACCAGCAAGCCAGTGACTCAGCCCCTGTAACAGGGTTAGAGGCAGAGAATCCCAGTGGAGAGAGGGGAACCGGCCTGGCAGAGACAGCAAGGGCGGTTCGTTGCTCCAGAGCCTTTCCGTTCACCTTCACACTCCTGGGCCAGACTACACTCAATCATATGACCTACTGAAGAGATAAGTCTTCAGTAAAGACTTAAAGGTTGAGACCGAGTCTGCGTCTCTCACATGGGTAGGCAGACTGTTCCATAAAAATGGAGATCTATAGGAGAAAGCCCTGCCTCCCGCTGTTTGCTTAGAAATTCTAGGGACAATTAGGAGGCCTGCGTCTTGTGACCGTAGCGTACGTATTGGTATGTACGGCAGGACCAACTCGGAAAGATAGGTAGGAGCAAGCCCATGTAACGCTTTATAGGTTAACAGTAAAACCTTGAAATCAGCCCTTGCCTTAACAGGAAGCCAGTGTAGGGAAGCTAGCACTGGAGTAATATGATCAAATTTCTTGGTTCTAGTCAGGATTCTAGCAGCCGTATTTAGCACTAACTGAAGTTTATTTAGTGCTTTATCCGGGTAGCCGGAAAATAGAGCATTGCAGTAGTCTAACCTAGAAGTAACAAATGCATGGATTAATTTTTCTGCATCATTTTTGGACAGAAAATTTCTGATTTTTGCAATGTTACGTAGATGGAAAAAAGCTGTCCTTGAAACAGTCTTGATATGTTCGTCAAAAGAGAGATCAGGGTCAAGAGTAACGCCGAGGTCCTTCACAGTTTTATTTGAGACGACTTTACAACCATCAAGATGAATTGTCAGATTTAACAGAAGATCTCTTTGTTTCTTGGGACCTAGAACAAGCATCTCTGTTTTGTCCGAGTTTAAAAGTAGAACGTTTTCAGCCATCCACTTCCTTTTGTCTGAAACACAGGCTTCTAGCGAGGGCAATTTTGGGGCTTCACCATGTTTCATTGAAATGTACAGCTGTGTGTCATCCGCATAGCAGTGAAAGTTAACATTATGTTTTCGAATAACATCCCCAAGAGGTAAAATATATAGTGAAAACAATAGTGGTCCTAAAACGGAACCTTGAGGAACACCGAAATGTACAGTTGATTTGTCAGAGGACAGACCATTCACAGAGACAAACTGATATCTTTCCGACAGGTAAGATCTAAACCAGGCCAGAACTTGTCCGTGTAGACCAATTTGGGTTTCCAGTCTCTCCAAAAGAATGTGGTGATCGATGGTGTCAAAGGCAGCACTAAGGTCTAGTAGCACGAGGACAGATGCAGAGCCTCGGTCTGACGCCATTAAAAGGTCATTTACCACCTTCACAAGTGCAGTCTCAGTGCTATGATGGGGTCTAAAACCAGACTGAAGCATTTCGTATACATTGTTTGTCTTCAGAAAGGCAGTGAGTTGCTGCGCAACAGCTTTTTCAAATTTTTTTGAGAGGAATGGAAGATTCGATATAGGCCGATAGTTTTTTATATTTTCCGGGTCAAGGTTTGGCTTTTTCAAGAGAGGCTTTATCACTGCCACTTTTAGTGAGTTTGGTACACATCCGGTGGATAGAGAGCTGTTTATTATGTTCAACATAGGAGGGCCAAGCACAGGAAGCAGCTCCTTCAGCAGTTTAGTAGGAATAGGATCCAGTATGCAGCTTGAAGGTTTAGAGGCCATGATTATTTTCATCATTGTGTCAAGAGATATAGTACTAAAACACTTAAGTGTCTCTCCCGATCCCAGGCCCTCGCAGAGCTGTGCAGATCCAGGACAGCTAAGCCCTGGAGGAATACGCAGATTCAAAGAGGAGTCCGTAATTTGCTTTCTAATGGTCATGATCTTTTCCTCAAAGAAGTTCATGAATTTATTACTGCTGAAGTGAAAGCCATCCTCTCTTGGGGAATGCTGCTTTTTAGTTAGTTTCGCAACAGTATCAAAAAGACATTTTGGATTGTTCTTATTTTCCTCGATTAAGTTGGAAAAGTAGGATGATCGAGCAGCAGTGAGGGCTCTTCGGTACTGCACGGTACTGTCTTTCCAAGCTAGTCGGAAGACTTCCAGTTTGGTGTGGCGCCATTTCCGTTCCAATTTCCTGGAAGCTTGCTTCAAAGCTCGGGTATTTTCTGTATACCAGGGAGCTAGTTTCTTATGACAAATGTTTTTCGTTTTTAGGGGTGCAACTGCATCTAGGGTATTGCGCAAGGTTAAATTGAGTTTAATGCTAGCTAGCAACTTACCTTGGCTTCTTACTGCATTCGTGTAACAGGCAGGCTCCTCGTGGAGTGCAATGAGAGGCAGGTCGTTAGAGCGTTGGACTAGTTAACCGTAAAGTTGCAAGATTGAATCCTCGAGCTGACAAGGTAAAAATCTGTCTTTCTGCCCCTGAACAAGGCAGTTACCCCACCGTTCCTAGGCCATCATTGAAAATAAGAATGTGTTCTTAACTGACTTGCCTAGTTAAATAAAGGTGTAAAAATACCGATTTCCGATTGTTATGAAAACTTGAAATCGGCCCTAATTAATCGGCCATTCCGATTAATCGGTCGACCTCTAGTCTGAACTTGTAAAGACCTTTGGACAGGAACCTTAGGTAAGGGGTATGCATGTCATGCCACCAATAGCATCTATACCCCAATATCTGAGCCAATAAGAGAATCGAAACTATGTAACAAAGCAAATGGGGTGATGACGTTATGTAAATGTATAAAAGCCAAGCACTAAGAATGAGGAGGCAGTTCTTCCATGGAGGTGCTCGGCGTTGTTGCTCTCTGCAATAAAAGTCTAACTGAATTCACAAGCTCCGTTATCTGAGTAGTATTTGTTTCAATATTTTCCACAACAGGACCCGTGCCGCTTAGGCTCTGAGTCAGTTATACTCCAGGCCTTATGAGAATAATTCATAACAGTGCTCTAATAGCAAGTGAAGCAAGGGTGTGAAATGGAAAAAAACATTTATACGACTGCAGTATTAGACTTGGTGATTTTTCTGTTTGAATATCTGGATTCACTATTTGATAGAAACCGTGACCCTCCAATGTTGTTGTTTGTGCTCAGATATGTTTAACAAATGCAAAAGCATTGAAGAAGCATGACTCTGCTTATTATCTGCTTCATCACAGTAGAGAGTTAGTGAAAAATGTCTTTCATGTTTCATTGAATTGAAAAGCAGTGAGTGGGAGCTAACGACAATTGAGATAGAATTGTTATAAGAACCATGTGGGAAACTAATATGCAGCAAACCCCCTCACTGAGAATTCTATTGTTGATCAGACCAATGAAATCACATTTCATCTCTCATTCTTTTCCCCCTCTTTTTCTCAGAATCTCATCCCTTTCTCCTTTTATCTTTCAGAAGTCTGCTGTCTTTCTGAGCTCGAGGAGGGAGGCCATGTTTGAGTACCTGCAGGTCTGCTCGGGCTGACTGAGGACTTTCTGCCTGCTCCGGGGGGGTGAGCCAGAGAGAAGCTAAACGCCCCTGACTGGCTCTGGAGGAGTGGAGAAAAGAAGGCTTATCTCCCACCTTTGTTCTCTCTAATGCCCCTTGAGATGGCTCTCCACGGACTCACTCCCACCTCAGTCAAAACTGTTTAGTAACTCCACACCTTCTCCATACCCCAACTGCAGGGAGAGAGAATACCCCAAAAGAAAGTGGAGAAAGAGAAAGAGAGAGAGAAAGCTAATTAGTATTACTGAGAGACATGAGAAGAGACATCTGAAGAGAGTTATGTGCTCTGAGGGATATTGCTGCTAACCTTTAGGACATTTGTTTGTGGTATTTTTTTAAAAAGGGACTCAATTTAGTTGGTTGCGGGTTTAACTTAGCCTTCCGTCATGACTCTTCTGGGAAGCTGTATGAAGAGGGGGCAGACTGACTGCCACAGAGGTGGTCCGGCTGGGCCCTGTCAGGTCCTGCTCCTGACCTGCTGTATCCTGGTAGTCCTGGGGGCCAAGCCAAAGACACCTGGCCACACACACCTCAACTCCATCCGTATTGACGGGGATATCTCACTGGGTGGGCTCTTTCCTGTACACGCCAGAGGAAACAATGGGAAAGCCTGTGGGGAGCTGAAGAAGGAAAAGGGGATCCACAGACTGGAGGCTATGCTGTTCGCCTTGGACCGCATCAACAACGACCACGAGCTGCTGCCCAACATCACTCTGGGGGCCAGGATCCTGGACACCTGTTCACGGGACACCCACGCCCTGGAGCAGTCGCTCACCTTTGTCCAGGCGCTCATCGAGAAGGACGGTACGGACATCAAATGCCTGAGTGGCGGGCCGCCTATCATCACCAAGCCTGAGAGGGTGGTGGGCGTCATTGGGGCCTCCGCCAGCTCCGTGTCAATCATGGTGGCCAACATCCTGCGCCTCTTCAGGGTAAGTACCTTACACTTATTGGTTAATGGCTGTGAATGATGGTGGTGGCTATGAAAGTAGTCTCTCTCAACAGTCGTTTGTAGGCTGGCAGGCAGCACGCTCTGCAAGTGAGAATGCAAGCGAGGCTGCAATGAAAGCAATGTGACAGAAATCTGTAGCTGACGCTATTGCCTGATTCATGTATGATTATTTGCAATAGGTGTCATCAAAAGGCTAGGTTGCTTTTACTGGTAAAAGTGTTTTAAATGTTTTTCATGAAAGGATAAAGATCTATTGTCATTTTCCAACATTATGGAAATGTTGATGTGATAAAAACACTCCCCACATTTCCTATAGGCTTTTACTCCATGTCTTCTCTCTAAGGTGATATTACATAGGTTAGCTAGAGGCGTATTCAATATCTCACATTTCAGGAATGCTCTGTGTCTGTGAAAATGCACCATGTCGCTCTTGTATGGGCATCAACTCATTCATGTGAGGAATTAGGTTCACACAGGGATGAAAGTAAGGCGGTATGGTCCGGTACAGAGTCCCTGCAAAATAAATAGTGGGGGTACGCCGTACCGGTAAAACATGAGCCAAAATATCTGGGGGCTATTACACCATTATTAATCATTACTGAATGTCAGAGGCATGATAAATTAGCGAAAGGACTTGAAAACGAGTGATATAGCCTATGCTCTAAAATGCGATGTGGTCAGATGAGAACACAGAAATTTTGCCAAGGCAGAGATGATTGGCCGAAACCAAGACGCGTGTGGACAGCAGTAGACACATACATTCTGGCCTAATGACAATCGCCAAATGTCCTTACACTTTCTGGTGTTTTGTGTAACAGATGTCTCTTTCCATTCATCACTGTTTGGAGGCTGGAAATATGTTGTGAGTGGATGAACGTGCGCGGGTAGCCTAGTAAAGGAGCCTTCTGAAGTGATTGTTTGACAAACAGATGAAAACATCATGACTGGTTGGGTTTATGCCACAATAAAAGGTAATACATTTAAAAAGTTAAATGACAGATCTTTACGACTAGGCCCACAGAGATCCTATTGAATTAATTAATAGGGATTTTATATGTAATTCTATGATTAGTCAAGCGTGTAAACCCATAGGAGGTCCTGTACCGGGAAAAAGTGAATCTATTTTCACCCCAGGGTTTAATCCCCTCATTAAACCAATTAAAAATCATATTCCAAAAATATTTTTTCTTATCAAACCAACATAGTCTTCTGCCTGTATGTTGGCCATCTGCGTTTGCCTCAGTTGGATGTGGTCTTTGTGGTTTGTAAGTTCTATAAAAGTTTCATTAGAACCAGACATATTTTTCACTGTTCTGACAGTTGAGGCTCATCATTAGTCCTCAGCCTCTCCCCATAATGACATTAATTTGGGAAGAGTCCTTAGTGGTGTTTTGCCTCTAATTAAATAGGGCAAGTCATGCATGTAACCGTTTGAGCTCGTTCAACACTTATTAAAGATCTAAAACGAGCCTCAACAGTATTATGTTTGCTCTCAGGATCCAAACATAACGTGCCAGTGTGAAAACAAAAGTAAACACAAACACAAGAAGACAGGCCCTTTCATAATGCCAACACAAAGCTGTCATAGGAATGATGAAGATGCCAGGCAGAACAATGGGCAAACAGTTGGGCTGTGTTATAATGTAACTACAATATTATGACGCTCATAGAACATTTGGAACATCGGAAGGAAGACTGGATGCTTGAGGCTTGTTTGAATAACATAATTCCCATAATACAATATCAGCACAGCGATCTGTGTTCTCTGTACTGTGTTCACAGTGCCAGACAGTGACAGTAACAGATAATGCTTGGGGGCATGCAGAGCATAAGCTGGTTGGATTTAAACTGTGTGTAATCAGTGTTCTTAGCTTCTCAGGTCACCTCAGTGGCGAGCATGTACTTTAATCGCCCCCTGCACAAAAAGCCGCCTGTTCTGTATTTGTACTGCAATTATACTGAATAAAAGCCAGAAAGCAGCTATGCACCTCGTTGTGATTTCCAATGCTATGTGCTCTGATAAGTACCCTTTTGAGCTCTGTGAAAATATCATTTGAATATCAAATTGAGAAGCTGGGAAATGTCCCCAGAACTTGAAAGTCAACAAGGATCATCGGGAGACACTCTACTGCAGTAGCTGACAGTAGCAGTCTGTGTTTGGGGTAAGGATATAATAACCAGTGCTGTGCTCACACCATGCTGGCCTACCTCAGCCTGCCTCCGCCTGGATCACATCACCATCATTAGCTCGATATAATGGCTCCTCTTCATTAGTGAATGAGGGTGGTATTGCAGCAGATACATACTCCTCTTGTTTCTAATTATTTCAAGAACTTGACTTGATACTGTATCTTTCATCTGCACAACATATGTTTTTGTCTTTCTCATCCTCGCTGTTGAGGAATGAGTGTGTTTTTTTCAGATGATTGGATGATGGCGGTAAGAGATTTGATCAAAGTGGGAGGCAGTCTTCAGAAAGATGTGTGGAGAAGATTGCACTGATTTCAGATTGCACTGGTTTCAGAATGCTCTCGTTTCTAATTCAGTTACAGTGATGAAGGGCTCATGGCCAAGTGGTACACCAACTAAGTGCAGGTCACTAGAGCCCCGTTTCCACTGACAATTAAAATTAGTGCCAAATTAGGGTCAAATTATAGCTGGCTCGAATGGAATTCTCAAATTCTAGCTGGGTCGAAGGAAACCGGGGCCAGCGCAGCCCAGTTTCACAACTGGTGTTAGCTCGATTAGAATTTGGGCTGCTGACGCAGTTACTATGCAATCACCAAACTGATCACTGCTGGATGCTGACACAATATTTAGCTAGCTCATCAGGGCTTGTTGCTGTTAGCTAGAACATGGACAAGCAGTACTGCAGTAGTCAGACATGACACAAATGTCCACCATAGCTAGATCCTGCATTCATTTTTGCACTACACAATAAACTTTTATTAAACAGTCAACCCTCGGTTAGCTGTTTCAGAGTTGAACGTGAGCTAGCTGGAATTTTAGCCGTCCAGGTCATATTGAAAGCTAGCTACTTAGCTACATCATATCAAACCTGTCGTCTGGTTTGCTTGGTTAGCTAGCTAGGTAATAGCCAATGCCATGTCAAGCAAGAATCAAGGTAGTAATTAAGCTAGCTAGCCTGTTATGCTAGCGACAATGCTAACCGTTTAGCTAGCTAGCTAACGTCAGCAGGCTAAATACAGTTCTTCAACATCTTGCTAGCTAGCTAGCAACATTAACAAAGTCAACTGCAGTCACATATTGGCTACCTAGCAACATGACAATTTCTCATTTCTGGATGCAGTAGGAATGCAATTTGAGCTAGCCCACCAAGGCCAGCCCAACCCGGGATGACTTCAAAGTGCCAATGGAAACGGGGCTCTAGGTGAGCTCTAGATAATGACAGTCAGTAGGCTACACAGTCCCTTTTCAATGTCATAACAGGGTCGGGGAGATTTTACTGACCATTTTTACCTCAACATGGACAATTTCAGGTGTTTTACACTTAACTGTAGCACCTTTTTCTTTATTTTAAAAGCAGAAAGTAGGCCAGCTTCTCAGCCCTGGCAGACTAGCTGAGGATAGGACTGTTCCCAGCCGCACATAAGCTATACCCAGTAAACTCTTGGTGAGTCAACTGTTTCCTGTGCCTAGGTCAGGGGATCTGCCTCATCCATATTTTGTTTGATTTGAACAAGCAGTTCGGGTCCCATCCCAACCCTTCTTCTTACTGTTCCTTGCCATGCCTAAGGGTAGTGGCCATAACACACTGCATGCTTGCTATTGTTATCAGAATGCTTCTTTCTTTTTATCCCACTTCCCTCTCCCAGTCTTCGAGCAGCTGAGGCTGGGTAAAGTGTTTACTCAGCACTCTGGAGCAGTAGGCAGGATCCCATCCCTATTGTGCTGTATGAATATTTTATTCCCAGTTTACGTAATGTCGGCCTGGGGATCCGGTTGGGGTTTGAAAGCTCCCTCCCTCCATGGTTGGCCCTGCCTGCTCATGCTCTGTGATGTTCTCATCAGTTGAGCATTTTACTGCAACATAAGCAGGAGCAAAGTGTCCTAGCGCCCAGGCTAACTTGCTGAGGCCTGGTTATGACACTGTAGCGACTGCAATTGATTACCCACTAATGACAAGGCTGGTTTTAATAAGGCATCCAGCTTTGTGATCATGTCTTGGAGATGTCGTCTCTTGCCCTGTGCATGTCAGTTCTTAACTCGGTCTTGTGTAAGCTACTGTATCAGCACTGTAGCTGTCACATGGGCATGAAGGTGGGATCAAGTGCCACTGTTGAGTTGCTGAGACATAACCATATGTTCTCAAAGAAGAATAGGGGCGCTTCGGCCACCTCCACCGAGGTGTACAGTCTGCTAAGGCACAAACCTCTGCCTTCTAAGCAGCAGGGAAGATGTCTTCAGAGAGTAGAGGGGAGGGAGGTGAGAGTAGCTTAGAGGAGAAGACGGGGGAGCCTGTAGTTAGCTGTAAAAGGAGGGTTAACTAGCTGTCTGTTGTGCTGTCTGTGAAGCAGAGAGACTTTGCAGCCCCTGTCTCTTCCCTCATTAGAGACAGAGATTGTAGACCCTCAGACACGGTACCTTCCTCCTCTCAGCATCTCAACATGTTGAGACAGGATTACACAAACCTGAATTAATGCAGGAACCATCATGGGCTGTAAAAACCTTACACAAAAATATATACATTTGGAAAATGTGATGAAAGGATGCCTCTGCTCTGTTTGCAGGATGCTGGGCAGACATGTAAAGGAATCTGAAGAATGCCTGTGCTGTAGAGAATGTGGGGAACCATAATTATTTTCAATGAGATACCTTTGAGAATTAATTTGGCAAAAAAGTAGCTGAGTATTTGGCAAAACTAGACTGAATGAAGATGGCAACTGTGTGAGCTGAAGCACAACTACACAAAAGCTAGTAGCTCTCAGTAGCTACCTCAGTAGCCAGTAGCTCTCTTTATCACTCTTGAGACAGGCCTGCCAAGGTGTGTCCTGTCACCTTCATGGATCCTCAGCATCATTGCTCTGTGGTAATTAAGAATAATTGTTTTTTTCTAAGTGGACTCCTATTCTGCACTAAGTGTAAATTGGTGTAGCCACACGAAATCAGGTCATTCAAGCCAGCCATTCCAGCCCTTTACCCACCCATCCATGCCCAATAAATCCAAGGAGTGAATTCTCTACTCGCATGTGACTTTTAAAATCCCATGCAGGCAAAGCCAACAAGGGAAGAAAAGCAAACGAGCGTCTCAAAATACTTGCAAGAAATTGTTTTCTGCAGGTTAACAGGCCAGTGGTTGTGCAGTGTTACTCAACCAGACTTTTACAGTCGGGAAGACCTGATCCTTGCAGCTGTCTTTCTAACTGTTCATTGTGGTCGTTCCCTTCCATATAGAGCTCCGGCCATAGCGGAGCCACTGCTTTATTACAGGACTAGTTCAGACTCAAGTCGTTTAGCTGACCCTGGATCCAGCGGTCAAGTCCCAGTACATTCAAGAGGGAAGTGTGCCCAGAAACATGTCCCTTGCCTCTTAGTTTTGCTCTTTTTTCTTAGTTTTGCCAATTCTGTGTGCAAATCCTATGACAGGAAACTGGAACACCAGCTGCTAATCACCATCCATAGTGGTGGAGGGGCACGGTGCGGTGGTCTCCACATGTGCACTGCTCGCTGTGTGGAGACGCTTGGTTTCACTCAAATTAATTTGTGGCATTTAATTACTGTAAGTTTGCAGGTCTGCAGAGTGAATGTTGCATGGTGGGGAGGGGAGGATGTCGAGTTTGTTTTTAAAATGAATGGTAAAAAAAAGTCACTTCCTGAAATGTTGCATGGTGAGGATGTCGAGTTTGTTTTTAAAATGGATGGTAAAAAAAAATTCACTTCCTGAGAGAACTCTGTGGAGACTAACACCATCTGCACTGATTTTAACAGCAGAGGAGATATACATGTATAGTGCTTTGGTAGGAACACAAGACAAGCTACTAGAGGTCGACCGATTATGTTTTTTCAACGCCGATACCGATTATTGGAGGACAAAAAAAGCCGATACCGATTAATCGGCTGATTAAAAGAAAAAAAAAAAATATATATATATATATGTATTTATATATACTGTGGGGAGAACAAGTATTTGATACACTGCCGATTTTGCAGGTTTTCCTACTTACAAAGCATGTAGAGGTCTGTAATTTTTATCATACTTCAACTGTGAGAGACAGAATCTAAAACAAAAATCCAGAAAATCACATTGTATGATTTTTAAGTAATTAATGTGCATTTTATTGCATGACATAAGTATTTGATACATCAGAAAAGCAGAACTTAAGATTTGGTACAGAAACTTTTGTTTGCAATTACAGAGATCATACGTTTCCTGTAGTTCTTGACCAGGTTTGCACACACTGCAGCAGTGATTTTGGCCCACTCCTCCATACAGACCTTCTCCAGATCCTTCAGGTTTCGGGGCTGTCGCTGGGCAATACGGACTTTCAGCTCCCTCCAAAGATTTTCTATTGGGTTCAAGTCTGGAGACTGGCTAGGCCACTCCAGGACCTTGAGATGCTTCTTACGGAGCCACTCCTTAGTTGCCCTGGCTGTGTGTTTCGGGTCCTTTGTCATGCTGGAAGACCCAGCCACAACCCATCTTCAATGCTCTTACTGAGGGAAGGAGGTTGTTGGCCAAGATCTCGCGATGCATGGCCCCATCCATCCTCCCCTCAATACGGTGCAGCCGTCCTGTCCCCTTTGCAGAAAAGCATCCCCAAAGAATGATGTTTCCACCTCCATGCTTCACGGTTGGGATGGTGTTCTTGGGGTTGTACTCATCCTTCTTCTTCCTCCAAACACGGCGAGTGGAGTTTGTTTATTTTTGTCTCATCAGACTACATGACCTTCTCCCATTCCTCCTCTGGATCATCTAGATGGTCATTGGCAAACTTTAGACGGGCCTGGACATGCGCTGGCTTGAGCAGGGGGAACTTGCGTGCGCTGCAGGATTTTAATCCATGACGACGTAGTGTGTTACTAATGGTTTTCTTTGAGACTGTGGTCCCAGCTCTCTTCAGGTCATTGACCAGGTCCTGCCGTGTAGTTCTGGGCTGATCCCTCACCTTCCTCATGATCATTGATGCCCCACGAGGTGAGATCTTGCCCCAGACCGAGGGTGATTGACCGTCATCTTGAACTTCTTCCATTTTCTAATAATTGCTCCAACAGTTGCTGCCTTCTCACCAAGCTGCTTGCCTATTGTCCTGTAGCCCATCCCAGCCTTGTGCAGGTCTACAATTTTATCCCTGATGTCCTTACACAGCTCTCTGGTCTTGGCCATTGTGGAGAGGTTGGAGTCTGTTTGATTGAGTGTGTGGACAGGTGTCTTTTATACAGGTAACGAGTTCAAACAGGTGCAGTTAATACAGGTAATGAGTGGAGAACAGGAGGGCTTCTTAAAGAAAAACTAACAGGTCTGTGAGAGCTGAAATTCTTACTGGTTGGTAGGTGATCAAATACTTATGTCATGCAATAAAATGCAAATTAATTACTTAAAAATCATACAATGTGATTTTCTGGATTTTTGTTTTAGATTCCGTCTCTCACAGTTGAAGTGTACCTATGATAAAAATTACAGACCTCTACATCCTTTGTAAGTAGGAAAACCTGCAAAATCGGCAGTGTATCAAATACTTGTTCTCCCCACTATATATATATCATACACACACACACAAATTTTTGTAATAATGACAATTGCAACAATACTGAATGAACAATGAGCACGTTTATTTTAACTTAATATAATACATAAATAAAATCAATTTAGTCTCAAATAACATGAGAACATATGTTAAAACGAACCACCAGCTTTCATGGGTCTTCAATATTCCCAGTTAAGAAGTTCTGGGTTGTAGTGCATATAGCAGAGCTTGTCTGCATGGTCCTCTGTCAGTCTGCTCCTCCGCGAAACACAGACCTTATTTGAAGTAGATCAAGACATTCTCTATGGAAGACATGAACGGTAAAATAACGAAGGAACCCCTTTCAAGTTCAGCCGCAAGTTATTACAGGAATTATAACGCGTCGACTATTTCTCTCTAAACCATATACCTTTGACTAATCCGGAAACTATCACCTCGAAAACAAAATGTTTATTCCGTTCCTTATTTTATCTAATGGGTGGCATCCATGAGTCTAAATATTCCTGTTACATTGCACAACCTTCAATGTTATGTCATAATTACGTAAAATTCGGGCAAATTATTTCGCAAAGAGCCAGGCGGACCAAACTGTTGCATATACCCTGACTCTGTGTGCAATGAACGCAAGGGAAATGACACAATTTCACCTGGTTAATATTGCCTGCTAACCTGGATTTCTTTTAGCTAAATATGCAGGTTTAAAAATATATATTTGTGTATTGATTTTAAGAAAGGCATTGATGTTTATGGTTAAGTACACATTGGAGCAATGACAGTCATTGATTGATTGTTTTTTATAAGATAAGGTTATGCTAGCTAGCAATTTACCTTAGCTTACTGCATTCGCTTAACAGGCAGGTTCCTCTTGGAGTGCAATGTAATCAGGTGTTAGAGCATTGGACTAGTTAACTGTAAGGTTGCAAGATTGGATCCCCCGAGCTGACAAGGTTAAAGATCCCTGAACGAGGCAGGTGCAAATCGGCGCCCAAAAATACCGATTTCCGATTGTTATGAAAACTTGAAATCGGCCCCCGATTAATCGGCCATTCCGATTAATTGGTCGACCTCTACAAGCTACACCTGTGATAACAGCTCCAATGTTCTGACCCTCTGCATAGTAATTTGACATTGTGTATTCTCAAGGCATGATAGCATAAATACCTTTTTCTCTAACGCAGTAGTCATACAACATAAATAATGTTCAACACTGTGTGTTTATCAAGTATCCTCTTACCCTTCCCCCTGTGAAAAGAGGGGATTGTTTTGGAGAAAATCCAGTGTTACAATCATGCTGCTAATTTAATGTTGGCATTTTCTCCAATTACTGTACATCACTTCTTCAGCACTCCTTAAATTTGTGACACTGTAAATTGTCAGTAAGTCTTTTGATTTTGGTCTACATTTACAAACTGTCCATATGCTTACTTGCAATTGTAAGTCCTCAAAACCATTGATGTCATCTTATGTCCTGTGAACTTGTCTCATAGATGCCACTACAGCACTCCCCCTGTCTCGAAATCTAATACTAAGCCCATGCGTTCCAGATATTCATCTTTAAACAACCACATCTCCAAAACAGAACCCAAGCAGCAAATCCATGGTATCGCACAGTTTCCTCAAACATAACTCAGGATTAGTCGCTTGCAGCTGTCTCCCCCTGGAAAATCTACCCATCAACCAAACAACATTCTGTGACCTACTGTCTGAAGATGTATGCAATGCATGTAGATTTGTAGTTGTAAAAATGGATGAGTGGTCACAAGAGAGACAGACTACACAGTTGTTAGTAGGTGAAATATATTAGAATTAATGTGATCGATGGAGGCATGACAGTTATTGATTCTGGGAGTAGTGAAATTTGATGGAGAAGTGACAAGTGGGACGTCGCAGTGATGGTATATATCAGCAAATATGTTGTGACAAATGGACATACTCTCTGTTTTTATCCCTACACACTATTGAACATTGCCTGAATGATGACAGTAAAAACATAAC
Organism: Salvelinus alpinus; assembly: GCF_045679555.1. Lineage (NCBI taxonomy): Eukaryota > Metazoa > Chordata > Actinopteri > Salmoniformes > Salmonidae > Salvelinus > Salvelinus alpinus. Next base: position 23,152,968 of record NC_092102.1, on the reverse strand, counting down.
CACTAAGAAATGTAAATGCACTGCAATGTTAGCGTAATGATAGTCAAGTCTGCTCAATTCCCTCCTGTGCCATGCCATATCCTCTACCTGGCCTGAAGCAGTGACAGAGCTACAGTAAGAAGGTTGGACATCATCCAGTCAATGTGCACGTCAGACAACATGGTAGCTAGCTTCTATGAGTCATCTACCCTCCATCACACAGAGGAATTCACTCTCTCTTCTCTGAGGCAGTCACGATGCTCCATTACAAATGACCATTTGAACGTTAGACAACTAGGACAAAACATATTCATTCAGAAGTGTGAAGATGTATTTATTGCATTAGTGACCTTCAGCAGCACTTAATTTGCTTTATTGTTGAATATAGTTTCAGAAATGTTGAAACAAAATGATGAGATACATGTATAGTAACAGTATGAAATGTCCATGGTTTTGATGTAATGCCCTCTTTCTGATATTACATCGTACTAGAGAACAATGTCAGGACAGAACAAATAAAAGGGCATAAACAATAAGACACCCACCCGTTAAAACATTTGTACACACCAACATTAGCAGATAGACAGAGATGGATCAATTCTCATTTAGTGGTTAATTATCTCTTTCCAGACCTCCCTCAGTCAGTAAAATAGACTAAGTCTGTAATAAATCTCTACACAGAACACAGGGTTTATGTTGTACACCTCTGCCAGTTTTATTATTTGTTCCGTAAAATCATTAAACAGTCAAGCAAGCTGTGAAGACCCCCTCCCGTACAAACACAACACACCTCTTAGATTGCACTCCTGTTCAGGTAGTTAACCTGAGGCAGGGAACTGTTGTGACAGCATACTCTGTTTCCTGGAATTGTACCCTCGTCTTTTTCCCGCTGTTGAAAGGCAATGTTTGAAGTTACACAATGGAAGGAAAGTTCGTCCATATTGGTATTGATTTCACACAAGTTTGAGGTGCTGACATTTAAATGAAGATAAATGTACTAACAGCCTATGTACCAAAAACAAACACTATCTCACCTGGGCTGTTGCAGACAATAGTTGGGAAGTCTGGAAAAAAATCTGATTGTATTATCAATGTCCCTGCCTAGGATGCCATCATACTCACTGTGTTGGTCGAGGATCCATTCTTGCAAGAGCACCAGTTCAGTATGGTAGCTTATGGTAAACACTGCAACACAAAGCATAAACAGCTAGGAAATAACTGCGTATATAAATTTGTTTTGGTTGTATGTAGTTGTAGTTATTGAAGCAGACCACAGCACTTGCCCAGCTAGAGGGTTTGTGGTCAAGCGTTTCCTACCTGACTGGGCCTGAAAAGATGCTAAACATTTCTTGGAGGCTGCTAGGTCATGTGTGAAATCTTGTTCCTAAGAAAACCTGTTTTGTGTCTTTTCAGTGTTGACCCTGCGGCGGTGTGGCATGTCCTGTGGTGGTTTATCTTAGTCAGGACTACTGTATTCCCTGTACTTCTAATTGACTCACATACAGCAATAGTTAAATCTGATCTGACAGTTCTGTCTGCACTCTATGGCTGGGTCTGAAATGGCAACCTATTCCACATATAGTGCAACAGTTTTGACCAGAGCCCTATTCAGACGCGTCCTATGAGATGGGTAATTGTGAATAAAGGGTCTCCAGGTACATCCAGAGATAGTGTTGAAAGCATACTGTATGTGCATTAGTAGAAATGGTTATGTACAGATTGACTCTCTGCCACGTGAGAACTGTCTGTACATCAATGCCACAACTACCTCAATCATAATGGAGTTAATTTCAGGGCAGCTCTGTCCCCTCAGAGATAGCCTGCTACAATAAACAGATCGTTTTACGTTTGAGGCGATCGATCACACCTTTACTTTCCCCTCCAGATCTACTACACTGAACCCCTCTTTTCTCTGCTTACTGATCCTCTGCTCCAGGCCTTTAGAGGTAGGTGAAGTGAGTGCAGTGTGGCCAGCTGGATGGCTGGATGACCCTAGGAGTCCTAGGGTCATCCTCAAGGACACTGCAGCTCCTCAGCCCTGATTTTAGTGATTTAATATGCCAGGCTTACATGTTGACCTGAAGGTCTCTTTCCCTCCAGCTCTCTTCTCATCTCTCCTCTCTATAGACCAAGGCATGCTCTACAGGCTCAGAGCCATGAAAGCACAGCCCAGTGTCATTGGCATCTGTCCTAAACACAGCTACTGATGAGATATAATTGCAATGCCAAGCAAGGGTCAGTTTAATCATTTCAGGTTTGTGTAAATCAGGTAGGTAGTTTACAGGTGTTCTTTAGATGGCAACCTCTTGTCTTCTGTTTGACCCCAGATTTACTCCTACAATATGTATTTTAATTGGCAGAGTCTAGAGCACATCAGATCAAGCCAAATGTTCTCATTGACCTCTGCTAGAGCTTGGCTGTAAGTTCAGTGCTTGACATTGCAGAAAGAAAAGATCAGACACCCCAAAGAAGCAATGTACTTTTAATCTAATAATTTCCAAAGTCAAACAGTCTTATTAAAAAGCTTGCGCAAAGTATGACATTCACACTCAACAACCCTTAAATTAAGTTTTATTAATGAGAGATCAATTGCTACTACGCCACTGCTTTTAAACTTGCTCATATTTTGTGTTTCTAGAAATAAACAAGAAATTAGTGCCACTTGACTTATTTGGATGAGATGAGTTCTAAGAACAACTTGAGGATGGGAGAAATCCCTCTGATCAGATAAATTATTATCTGAATGTCAAGGGGATTTTGTGATAATTGTGTGAGTTTCTGTGGAAATAACCAAGGGAGTCAATTTGCAGAGAAATATGAAAATACACAATATATCTCTGAAAGACGTAGCTTACAATATGGTAAGTTATTGCTACTTAAATGAAAGCAGTTTCCAATAATGGATTGTACTTGTAGGTAAAGGTCAATAGTATTTGCAGTATGTCATAGAATGTTATTAAACAAAACCAAGCGACAATGAACAGAGTGAATCGGTGCGTCTAATAGCATTATAGAAGTAGAGGATGCCATTTGAGGAGGACACTGAAAATGAACAATCAGATGCTCGCAAGCGATGTTATAACATCTGGTGAAACAATTCGGATTTGAATTGAGGTAGCAATGTGTGTTTATTTAATGTGACTCTCACAGAGAAATTGCTGTCTTCATTATGCAGTGTATGTGGACCATTTAGAAACTGCTGTATGTTACTGCATTCATGTCAGATAATCAGAGATCAGAGTCACAGGGCAAACATCAGAGGCGTTGTTATGATCCATTTTAAATGGCACTTGAAAACCAGATTGAAGAGTTCTTAAGCATTCAGTGATGTTTGCAAAGTGGGACGCTGTACTGTTGCCCTTCTGGCTCTTTTCAAGTGTTAAACTGGCCATTAGGTTACTGTTGAAAAATGGTTGGAGGCAAATAGAGAAATCTTTCACCCATAACACTTGCTCATGTGGCATTTCATGCAACCGTAGGCTAACTCATTTAAACATATTATGGAGCTTAGGAGAACTGCTGGCGAATGCATGAAGGATGTATACTGTACAAAAATATAAATGCAACATGCAAAAATGTCTAAGATTTTGCTGAGTTACAGTTCATATAAGGAAATATGTCAATTTAAATAAATTCATTAGGCCTTAATCTATGGATTTCACCCATTGGGGAGCCAGGCCTAGCCAATCAGAATGAGTTTTTCCACACAATAGGGCTTTATTACAGAAATACGCCTCAATTCTGCTATTTTGTGTTTTTTTGCATTGATCTTAACTTTTTCTTGTAGATAACGTTTCCACCATCGTTTCCTGTGACTGAAAATAAGTTCTGGATATGAGAACAGCAATCACTGACCTCGATTTGAATGGAGATTTCTACTTCAACGGGATATAAGTGGGGAGGCAGGTAGCCTAGTGGTTAGTTGGGCCAGTAACCGAAATTTTGCTGGATCGAATCCCCGAGCTGACAAGGTAGAAATCTGTCGTTCTGTCCCTGAGAAAGGCATAAATAACCCACTGTTCCCTGTGCACTGAAGACATGGATGTTGATTAAGGCAGCCCCCGCACCTCTCTGATTCAGAGGGGTTGGGTTAAATGTGGAAGACACATTTCAGTTGTACACCTGGATAGGTATCTATTCTCACGCCGGACCAGGCCCTAATCCTGGAAATTTGGAAAAGCTGAAGGCAGTGTAAGAGAGGCTGATGTGTGGGCACCATGGCGAAATTAAGTCGGCGAGTACAGTACATGAACCGTCTCTACCCTCCGTTCTATTAGCGAATGTACAATCACTGGAGAACAAAATGGACGAGCTGCATTCGAGGTGTGTCTCATTCATAACCGCAGCTGGTGCTCAATCCCTAATATTAAGGAAGTCTTAAGTTTCTGCTCACCTGAGTTAGAATACTTCATGATAAGCTGTAGACCATACTATTTACCAAGAGAGTTTTCATCTATATTTTTGTAGCTGTCTATTTACCACCAGAAACAGATTGTTTGCACTAAGACCGCACTCAACAAGCTGTATAGGGCCATAAGCAAACAAGAAAATACTCATCCAGAGGCAGCTCTCCTAGTGGTCAGTGATTTTAATGCAGGGACACTGAAATCCATCTTAACTAATTTCTACCAACTAGTGGCGAAAACTCTAGATCACCTTTACTGTCCCACGCCCTCCATTTGGCAAATCAGACCATAACTCTATCCTCCTGATTCCTGCTTAAAAGGAATTACTCAAACAGTAACTACCAACGATGCTCTGAATATGGAAGTGCTCCTATGAAGCGGATACTAAGCTACAGGACTGTTTCGCTAGCAAAGACTAGAATATGTTCCGGAAATATGTTTGAGTAAACTTCCAAGATGGCGTAGTAGTCGGATGTATATTTTGTCTTGTCCCTTGTAAACATCGTTTTTCCTTCTTTTTTTTTCATATACATTTTAATATCACTTTCCATCCACGGACTGAATATACTCTCCTATACTTAAGAACCAGAACTCCCATCAAAAGCTAGCCGGCTAACTGGCTACTAGCTAACCGCAGCCCGCTAGCTATCTAGAGCACTTCGGACTGTTAGCTTAAGAGGCCCATCGGACAAATTCTTTGGCCACTATACCTAGTTTGCCAATTGGCCTGGTTAACCACACGGAGCCCTGCTGATCCGTCTTCCGAACCGGAACCCCAACAGAAGCTAGCAAGCTAACTAGCTACTAGCTAGTAGTCAGCTAGTCACTGCTAGCGGTCATCAGCTACCTCTAGCACGGACAACTTTCACCAGTCTGCACAGCGCGACTCAAACCAGAGCAAATCGGACTTATTTTTCTCCATATCTCCGGATCCCTTCCGCAAGCTCTGAACCTTTTTCTTTTTTCTTCACCTGGATAATTTCTGCTAGCTAGCTGCTATCCGAGTGGCCACTCCTGACAAACGTCCCTGTCTCGAAGCAAGAACCAATTAGCCTGGATCTAGCCTTGCCAGGCCCATCTGCTATGCCCATCTCCCGGCTAGCCAATAGAGGTCCATCAGCCACTCCCTGGGCTACAATACCTATTTTGCCAACCGGCCCCGACCCATCACGACTGGACCACCGACGTGATCTATCTGATGGGTTTTCTCAACTGGCTCTGCCGTCGCGTCGTCCGCCTGAATGCCAATCCGTTAGCCTGTTAGCCGCGGCCTGCTAGCTGTCCAGAGCACATCAGACTGTTAGCTTAAGAGGACCATCGGACAATTTCTTTGGCCACCATACCTATTTTGCCAATTGGCCTGGTTTACCACACAGAGCCCTGCTGATCCGTCTGCCGACGTAATAACCCGAGGGGGCCACAACAGACTTTCGTCCGTCGCAACGTCCCTCCAAAGCCCTTTCTGCTAGCTTGCTAGCCCCGGCCCGCTAACTGCCTGAAGCTCTCGCTAACGTCAATATGCCTTGTCCATTGCTGTTTTGGTTAGTAATTATTGCCTTATTTCACTGTAGAGCCTCTAGCCCTGCTCAATACGCCTTATCTAACACTTTGATTACACCTAGCACACATGCGATGACATCACCTGGTTTAAATGATATTTCTAGAGACAATATCTCTTTCATCGTCACTCTATGCACAGGTTTACCCTCACTGTATTCACATCCTGCCATACCTTTGTCTGTACATTATGTCTACTCTACCATGCCCAGAAATCTGCTCCTTTTACTCTCTGTTCTGAATGTACTAGGCGACCAGTTCTTTTAGCCTTTAGCCGTACCCTTATCCTACTCATCCTCTGGTGATGTGGAGGTTAATCCAGGCCCTGCAGTGCCTAGCTCCACTCCCATTCCCCAGGCGTTATCATTTGTTGACTTCTGTGACCGTAAAAGCCTTGGTTTCATGCATGTTAACATTAGAAGCCTCCTCCCCAAGTTTGTTTTATTCACTGCTCTAGCACACTCTGCCAACCCGGATGTCCTAGCCGTGTCTGAATCCTGGCTCAGGAAGACGATCAAAAACCCTGAAATTTCCATCCCTAACTATAACATTTTCCGACAAGATAGAACTGCCAAAGGGGGCGGTGTTGCAATCTACTGCAGAGATAGCCTGCAGAGTTCTGTCTTATTGTCTGTACCCAAACAATTCGAGCTTCTACTTTTAAAAATCCACCTTTCCAGAAACAAGTCTCTCACCGTTGCCGCCTGCTATAGACCACCCTCTGCCCCCAGCTGTGCCCTGGACACAATATGTGAACTGATTGCCCCCCATCTATCTTCAGAGCGCATGCTGCTAGGTGACCTAAACTGGGACATGCTTAAAACCTCTACGGACCCCCCCTCCCGGATCCGGGATCATCCTCATCAGAAAAGCTGACTAGCATAGCCTAGCCTAGCGCCACAGGGATATCATATAATATAATTTCATGAAATCACAAGTCCAATACAGCAAATGAAAGATAAACATCTTGTGAATCCAGCCAATATTTCTGATTTTTTAAAGTGTTTTACAGCGAAAACACAACATATATTTATGTTAGCTCACCACAATAGCCCAAAACACAACGCCATTTTTTCACCGCAAAGATAGCTTTCGCAAAACCCACAAATAGAGATAAAAATAATCACTAACCTTTGAACAACTTCATCAGATGACAGTCTTATAACATCATGTTATACAATACATTTATGTTTTGTTTCGAAAATGTGCATATTTATAGCTACAAATCCTGGTTTTACATTGTGAACATGGCGCAAAAATGCTCCAAATTGTCAGGAGAAATTTTGGAGAGTCACGTAATCTAACAGAAAAACTCATCATAAACTTTGCTGAAAAATACATGTTGGACAAATAATTAAAGATACACTGGTTCTTAATGCAACCGCTGTGTTAGATTAAAAAAAATTACTTTAGTAAAAAGCACAGCATACAATAATCTGAGACAGCGCTCAGCCATTCTCCGCCATGTTGGAGTCCACATATTCAACAAAAATACGAAATAACATCATAAATATTCTCTTACCTTTGATGAACTTTCATCAGAATGCAGTGCCAGGAGTCCTAGTTCCACAATAAATCGTTGTTTTGTTTTAGAATGTCCATTTCTTCTGTCTAATTAGCAACTTTGGCTAGCATAATGGTGCTCACGTGTCCATGAACGTTTGGCGCATGGAACGAAAAATTCCAAAAGTCATAATAAAAGTCGAATAAACTGGTCAAACTCAGTTGAAAATCCATCTTTATGATGTTTTTCTCATATGTATCCAATAACGTCCCAGACGGAGCATTTCTTCGTGTCTACCTAACGCATTGCAGAAAATGATATGGTGCTCCCAGGTGCACAGCAAAATACTGCCAATATGGCTGACCTGTCACTCCAAAAGCTCTCATTCGGTCCCACATCAGGCTAGACACCTCATTCAACGTTCTACTGCCTGTTGACATCTAGTGGAAGGCGTATGAAGTTCATACATATCCATAAATACAAGGCAATTGAATAGGCGAGGCCTGTCATGGAGACCCATTTCAGAATTTTCACTTCCTGTTTGGAACTTTGCCTGCCAAATGAGTTCTGTTTTACTCACAGATATAATTCAAACAGTTTTAGAAACTTCAGAGTGTTTTCTATCCAATAGTAATAATAATATGCATATCATATGATCTAGAACAGAGTACGAGGCCGTTTAATTTGGGCACTATTTTTTCCCAAAGTGGAAATGGCGCCCCCTATTTCCAAGAGGTTTTAACACCCCGGCCATCCTACAATCTAAGCTTGATGCCCTCAATCTCACACAAATGATCAATGAACCCACCAGGTACAACCCCAAATCCGTAAACACGGGCACCCTCATAGATATCATCCTAACCAACTTGCTCTCCAAATACACCTTCGCTGTTTTCAACCAAGATCCCCACTGTCAAACGCTCCCTAAAACACTTCAGCGAGCAGGCCTTTCTAATTGACCTGGCCCGGGTATCCTGGAAGGATATTGACCTCATCCCGTCAGTAGAGGATGCCTTCTCTCCAGACCTGACTGCCCTTGACCAGCACAAAAACATCCTGTGGCGTTCTGCATTAGCATCGAATAGCCCCATGATATGCAACTTTCAGGGAAGGTAGGAACCAATATACACAGGCAGTTAGGAAAGCTAAGGCCAGCTTTTTCAAGCAGAAATTTCATCCTGTAGCACAATTTCAAAAAAGTTCTGGGACACTGTAAAGTCAATGGAGAATAAGAGAACATCCTCCCAGCTGCCCAACCTGGACCCTATTCCCAAAATTTTCTGCAGAAATTGTTGCAACCCCTATCACTAGCCTGTTCAACCTTTCTTTCGTATCGTCTGAGATTCCCAAAGATTGGAATGCTGCCACGGTCATCCCCCTCCTCAAAGGGGGAGACCCTCTAGACCCAAACTGCTACAGACCTATATCTATCCTACCCTGCCTTTCTAAGGTCTTCGCAAGCCTAATTTACAAACATATTTACATTTACATTTAAGTCATTTAGCAGACGCTCTTATCCAGAGCGACTTACAAATTGGTGCATTCACCTTATGATATCCAGTGGAACAACCACTTTACAATAGTGCATCTAACTCTTCTAACTCTCTATATTCCCGACCATTTAGAATCCCACTGTACCTTCTCTGCTATGTAATCTGGTTTCAGAGCTGGTCACATGGGTGCACCTCAGCCACGCTCAAGGTCATAAATGATATCATAACCGCCATCGATAAGAGACATTACTGTGCAGCCGCATTCATTGACCTGGACAAGGCTTTCGACTCTGTCAATCACCACATTCTTATTGACAGACTCAACAGCTTTGGTTTCTCAAATGATTGCCTCGCCTGGTTCACCAACTACTTCTCTGATAGAGTTCAGTGTGTCAAATCGGAGGGCCTGTTGTCCGGACCTCTGGCAGTCTCTTTGGGTTGTGCCACAGGGTTAAATTCTCGGGCCGACTCTCTTCTCTGTATACATCAATGATGTCGCTCTTGCTGCTGGTGATTCTCTGATCCACCTCTACGCAGACGACACCACTCTGTATACTTCTTTCCCTTCTTTGGACACTGTGTTAACTAACCTCCAGATGAGTTTCAATGCCATACAACTCTCCTTCCGTGGCCTCCAACTGCTCTTAAATGCATGTAACTAAATTCATGCTCTTCAACCGATCACTGCCCGCACCTGCCCGCGCGTCCAGCATCACTACTCTGGACGGTTCTGACTTAGAATACGTGGACAACTACAAATACCTAGGTGTCTGGTTAGACTGTAAACTCTCCTTCCAGACTCACATTAAACATCTCCAATCCAAAATGAAATCTAGAGGTGGCTTCCTTTTTCGCAACAAAGCATCCTTCACTCATGCTGCCAAACATACCCTCGTAAAACTGACCATCCTACCAATCCTCGACTTCGGCGATGTCATTTATAAAATAGCCTCCAACACTCTACTCAGCAAATTGGATGCAGTCTATCACAGTGCCATCCGTTTTGTCACCAAAGCCCCATATACTACCCACCACTGTGACCTGTATGCTCTTGTTGGCTGGCCCTCGCTTCATATTCGTCGCCAAACCCACTGGCTCCAGGTCATCTACAAGTCTCTGCTAGGTAAAGCCCCACCTTATCTCAGCTCATTGGTCACCATAGCAGCACCCACTCGTAGCATGCGCTCCAGCAGGTATATCTCACTGGTCACCCCCAAAGCCAATTCCTCCTTTGGCCACCTTTCCTTCCAGTTCTCTGCTGCCAATGACTGGAACGAACTGCAATAATCACTGAAGCTGGATACTCATATCTCCCTCACTAGCTTTAAGCACCAGCTGTCAGAGTAGCTCACAGATCACTGCACCTGTACATAGCCCATCTGTAAACAGCCCATCCAACTACCTCATCCCCATACTGTATTTATTTATCTTGCTCCATTGCACCCCAGTATCTCTACTTGCACATTCGTCTTCTGCACATCTACCATTCCAGTGTTTAATTGCTATATTGTAATTTACTTTGCCACCATGGCCTATTTATTGCCTTACCTCCCTTATCTTACCTCCTTTGCACTCACTGTATATATACTTTTTGTTTTCTGTTTTCTACTGTGTTATTGACTGTATGTTTTGTTTCTTTCATGTGTAACTCTGTGTTGTTGTATGTGTCGAACTGCTCTGCTTTATCTTGGCCAGATCGCAATTGTAAATGAGAACTTGTTCTCAACTAGCCTACCTGGTTAAATAAAGGTGAAATATAAAAAATGTATCCGATGGCATTGAGCAATTTACCACATCAGTCATCGGCTTCATTAATAAGTGCATCTACGATGTTGTCCCCACAATGACCATATGTACATATCGAAACCAGAAGCAATGGATTACAGGCAACATCTGCACTGGGCTAAATACCAGAGCTGCAGCTAATCCGGATGCTTATAAGAAATCCCACTTTGACCTTCGACGATCCAACAGTCAAAACATAAATTCAGGACTAAGATTGAATCTTACTACACTGGCTTTGACACTCGACGGATGTAGCTGAGCTAGCAAACTATCTCTGATTACAAAGGGAGACCTAGCTGCGAGCTGCCCAGTGACGCGAGCGTACAGACGAGCTAAATGCCTTTTATGCTCGCTTCGAGGCAGGCAACACTGAACCATGCATGAGAGCACCAGCTGTTCCAGACGACGGTGTAATCACGGTCTCAGTAGCCGACGTGAGTAAGACCTTTAAACAGGTTAACATTCATAAGGCCGCAGGGCCAGACGGATTACCAGGATGTGTACTCAGAGCATGCACTGACCAACTGGCAAGTGTCTTCACTGACATTTTCAAGCTATCCCTGACCCAGTCTGTAATACCTGCACTATTGTTGAAAAGTTTGGGGTCACTTAGAAATGTCCTTGTTTTTGAAAGAAAAGCATATTTTTTGTCCATTAAAATAACATCAAATTGATCAGAAATACAGTGTAGACATTGTTAATGTTGTAAATGACTATTGTAGCTGGAAACAGCAGAGTTATTCTGGAATATACAGAGGCCCATTATCAGCAACCATCACTCCTGTGTTCCAATGGAACGTTGTGTTAGCTAATCCAAGTTTATAATTTTAAAAGGCTAATTGATCATTAGAAAACCCTTTTGTAATTATGTTAGCACAGCTTAAAACTTTTGTGCTGATTAAAGAAGCAAGAAAACTGGCCTTCAGACCAGTTGAGTATCTGGAGCATCAGCATTTTTGGGTTCGATTTCTTCTGAAACTCATCAGTCTATTCTTGTTCTGAGAAATGAAGGCTATTCCATGCGAGAAATTGCCAAGAAACTGAAGATCTCGTACAACTCTGTGGTCCTACTCCCTTCACAGAACAGCGCAAACTGGCCCTAACCAAAATAGAAAGAGGAGTGGGAGGCCCCGATGCACAACTGAGCATGAGGACAAGTACATTAGAGTGTCTAGTTTGAGAAACAGACGCCTCACAAGTCCTCAACTGGCAGCTTCATTAAATAGTACCTGCAAAACACCAGTTTCAACGTCAACAGTGAAGAGGCGACTCCAGGATGGTGGCCTTCTAGACAGAGTTCCTCTGTCCAGTGTCTGTGTTCTTTTACCCATCTTAATATTTTATTTTTATTGGCCAGTCTGCGATATGGCTTTTTCTTTGCAACTCTGCCTAGAAGGCCAACATCCCGGAGTCGCCTCTTCACTGTCAATATACATACAATACCCCATAATGACAAAGTGAAAACAAGTTTTTGAAAATTTTTGCAAATGTATTCCAAATAAAAAACGGAAATATCTTATTTACATAAGAATTCAGATATTTTGCTATGAGACTCTGAATTTGAGTTCACCTGTGGTAAATTCAATTGATTGGACATGATTTAGAAAGGCACACACCTGTCTATATAAGGTCCCACAACTGACAGTGCATGTCAGAGCAAACACCAAGCCATGAGGTCGAAGGAATAGTCCGTAGAGCTCCGAGACAGGATTGTGTTGAGACAAGGATCTGGGGAAGGGTAACAAAAAGTGTATGCAGCATTGAAGATCCCCAAGAAAACAGTGGCCTTCATCATTCTTAAATTGAAGAAGTTTGGTACCACCCAGACTCTTCCTAGAGCTGGCCGCCCGGGCCGATAGTCACTCTGACAGACCTCCAGAGTTCCTCTGTGTAGATGGGAGAACCTTCCAGAAGGACAACCATCTCTGCAGCGCTCCACTATTCAGGTCTTTATGGTAGAGTGGCCAGACGGAAGCCACTCCTCAGTAAAAGGTACATGCCTAGCGTCACATCTGGAGGAAACCTGGCACCATCCCTACGGTGAAGCGCGGTGGTGGCAGCATCATGCTGTGGGGATGTTTATTAGCGGCAGGGACTGGGAGACTAGTCAGGATCGAGGGAAAGATGAACGGAGCAAAGTACAGCGAGATCCTTGATGAAAACCTGCTCCAGAGCGCACAGAACCTCAGACTGGGGCAAAAGTTCACCTTCCAACAGGACAACAACCCTATGCACACAGCCCTGAAAATGCAGGAGTGGCTTCGGGACAATTCTCTGAATGTCCTTGAGTGGCCCAGTCAGAGCCCGGACTTGGAGAGACCTGAAAATAGCTGTGCAGCGATGCTCCCCATCCAACCTGACAGAGCTTGAGGTGATCTGCAGAGAAGAATGGGAGAAATTCCCCAAATACTGGTGTGCCAAGCTTGTAGCGTCATACCCAAAAAGACTCGAGACTGTAATCGCTGCCCAAGGGGCTTTAATAAAATACTGAGGAAAGGGTCTGAATACTTATGTAAATGTGATATATTTCAGACCTAAGTACAGGCAAAATCCTAGAGGAAACCCTGGTTCAGTCTGCTTTCCAACAGAGGACAAATTCATCTTTCAGCTGGACAATAACCTAAAACACAAGGCCAAATGTACTTTGGAGTTGCTTACCAAGACAACAAGCTCTTACCTTGAAATCACAGCTGTAATCGCTGCCAAAGGTGATTCTAACATGTATTGACTCAGGGTTATGAATAATTATGTAAATTAGATATTCCGTTATTTCATTTTTAATACATTTGCAAAAATTTCTCAAAACATGTTTTCACTTTGTCATTATGTGGTTTTGTGTGTTGGTAGGTGAAAAACAATTATAAAGGTTATCAATTTTGAATTTGGGCTGTCATACAACAAAATGTGGAATAAGTCAAAGGGTATAAATACTTTCTGAAGGCATTGTACAATAATTGGATTGAACTCAGTAAAACAATAAGTGGGTTGGGCGGTATCCAGATTTTCATACCTTCCCTGTACCATACTGGGGTATATGGTATTACCAGAAGTGCACGCCAGGGGTGCTATTGCTTTCCAAAAGTAAAAAATAAATAAAGCATACCACACTCATTGCATATAAAACTGTAAAACCGTTGATCTTGAAGACCATAAGAAATTGCTTTAAAAAATATATATAATAATTGCAGCTGTAGCAAATGTCTTGTGAGGGAGCAGAAATGTAATTACCAATAACCATTACGCTCATCAACAACAACCCGAAGGCTAATATGCTACCACCCTGGCCGGTAACCTGTGTTTATCAACAGGATTGGCCATTCTTTACCTCCAACGGGCGTGCCCTCTTGGGGCAAACTGCATCCCTTAACAAGACAGATCTTAACAGCCACTCACTCGTCTCCTGTTTGAGGCCATCAGTCTGGTCTTGGGCCCCTCTAAAAGCAATTATAGTGTGTGCCGTGGCAGTGTAAGGGGCAGAGGCATTAACTCACTGAATACATTACCTGTCTGTGTACTCTTCTCTCAGTTAGTCAATTACTGAGTCTAAATAGAAGCATCAGATCTTGACACTGATGCCTTCAATGGGGCTTGCTGATGTTGCTGCTGGGGCAAAAACAAACGTGTGAAACAGAATGCTCCATATCATTGTCAGAGTCCTCTGACACCTCCATCGATTTTCATCTCAAAGCCTAAGAAAATTAATATCAGACCAAGATCGAGTCCAGCTTCATAAGTCTATGGGAAAAGTAAAAGGGGAATATGAAAACTCAGCAGGTCTACGGCAAGGTCATCTTAGACTGGCTCAGAAAGAGCTTAATGAAGCTATCAACTGGGCTTTAATTGGTAAACATTGAGTTATTGTGAATTGATTTTAGTCTGAAGGAGACTGACTTTCTGTTTAAAGTCATAAAGTCAACCGTGATGCTTACATACCCAATGTAAAAATGAATTTTAATTGAATCTGTACTACTTGAACTGTAAATATAGGCTACACTAAGCTCAGAAACAGTGTAATAACCCATATGTTCTAAACCACAAAAATGTTTTAAATGAAATTTTAAATACGACCATATAGTGTCTTCATGTTTTCCAGACCGTCACCATTAATAACAAATATGATTGATGCAAAAACAGTGTCCTGCCAAACCTAATTTGACTGAGCAATGGCAATGACTACCTCTCACTTCTCTGACCATAATAGCGTTGGTTAGTAATGCTATGTGACATGTGTCAGTGCTCTTAGGGAAATGTGTTTGATATGGTCCTGTAGGAGGCCTAGTAATGGCCATAGTATGTGTTTTACTTGTATGTCCATCACCATCTGCGGCTTTGATAGATGGAACACAACATGGTTCTGGAACATGCAGGGTTCTAAGAACCAGACATATTTTTTGTCTGAATTCCGTGAGGAGGTGGAATCAATCAAATGTTGCAGTGAGATTGAGAATATTTGGTTAGACTCTGAAGATCTTGTATCTTAATCTTGACCTCCATATAATGTTGATGTTCAAGCAGAACCTCTAGAAAACATGCCATGTTGTCTACAGCTTCTAGTTTGAATATATTGTGGCCTCTTTGAGCCTTACAGATCTTTGCAAAAAAAGAAAGTCATAGAGGAGATGGCGAAATACTATTACAAGTGGGATTTTCTCATAGCTTCGTAATGGAAGTAGGCCTATAGCTGATGCATTGTTGTCTTTAGACCACTTTACATTAAAAAACTGTCAGAATACTTTCATGTTTGAGTTCTTACAGATGCACAGACAGAAGGAGATGACCATCAGCTTCTCTAATAAACAGATACACCAGTAACTTTCATTCTGCAGATACAGATTGCACCATTCAATTTCACTTTCTTTCAAATGGATTTCAAACTTCAAAAATCTGCTCAGGTGAAAAGTGCTGGTTTTCTGAGGCATTGAGAAGTGAGCTGCCTGTGTACATCAGCGTCAAGAGGCGAAGGGAAAGGGAAAGGCTAGACACAAAACACAGAGTCAATCTCCCTGCATGGCTTTGAGACATTAGAGATGTTAGCTGTGCACGGGAGAGAGATTGCGGGTGCACACTTCCCCCCTCTGTTGCCCCTTAACTGGCATACACAGCGATGTGCTGCTGATCCTTTCACCACCTTGCTTCTCTTTTCTGCAACTTTAGCTGAAAAACATAGGGGGAATTAAACATTTAAGTAAACTATTGGGGATTTCAGCATGCCTTTTTCTTTCTTTCGATGAGCTCCAGTGAGAGACAAATCTGCAGTGTAGGTTGGAGTTGGACCAGGTAGGGGTGTAGCCCTTTTCACGTGACAGCACTGATGATATGCACTCATCTTTCCCCTTTTACTTGCTTTTTCATTCTAGGTCTGGCTCTGCAGCCTGTGCTTTATACAGAATGCATTGTCCTCGTCGGGTCACCTCATCCTGTTCATAAAGTTTGATCTGTATGATCATTCATGATAGGGAGTACATACTGAAACTAATGTAGTTGAGATTATAACTAGCTGATGGAGTCAGGTATTTATGAGGTTAAGGTCATGAAGGTGGACCAGGGGAGTGCAGTGTTTCTGGGGACTGAGGGGGTCTAAAATGCCTCTCTGTGACATCACAGGGTAGGATTAAAAGCAAGGGTTAGAACCAATTCACAGAACAGAACTGAAAACCCAAATAACACAATGATTTGAGGAACAGAACCCGAACAGAAAACCAAAGTTATGTATACTGTTCTGGAACATAACTGTTATTTTAAAGCATGGGAACTTGTTAGCTTGTTAGCTATAGCAAGCTAGCTAGATAACGTTTGCTCTGGTCCAACGTTAAACCAACTCGGATGTAGCAAAGACATTCAACGTTCCTTCAAAGACGCCACTCCTTCATGGGTATCATTCTGTAGGCTTAATTCGGGTAATGCATGTCATAACAAGATGCCCAGCGCTTCAAGGCAAGCTTCCTCTATCCTCTCACTCTCAAAATTTCAGTTGCATCTGGCGCCCTACACTGTGACTGGCAGCACAGTGTGTGTGTTTGTCTTTCATTATGATTAAACCATGCTGTTACGGCAAAATACAATTTGCTATATAGAATAAATCGCTTATCCGCTCCACAGCAAGCTGCTCTATCCGCACTGATTGGTGAACTAATTTAATGTTGAACTAAATGTAAAAAAAGTATATTTCAGAGGTTTAAAAAGGAACAGAAAGTAACTATATAAACCTGTACTTTGTTTTGGTGCGAACCGGTACAGAACTTTATTTTGCTGGTCGAAACAGTGGAACGGAACGAAAAAATAAAATAATGGTTCTGTTCAGAACAAAACGATTGGAAAATGTTGGTTCCAACCCCTGACCTCTTGGGGCTTGGTGTCGCACTAGCGGGATTCTTCCGACAACATCCGGTGAAATTGGAGAGCGCCAAATTAAAATGACAATCGTAATATTAAACATTCATGAACATACAAGTGTCTTATATCATTTAAAAGCTTAACATCTTGTTAATCCAACTGCGTTGTCCGATTTCAAAAAGGCTTTACCATCGAAAGCATACCATGCGATTATCTGAGGTCAGCGCCCCACATCAAAATATTTTTTCAACCAGCACAGGCTTCACAAAATCACAAATAGCGATTAAATAAATCACTTACCTTTGAAAATCTTCCTCTGTTTGCAATCCTAAGGGTCCCAGCTACACAATGAATGTTCGTTTTGTTCGATCAAGTCCTTTATATCCAAAAAAGTCTGTTTAGTTCTTTCCATTGATTTCAGTAATCCACTCCTTCAACATGCATACAAAGGAATACAAAAAGCTACCGGTAAACTTCGTCCAAACAAGTCAAACAATGTTTCTACTCAATCCTCACGTACCCTAATATGTAAATAAATGACAATATTTCAGACGGAAAGAACGGTGTTCAATAGGAAAGGAAAATAACGAAGAGCGCGCCCTCATTCACTCGCGCCAAAAGCCTACTTTTCCTGTTGAGCTCCCTTTGGAAAAACTACTATTACTTGTTCGTTTTTCAAGAAACAAGCCTGAAACCCTGTATAAAGACTGTTGACATCTAGTGGAAGCCATAGGTACTGCAGTCTGGGAGGAATGTTTATATATAGACCCATAGACTTGCATTGGAAAGGACTGTGGCCTCCAAAATGTTTTATTCTGGATGGATTTTCCTCTGGTTTTTGCCTGCTATATCAATTCTGTTATACTCACAGACATTATTTTAACAGTTTTAGAAACTTCAAAGTGTTTTCTATCTAATTCTACCAATTATATGCATATCCTAGCTTCTGGGCCGGAGTTAAAGGCAGTTTACTTTGGGCACGTCAGTAAGGCAGAAATTCAGGATACTGCCACCTAGCCCTTTAAAAGCCTCTGACAGATGCTTTTCATCTGTGTGCTTCTAACTTTTGTTATCTCATTGGCATTAGGATGTCTAACTTTTATTCAAATTTAAATCTAGGATGACGTGTCTCCTGGTAGTTGAAAGCTATCCCCATGATATCATGAGATTGAAATCCATCTTGGATTCCCTTTAAATACTTCAGGGTGACTGATTACCATTATTTAATTATCTATTAAAAAGCAATTAAGAGAACTTTTACTGAAACAAAAACATTTTTTTTCTTTTTTCGTATTCATAACATGCCTCTTATCTTATTTCCAATTGCAATTAAAGGGCAATTTCACCAATGCCCTTTCATTTTCTCCGGCACAATACCAGTGTCTACAAATGGCGAATTTCTGTTTTATGGAGAGAAAAAAATTCTGGTTAAAAAGTTCTACCTAATGACATCATCAAAAGTTAAAACATTAAAAAAAAAGTGATGTCACTGATTCACAATGACATGGGGAGAAAATGACTGATTTAATTTATTTTAATAAATCTTCTTAGTTAAAGCACAGAGGGTGGATGAATGGCACAGGCTGCAGATTGCTTTGAATTATTTCATGTTGCTGTGCATTCCTCATGTTCACCGGCCATATTGTACATATACTGTAAAAAAAATATAAACACAACACCTAAAGAGTTGGTCCCATTTTTCATGAGCTGAAATAAAAGATCCCAGAAATGTTCCAAAAAGCTTATTTCTCTCAAATTTTGTGCACAAATTTGTTTACATCCCTGTTAGTGAGCATTTCTCCTTAGCCAAGATAATCCATCCACCTGACAGGTGTGGCATATCAAGAAGCTGATTAAAAAGCATGATCATTACACAGGTGCACCTTGTGCTGGGGACAGTAAAAGGCCACTCTAAAATGTGCAGTTTTGTCACACAACACAATGCCGCAGATGTCTCCAAACACAATTGGCATGCAGACTGCAGGAATGTCTAACATAGCTGTTGCCAGAGAACTGAATGTTAATTTCTCTACCATAAACTGCTTCCAACGTCGTTTTTGAGAATTTGGCAGTGCATCCAACCGGCCTCACAACCGTAGACCATGTGTAACCATGCCAGCCCAGGACCACATCCGGCTTGCTGAGTATTTCTCTCTGTAATAAAGTCCGTTTGTGGGGAAAAACTCATTATGATTGGCTGGGCCTGGCTCTCCGGTGGGTGGATCTGGCTCCCAAGGGGGTGGGCCTATGCCCTCCCATGGCTGCGCCCCTGCCTAATCCTGTGAAATATATTGCTTAGGGCCTATTGAATTTATTTTAATTGACTGATTTCCTTCTATGAACTGTAACTCAGTACAATTTTTGAAATAGTTGCATGTTGCATTTATATTTTTGTTCAGTATAGCTGGCTTCAGATGAAAAGGTTCCTGGCTGGAATATCCAATTAGCGATCAATGTTACAGGTCACATCAGTAAATTCAACTGTGGGAAAACGTAAAACCTGCATTATGAATTGTCTGGCTTTTCATTTAATATTCAAAGGCAAGTAGGGAGAGACAAAGCCCCAGGTTCAGTAGACTGAAAATATTCCATATATCACTATAATAATGAGGACATACTTGAGCCTACTTGAGTTACTCAACGTGCTTCCTGTGTAACCCATTTTACGGTCCAGTTGCATTTTAAATATATGTGGTATATAAGATGTTCATTAGTGAAAGGGTAATGTAAACGGAGTGTACAAATCATTAAGAACACCTGCTCTTTCCATGACATAGACTGACCGGGTGAATCCAGGTGAAAGCTATGATCCCTTATTGATGTCACTTGTTAAATCCACTTCAATTAGTGTAGATTAAGGGGCGGAGACAGATTTTTAAAGAAGGATTTTTAAGCCTTGAGACAATTGAGGAATTGATTGTGTATGTGTGTCATTCAGAGGGTGAATAGGCAAGACAAAATATTTAAGTGCCTTTGAATAGGTATAGTAGTAGGTTCCAAATGCACCGGGTTGTGTCAAGAACTGCAAAGTTGCTGGATTTTTCACGCTCAACAGTTTCCCGTGTATATCAAGAATGATCCACCACCCAAAAGACCTCCAGCCAACTTGACACAACTGTGGGTGTAGTCAACATGGAGTCAACATGGGCCAGCATCCCTGTGGAATGCTTTCGACACGTTGTAGAGACCATGCCCCAACGACTTGAGGCTGTTCTGAGGGCAAAAGGGGGAGGGGGATGCAACTCTATTGTTCTTATTGTTTTGTTGACTGATACATGCAAATCGAGGAATGCGAGCACATTCAGGCTTGATGTTGAAGCTACAAACCATTAATGAATGAACAGCGTTGGTTCAGCCTGTGATGTCATATTGAGGGGACTGGTTGGCACAATCAGAGCAGTGCGATTGAGGTCAAGAGAGCACAATACCAGGACATTTTGTAATTTCCTGTTTTACTTCTGGGGGGAATGCTGTTAACAATTGTGGTTACCTTTGTGCAAAGGAAGGAAGTAAAGACTCCTCCCTCGCAAACGGAAACTCTCGGCCAAACCCCTTCCTTCCGCTAACTTCATCTGTGTTTATCATCGTCAAAAAGCTATTCTGTTTTCATGGATTTTTACGATATAGCCAATTTTTGACTAGCTGTGAAATCTAGTGGAAACCGTTTATCATCCCGCCTTCGCCCAATCCTGATTTGTACAAATAATCAATGAGGAAAACAACAAACCAAAATCAAATCAAATTGTATTGGTCACATACACATGGTTAGCAGATGTTAATGCGAGTGTATAGAAATGCTTGTGCTTTTAGTTCTGACCGTGCAGTAATATCTAACAAGTAATCTAACAATTTCACAACAACTTATACACCCAAGTGTAAAGGAATGAATAAGAATATGTACATATAAATATATGGATGAGCGATGGCCGAATGGCATAGGCAAGATGCAGTAGATGGTATAGAGTACAGTATATACATATGAGATAAGTAATGTAGGGTATGTAAACATTCTATAAAGTGGCATTGTTTAAAGTGACTGGTGATACATTTATTATATCCAATTTTTTATTATTAAAGTGGCTAGAGATTTGAGTCAGTATGTTGGCAGCATCCTCTCAATGTTAGTGATGGCTGTTTAATAGTCTGATGGCCTTGAGATAGAAGCTGTTTTTCAGTCTCTCGGTCTCAGCTTTGCACCTGTACTGACCTCGCCTTCTGGATGATAGCGGGGTGAACAGGCAGTGGCTCGGGTGGTTGTTGTCCTTGATGATCTTTTTGTCCTTCCTGTGACATCGGGTGGTATAGGTGTCCTGGAGGGCATGTAGTTTGTCCCCGGTGATGAGTTGTGCAGACCTCACTACCCTCTGGAGAGCCTTACGGTTGTGGGCGGAGCAGTTGCCGTACCAGGCGACAATATAGCCCGACAGGATGCTCTCAATTGTGCATCTGTAAAAGTTTGAGTGTTTTTGGTGACAAGACACATTTCTTCACCACGCTGTCTGTGTGGGTCGACCATTTCAAAACTTTCCACCTTCTCCACTACTGTCCCGTTGATGTGGATAGGGGGGTGCTCCCTCTGCTGTTTCCTGAAGTCCACGATAATCTCCTATGTTTTGTTGACGTTGAGTGTGAGGTTATTTTCCAGACACCACACTCCGAGGGCCCTCACCTCCTCCCTGTAGGCCGTCTCGTCGTTGTTGGTATCAAGCCTTGTTGTCTGAGGCTATCCGGAACATATCCCAGTCCACGTGATCGAAGCAATCTTGAAGCGTGGAATCCAATTGGTCAGACCAGCGTTGTATTGACCTGAGCACGGGCGCTTCCTGTTTTAGTTTCTGTCTATAGGCTGGAAGCAACAAAATGGAATCGTGGTCAGATTTGCTGAGAGGAGGGCGAGGGAGGGTTTTGTATGTGTCGCGGAAGTTAGAGTAGCAACTATCCAGAATTTTGCCAGCCCGGGTCGCGCATTCGATATGCTGATAAAGTTTAGGGAGCATTGTTTTCAGATTAGCCTTGTTAAAATCCCCAGCTACAATAAATGCAGCCTCAGGATATGTGGCTTCCAGTTTACATAGAGTCCAATGAAGTTCTTTCAGGGCCGTCGAGGTGTCTGCTTGGGGGGATATGCACGGCTGTGATTAAAATCGAAGACAATTTTCTCGGTAGATAATGCGGTCGGCATTCGATTGTAAGGAATTCTTCGTCAGGTGAACAAAAGGACTTAAGTTCCTGTATGTTGTTATGATCACACCACACCTCGTTAATCATAAGGCATACACCCCTGCCCTTCTTCTTACCAGAGAGATGTTTGTTTCTGTCGGCACGATGCGTGAAGAAACCGGGTGTCTGTACCGACTCTGATAACGTATCCCGAGTGAACCATGTTTCCGTGAACCAAAAAAAGTTACAATCTCTGATGTCTCTCTGGAAGGCAACTCTTGCTCGAATTTCGTCTACCTTGTTGTCAAGAGACTGGACATTGTCGAGTAGTATACTCTGGAGCGGTGAGCGATGTGTCCGTCTACGCAGCCTGACCAGAAGACCGTCTGCCCCTTCTGCGGCGCCGTTGTTTTGGGTCGCCTACTGGGATCCGATCCATTGCCCTGGGTAGTGGTCCAAACATCGGTAAAGTCGTATTCCTGGTCGTAATGTTGGTTGCAATTGCTCTTATATCCGATAATTCTTCCCGGCTGTATGTAATAAGACTTAAGATTTCCTGGGGTAACAGTGTAAGAAATAATACATTAAAAAAAAGAAAATACTGCGTAGTTTCCTAAGAGCGCAAAGCGAGGCGACCATCTCTGTCGGCGCCATATCTAGCTCAGGAACTACTGCTGCTCACAAACACATACTTCTATGTGAGCCTTGACCGACTCTCGCCATTTCATGCCCACGAGAATCTGTCCACGAGAGATTGTCCTCTTCACAACTGTCACTTGCAAACTCATTCTGTCTGCATCTGTAATTACCCCTGGGCCAAAGACTGGTTGGCCATACTGAAATGAGAAGCCGTTACTTATTCATTGATATGCTATCTTAAGCAGAGCTTCTCTTTCCTCTATCAGTAGCATGTGATGCAAGGCAACCACAAACCCCCACTCACTCCCTCCAATGACAGAAATCACTCAACTCATGTATGCATGCGTGTGTTCCAAATGGCTGGGAGGAATATGATGTGTCCTCAAACTCTGTTATTTAAAACAAATCCATAAAATAAATCCTTACTGTGTATTAATGTAATGCCAACACATCAATCTGAACTTGATATTGTACCGAAAAAATTAAAGGCATTCAAAATGCCTCCTAACTTGAAGACATTGAAAATAATAATATTTGTGTCATATGACATCGCCTGAATTCATGTTTCAGAGATTCATCCAGCATGCTCACTTGAGGTCTGTTGCACTGCAGATGAGGCGTAACATATTCATAGATGATAGATTTTCCTCATCATTTGGTTAATAGATGATGCAAAGTTACACTTGGTGTATGGTGTCGATTTTAGGACCTTCTCAGCCTCATACGTTGACTACATTTTCACCTTTCATACCATTCACCAAAAAAGTTCTCTGTCTAGCACCTTTTTAAAATTAATTCCATAGATGAGACTGGTGTTAAATAACCAGAGCTGAAGCAAACTGAATTTGATTCGTTTTTATTCCTCGCATGTTAGCTCAATACCTTTTATCCCTCATTTCCAGACCCTCAGTGGTATTTTCATTATCAACTTCCACTTTTCATGAGCTATCTGTAATGGCTCTTGACCAATTATAAAGCGTTGGTATAATTAGTTGCTTGGGCGAGTGAGTAGGCTCCAAATTGTTTGTGCTGGAGGGGAACTCTGGGGGAGTTATGTCACTGGAGGGATAGAGTGAGAGGGAGAAATGGGGAGAAAGAGAGCGATAGAGAGATCAATGGAAAGAAAGAGAACGAGAGAGGGAAGAAGAGTTATTCAGTTCACTGGAGTAGCAGCAACACTGATGGAGAGAGGAGGAACACTCAAGTAGATCCACCTTGCAATCTCCAAGCATTGTTGAAATATTAAAATAAATATTCTTAGGGTCATGTACTCTGTCGTCTTTCTTTAAGCTCTGATGCCACTGAACAATAAGATGAATAGGTTGTATCCTATGTACATCTACCCACTTTCTCTGCCTAAACCTCCTCCAGAAAATGCCAGGGAATACATAAATGTGGACTGAATCTTAAGGCTTTGTTTCTGTTTGTGTTTATCAGTCTCCCACAGATCCCCTATAGTGTAGGCGTCTGGGGTAATGGATTAGAGCGCTGGTGTCCGTGATAGCATGCTTGAGAAAGAGCTGCATATTTCAGGGTCTGTCTTTCTCTTTCTTTGTGCCTGTGTGATGCCTGTGTTTTTCCAAGGAAGGAAGATTGTCACACTGCCACTGATATGCCCATCGGCACGATGGTCCAGTGCAGGCACAGTGTGCAGTGGTGTACACTAATGATGTGAAAAGGCTGGGTGTTAAAAGTGCAGTAGAAGGCAGACCAGCCTATAAGGATTTGTGTGGGTGTGTGGTTTGGGGAATAGGAAGGTTAGCATTTGCTCTGCTGACACCGTGTAACATTTACAAATAAAATCCAACCTGAAGGTGATACCTGTTGCATTCCAGAAGGGTGTCCTGATTCCATATTCTGGTAGGATTCAGTAAGAAAAGTACAGTGTTGTAATTAGGGTTGAAAAGGGAGGGTATATTACTGGAAACTTTCAGTAAACTACCAGAATTTTGTTAACTTTCAAGTTTTTTTATTAGATTATCAGATGACATCTACTGGCCTTTCTGGGTACTTCAGATTATCACAGGTGTATGTAATTATCTCTGGTGCTCTGTGTGGCCTAATCACATGTAGCATACAGTTGAAGTCGGAAGTTTACATACACTTAGGTTGGAGTCATTAAAACTCGTTTTTCAACCGCTCCATAAATCTCTTGTTAACAAACCATAGTTTTGGGAAGTCGGTTAGGACATCTACTTTGTGCATGACACAAGTAATTTTTCCAACAATTGTTTACAGACAGATTATTTCACTTATAATTCACTGTGTCACAATTTCAGTGGGTCAGAAGTTTACATACACTAAATTGACTCTGCCTTTAAACAGCTTGGAAAATTCCAGAAAATGATGTCATGGCTTTAGAAGCTTCTGATAGGCTAATTGACATCATTTGAGTCAATTGGATGTGTACCTGTGGATGAATTTCAAGGCCTACCTTCAAACTCAGTGCCTCTTTGCTTGACATCATGGGAAAATCAAAAGAAATCAGCTAAATATTGTAGACCTCCACAAGTCTGGTTCATCCTTGGGAGCAATTTCCAAATGCATGAAGAAACCTTGTTCATCTGTACAAACAACAGTATGTAAGTGTAAACACCATGGGACCACGCAGCCATCATACCGCTCAGGAAGGAGACCCGTTCTGTCTCGTTTAAGATGAACGTACTTTGGTGCGAAAAGTGCAAATCAATCCCAGAACAACAGCAAAGGACCTTGTGAAGATACTGGAGGAAACCGGTACAAAATGATCTATATCCACAGTAAAACGAGTCCTATATCAACGTAACATGAAAGGCCGCTCTGCAAGGAAGAAGCCACTGCTCCAAAGCTGCTATATAAAAAAGCCCGACTACGGTTTGCAACTGCACGTAATGACCATCGTTATGTTTGGAGGAAAAAGGGGGAGGCTTGCAAGCCAAAGAACATCGTCCCAATCGTGAAGCACGGGGGTGGCAGCATCATGTTGTGGGGGTGCTTTGCTACAGGAGGGACTGGTGCATTTCACAAAATACATGGCATCATAAGGCAGGAAAAGTATGTGGATATATTGAAGCAACATCTCTAGATATCAGTCTTGGTTGCAAATGCGTCTTCCAAATGGACAATGACCCCAAGCATACTTCCAAAGTTGTGGCAAAACGGCTTATGGACAACAAAGTCAAGGTATTGGAGTGGCCATCACAAATTCACCCAACTTATTGTGGGAAGCTTGTGGAAGGCTACCTGAAACATTTGACCCAAGTTAAGCAATTTAAAGGCAATGCTACAAAATACTAATTGAGCATATGTAAATTTCTGACCCACTGGGAATGTGATGAAAGAAATAAAAGCTGAAATAAATCATTCTCTTTACTATTATTCTGACATTTCACATTCTTAAAAAAAAGTGGTGATCCTAACTGAACTAAGACAGGGAATTTTTACTAGGATTAAATGTCAGGAATTGTGAACAACTGAGCTTAAATGTATTTGGCTAAGGTGTATGTAAACTTCCCACTCCAACTATATATGATATATGATATATATTTTTTGAAGGTATTCAAGTATTTACTGAACAAAAATATACATGCAGCATGCAGCAATTTCAACGATTTTACTGAGTTACATTTCATATAAGGAAATCAGTCAATTGAAATAAATTCATTTGGCCCTAATGTATGGGCGCAGCCATGGGTGGGCCTGGGTGGGCATAGGCCCTCCCACTTGGGAGCCAGGCCCACCCACTGGGGAGCAAGGCCCAGCCAATCAGAATAAGTGGTTACACATGGTTGCACATGGTCTGCGGTTGTGAGGCTGGTTGGACGTACTGCCAAATTCTCTAAAATGACGGAGGCAGTTTATGGTAGAGAAATGAATATGAAATTATCTGGCAACAGCTCTGGTGGACATTCCTGCAGTCAGCATGCCAATTGCACGCTCTCTCAAAACTTGAGACATCTGTGACATTGTGTTGTGCAACAAAACTGCACATTTTAGATTGGCCTTTTATTGTCCCCAGCACAAGGTGCACCTATGTTATGATAATGATGTTCAATCAGCTTCTTGATATGCCACACCTGTCAGGTGGATGGATTCTCTTGGCATAGGAGAAATGCTCACTAACAGGTATTATTTCTATCTTTATTTTGCACATTCTTCCACTGCAAATCTACCATTCCAGTGTCTTACTTGCTATATTGTATTTACTTCGCCACCATGGCCTTTTTTTTGCCTTTACCTCCCTTATCTCACCTCATTTGCTCACATTGTATATACTTATTTTTTTCTACTGTATTATTGATTGTATGTTTGTTTTACTCCATGTGTAACTCTGTGTTGTTGTATGTGTTGAACTGCTTTGCTTTATCTTGGCCAGGTCGCAATTGTAAATGAGAACTTGTTCTCAACTTGCCTACCTGGTTAAATAAAGGTGAAAAAAAAGATTAAAATAATAATAATCTAATTTGTGCAAATCATTTGAGATAAATATGCTTTTTGTGCATATGGAACATTTCTGGGATTGTTTATTTCAGCTCATAAAACATGGGACCAACACTTTACATGTTGCGTTTGTATTTTTGTTCAGTGTAAATTACCAAAATTACCATAGATTGCCATAGATTACTTAATTACTAAAATTACTGAAGATTCCTCTAACTTTATTAATTACCTAGTTGGAATTCCAACACTGATCCTCATCTGGCAGGGCTCCCAATCCCTATCCTCCTGTACATTTCATGTGATGCAGAGCACCACAGCGAGATAAAAACAGGATGCTTCCCCTCATCAATATTGACCTACCTGGATGTAGAGATGGGAGAAGGAGGAGGAGGAGGAAACTGGATTTTCATGCACTGGAAGGAGGATATACCGTGTTCCTCTCCTAGCTGCTTCTCCTCAGCACGTGCTGAAGGAAGGGAGTAGTAAGGGTGGCTGTGTTCTTTCCTTAAGTGATGGGAGTCATTATATGATCATATGTCAGGTTAAACGGATGTGAGAGCAATCAAGAGCCTAGAGCTATAGGGGCACGTGACCTTTCCTGTAGTGGTGCGTGAGTAAAATCACTGAGGAAGCCAAGCCAGGAAAAAATCTATATTACAACCTATGTGTTGTGATAATTGTGTTGTTTGCTCTATGACCTGTTAGTTCATATGCCTTGCCACGATGATAGATAGGCAAAGGCCGAGACAGTAAGAAGACAAAGTGGCAGAATAAATTCAACCACACCTTTTGTTTCATCACGAAACCGGAGAGCAACATCTGTCCACAAAGCATATTGCATGTAACAAAGTTATGACCTACGGCATGGTGTCACGACTTCTACCGAAGATAACTCCTCTCCCTGTTCGGGCGGCGCTCGGCCTCGCCAGTTTACTAGCCGCCACCGATCCCTTTTTCCTTTTCCGGTTGTTTTGTCTGTGTTCATTTTCACACCTGGTTTCAATTGCGTTTATTTCTGTGTGTATATAGGGCACCTGTTACCTGCCTTATTTCGTGCGGGATTAAGCTTGTGTGTATTTGCGCTCGATTATCTTTGATGTTTCTTGTTTTCGTTATTACGTACGTGTAGTTAAGTTTCGGAACTGAGTTTGTTAGTTTCTGTATTGTTTTCACATTTTAGGCACTTGTATGTAGTGTCGGAACTGTGGTTGTTCCTCCGTGTGTTGGCACGAGTTTCTGTTCCTTCGAGAGCGTAGTTTTGGATTTTCGTCTGTGCCAATTTTGTATTGGTGGACTATATATATACACTGCTCAAAAAAATAAAGGGAACACTTAAACAACACAATGTAACTCCAAGTCAATCACACTTCTGTGAAATCAAACTGTCCACTTAGGAAGCAACACTGATTGACAATAAATTGCACATGCTGTTGTGCAAATGGAATAGACAAAAGGTGGAAATTATAGGCAATTAGCAAGACACCCCCAATAAAGGAGTGGTTCTGCAGGTGGTGACCACAGACCACTTCTCAGTTCCTATGCTTCCTGGCTGATGTTTTGGTCACTTTTGAATGCTGGCGGTGCTTTCACTCTAGTGGTAGCATGAGACGGAGTCTACAACCCACACAAGAGGCTCAGGTAGTGCAGCTCATCCAGGATGGGACATCAATGCGAGCTGTGGCAAGAAGGTTTGCTGTGTCTGTCAGCGTAGTGTCCAGAGCATGGAGGCGCTACCAGGAGACAGGCCAGTACATCAGGAGACGTGGAGGAGGCCGTAGGAGGGCAACAACCCAGCAGCAGGACCGCTACCTCCGCCTTTGTGCAAGGAGGAGCACTGCCAGAGCCCTGCAAAATGACCTCCAGCAGGCCACAAATGTGCATGTGTCACATGGAGAATTAAGTAAAACACAAGCCCAAATCCCTATCTCCATCCATGGCTGATTTAGGAAAGGGACAACAATCGGAGGGAAAGGGGGTTGTACAATTGAATGCCTTCAACTGAAATGTGTCTTCCGCATTTAACCCAACCCCTCTGAATCAGAAAGGTGCGGGGGGCTGCCTTAATCGACTTCCACATCTTTGGCTCCCAGGGAACAGTGGGTTAACTGCCTTGCTCAGGGGCAGAACGACAGATTCTGCACCTGATCAGCTCGGGGATTCAATCCAGCAACCTTTCAGTTACTGGCCCAATGCTCTAAGCACTAGGCTACACAACCAGATGCAACAATTCAAGTTTTTTTTGTCAATGATATTTGGTGTGAAGCCAAATCCACACTGACTTCCCTTGACACTTTTTTTTTGTGCGCCAGGACCATTAACAGTTGAGCTCAACGCTGATTGGCTATTATTTTATTTATTTTTTATCAAGGGAGGCCAAATGCTCGCTGGCTTCCCTTGCATTCATCCTACAGGCGGTAACAAAACAATTTTTGACCAGACAGCATCAGATAGATGGGCTACACATACAGCGACAGAGGGGCGCTGTTTCGCTCGCTTGGATACTTTCTCCGGTGAGATACGTTCAGCCTCTTGACAGTCAGAAGGATATAGACAGCTCAAGAGTTATGCTTCGATATGCAGAAAAATTTACATATTATTCTTACTTAGAATTAAGCATAATTAGTATGGCTCTAGATTACAGGAAAAAGCTGTTTCAGGTGTTTGACAAATCCAAAATTCTCCAACCCCCCAGCCATCATGTCTTACTTTGTGCCCCCTCAGATTTTGGGGTAGCATGAAGCCCATGTCTATATCCGCTTGGTAACAAATGCCTACAGCAATATGCTACAGTATGTTTGAGTGTGCACTATTAACTGTTGAGAGCTGCCAGCTCTGACTCTCATTCTCTTTCATTCATTCCTATACGGCCATGACTTCTGTGTTGATGAGTAAGCAGAGACGCCAGGTTCCTTTCAGTGCTGCTAGTATAAACACTGTTATCTTAACGCCCTCATGCTC
The DNA here is from genome assembly GCF_045679555.1 of Salvelinus alpinus. Lineage (NCBI taxonomy): Eukaryota > Metazoa > Chordata > Actinopteri > Salmoniformes > Salmonidae > Salvelinus > Salvelinus alpinus. The sequence goes on along the minus strand of NC_092102.1, from coordinate 23,122,735 downwards.
ATTACTGAGACACAGAGGAAATTTTTCTAATTTATTCTGTGTCTAAAGCTTTAGATAACCCAATCAGCTTCTGTCTGTCAGTCACTGCCGCTTCAGAGGCAGGGTTGGAGTGCTTTGTTGTGGGTCTGGCTGGGGTGTATGGGAAGTTGAGAACCATGAGTGCTATTACAGTGGCAGGAATAAGTAACTGTTGGGAACTAATGAGCTATTTACCCTCCCTCACTTATGCTACAAAGACGAAAAGGACAATGACAGTGCAACATTTGTCGACTGAAGATGACAAAACACCTTTTTCACCACAATGTGTTCTACATTATTGAATGACATTATTGGAAGCGTAATATAAATGTTCAATTACAGAATTCCATTCTATTAACATGATCTCTCAATAAGACATTTTAAATTATGCTTCAAGCAAATAGTCTGATTTTTATTTCGGTGTTGAGTTTGTGAATACACAGTACCAGTCAAAAGTTTGGACACCTACTGATTCAAGGATTTTTCTTTATTTGTACTATTTTCTACATTGTAGAATAATAGTGAAGACATCGGAACTATGAAATAACATATATGGATTCATGTAATAACCTTTTTTTTTTTAAACAAACCAAAATATATTTTAAATTCTTCAAAGTTGCCACCCTTTGCCTTGACAGCTTTGCACACTCTTGGCATTCTCTCAACCAGCTTCACCCGGAATGCTTTCCAACAGCCTTGAAGGAGTTCCCACATATGCTGAGCACTTGTTGGCTGCTTTTCCTTCACTCTGCTGTCCAACTCATCCCAAACCATCTCAGTTGGGTTGAGGTTGGTTGATTGTGGAGGCCAGGTCATCTGATGCAGCACTCCATCACTCTCCTTCTAGATGAAATAGCCCTTACACAGCCTGGAGGCTGGGTCATTGTCCTGTTGAAAAACAAATTATAGTCCCACTAAGCGCAAACCATATGGGATGGCGTATCGCTGCAGAATGCTGTGGTAGCCATGCTGGTTAAGTGTGCATTGAATTCTAAATAAATCACTGATGCGTCTTCCTCAACCACTACTACATGGTAGCGTGGGATCTGGGTGTTTTAGCAAGGGAGCAAAGGTTAAATGTCCCTTGAGGAGACAAAAGGCCTCGTCGGCTGCTGGAGACCACACCAACCTACGAGACCCACCCTTGAGGAGGGAGGTGATGGGGGCGGCGACGGTGCTGAAGTTCCTGATGAAGCGGTGGTAGAAGTTGGCAAACCCCGAAAACCGTTGTAACCCCTTGATGGTGGTTGGGACTGGCCAAGACCTTTTCTTGTCCTCCATCTTCACTCCCTGCATGCTGATTTGGTAACCCAAGAATGAAACAGCCCTCTAATGGAATTGGCACTTCACCTTGACGAACAGGTGATTGGCCAAGAGGAGTTCCAGGACTGCTCGAACGTGGGTGATGTGATCTTCCAGGTTGGTCTAGAAGATCAGGATGTCATCGATGTATACAATCACCTGACGTCCGAACATGTCCCTGAACACCTCGTTGACGAATGCCTGGAACACTGACGGAGCATTGGCTAAGCCAAAGGCCTTAACCAAGTACTCATAGTGGCCAGACATCATGCTGAATGCCGTCTTCCCTTCCGGATGTGGATGAGATTGTAGGCACTCTGCATGTTCAGTTTGGTGAAGAACTGGGTCTCGCGGAGCTGCTCGATATCACCAACGTGAGAGGGTACCGATACTTTGTGTTGATGTCATTGAGTCCTCGGTAATTGATACATGGGTGTAATCCTCCCTCCTTTTTGGCCACAAAGAAGAAATCAGCCGATGCAGGAGACGTGGATGTGCGGATGAATCCCTGTTGGAGCGCCTACTTGAATGTAATCCTCCATGGCATGGGTCTCAGCCACAGACAGAGGGTTGATGCGTCTGTGCGGAGGTGTAGCACCAGAAAACAGGTCGATGGCACAGTCAAAGGGGTGATGAGGAAGGAGACAGGTAGTGCGGGTCTTGGAGAATACCTCCCTTAGATCCTGGTATTCCTCTGGGATGTTGGGCTGAAGGGCAACCACAGGACTCTCAACCGACATGGAACCACAGGGGACAGGGAAGCAGGTCCTCCGGTATTCAGATGACCAGTCTGTGATTCTCATCCTCGACCATGAGATGGTAAGGTCATGTCGTTGGAGCCAAGGGAGGCCAAGGATGATTTTGTGAACTGGTGCACTGGTGAAGAAGAAGGGGATGTTCCCCTGATGATTGGACTCCACGGTGAGGGTGAGTGGTTGAGTGATGTGTGTGGTGGTTCCAGCTCCTAATGGCTGACAGTTGAGACCTTGAACCGGAAAAGGAGAGGAGAGCGGGTAGATGGTAATGTTGAGGGAGGAGGCAAGGGTCTGATCCATAAAGTTTGCAGCGGCGCCGGAATCCACTAATGCTGTAGACACAGTACATGAGAGACAGTCAGCCAGAGTGAAGGACACCATAAAGAATCTAGCAGGAAAAGTTTAATCTGGAATACTCACTCCTGGTCCAGGAGATGGAACATCACGTGAATCCCGGATTCTGAAGTACCGGACACCGCTGGAGCTTTTGCCCTCCTTGCCCACAGTACAGACATAGCCCCAGCTGTATCCGTCTGCGTCGTTCTGCCGCCGAAAGGCGTGTGACCCCTACCACCATGGGTTCAGGTTCTGATCCCGAGTGCTATCCGAAGGAGGTAGAGAAGCGATGAGAATGCCGACATTCCCGGGGAAGGTTATCCAGACGGATGGCCATAGCAATGAGTGCGTCCAGGGTGAGGTTGTCGTCACGACAGGCCAGTTCCATCTGGACCTCCTCATGCAGATCTCTTCTAAATAGTGTGCGAAGCACCGGCTGATTCCATCCACTGGAAGCTGCTACTGTCCGGAAGGTGAGAGCATACTCAGGAGCCGTCTGATTCCCCTGCTGTAGCTCACCTCCCTATCTGACCGCTGCGGGATGATCAAAAATGCATTTAAACAGAGCCATGAACACGACACAAGAAGCTATCTCCTCTCCTCTCTCCCAGATGGCCGTAGCCCATTCCAATGCCCACCCGGTCAGCAGAGAAATAACCATGGCAACCTTAGACCTCTTGGTGAAGGGGACTCCCAACTGGTGTGAAAAATAGAGGGAGCACTGAAGGAGGAAGCCACAGCATTTGGATGGTGTACCGTCGTATTTCTCAGTGAGGAATAGACCAGTATTGCTGACCTGAGCGGGTTGCTGAATGGGCCGTTGTACTGGCTCGCTGGATAGACTGGCTCTAGAGTATCCTCCACTGCAACAACTCTTGTGGTTATTCGAGATGCTGCAGGCTGCAGAGAACCTCTTCCATGGCCGTCCCCAGTTGAGCCAGCTGGTCATGGTGTTGACGTAGAAGGTACCCTTGTTCGTCGACCGTCTGAGAGATATCCGATTTTCACGCTGTTTCCATAGTTTGAGTTGGTATTCTGTTATAATGGAGCTGTGAGTCGGGCAGCAGGTGAAACTTTCAATAGAACAACAAAACCAGGAACGAGACAATTCAATGTGGCTACACGCCGGTTTACAAGAATAACACCAACTGCTGAGTGGACATAAGAGAGTGACATATAAAGGGGAGGAATTATGAAGGTAATGAAGTCCAGGTGTGAGTCATAATGATTAACCTTTATAGAGTCACAAACCCGGATCCGGGATCCCCCCCATCAAAAAAGCTGACTAGCATAGCCTAGCCTAAAGCCACAGGGATATCATATAATCAAATGTTCATGAAATCACAAGTCCAAGACACCAAATGAAAGATACAGATCTTGTGAATCCAGCCATCATTTCCGATTTTTTAAATGTTTTACAGGGAAGACAAAATATGTATTTCTATTAGCTAACCACCATAGCAAAAGACACTACTTTTTTTTGTCCACCATTTTTTTCCTGCATCAGTAGCTATCACTAATTCGACTAAATAAAGATATATATAGCCACTAACCAAGAAACAACTTCATAAGATGACAGTCTGATAACATATTTATGGTATAGGATATGTTTTTTTAGAAAAATGTGCATTTTTCAGGTATAAATCACAGTTGTACATTGCAGCTGCAATCTGAAATAGCGTTGGAAGCAGCCGGAATAATTACAGAGACCGACGTCAATTACCAAAATACTCATCCTAAAACATTTCTGAAAAATACACAGCCTACAGCAATCGAAAGACACAGATCTTGTGAATCCAGACAATATTTCAGATTCTCTAAGTGTTTTACAGGGAAGACACAATATGTAAATCTATTAGCTAACCACGATAGCAAAAGACAACTTTTTTTCTCCACCATTTTTTTCCTGCATCAGTAGCTATCACTAATTCGACTAAATAAAGATATATATAGCCACTAACCAAGAAACAACTTCATAAGATGACAGTCTGATAACATATTTATGGTATAGGATATGTTTTTTTAGAAAAATGTGCATTTTTCAGGTATAAATCACAGTTGTACATTGCAGCTGCAATCTGAAATAGCGTTGGAAGCAGCCGGAATAATTACAGAGACCGACGTCAATTACCAAAATACTCATCCTAAAACATTTCTGAAAAATACACAGCCTACAGCAATCGAAAGACACAGATCTTGTGAATCCAGACAATATTTCAGATTTTCTAAGTGTTTTACAGCGAAAACACAATATATCGTTATATTAGCATACCACACGAGCTAACATCACCCCAGCATTAAATCAAGGCAAAGGGGGCGATAACGTTATCGCCACCAAAATATATTAATTTTTTCACTAACCTTCTCAGAATTCTTCAGATGACAGTCCTGTAACATCATATTACACAATGCATATAGAGTTTGTTCGAAAATGTGGTTATACAATGAGAAAAGTAGCTAAACTGGGCAGAAAATGTCGGGCGCCATCTTGGAGAGTGACTTAGTCTAATCATTAAATAATCATAAACTTGACTAAAAAATACAGCGTGGACAGCATTTGAAAGACAAATTAGTTCTTAATGCAATCGCTGAATTACATTTTTAAAATTAACCTTACTGCGCAATACAAGTTGCGCCAAAGCGAAGCTACCCCCAAAAAAATGGCAGCTTATGCGTTTAACATTTTTCAACAGAACAACGATTTATCAGCATAAATAGTTCGTACTATTAGCTGAGCTTCCATCAGAATCTTGGGCAATGTGTCCTTTCTCCGGTCTAATCGTCTTTTGGTCGAAAGATGTCCTCTTGTCCTGTCGAAATGGCCACTAACGTTCGGCATGTACAGGGAAAGTGTCCAACTCTTGAAAGTGCGTCACAAAGAAATGCCAGAAAATCGCAATAAACTGATATAAACTGAAATAATTCGGTTCAAAATAACAAGATTATGATGTCTTTAAAGCTGATATCGAATAAAAACATGACCGGAATTATCTAAGGAGCTAAAACCAGAGCTTCCACAACGATATGCAAAGCTCCTCTTCGCGCCCGAGCGCAGATCCAAAAGAATGGCCACCGTGATTCCAATCAATTTATAAACTTTGGAAATTACACTCCATTTCAAGTCTCCCTATTCGCTGACACCCAGGGGAAGGCGTATGCAGTGCATCTCAACCAATAGAGGACAGGCAAATTAATACACAGATCTCAGAACAGCCAGTACAATTCTGAATTCTGACATACACATAGGAAAATCGCTCTAAGTCGAGTTCTGTTTCACCCACAGACATAATTCAAACGGTTTTAGAAACTAGAGAGTGTTTTCTATCCAATAGTAATAATAATATGCATATTGTACGAGCAAGAATTGAGTACGAGGCAGTTTAATTTGGAGACGAATCTGGACTATGTCGAAATGGCACCCCCCTAGTGGCAAGAAGTTTTAACAGGTGTGCGTAATGATGAATCCCAGGACCGGTGGTTAGTATTCCGGCGACATCGTACACCGGAGGGGAGGAGCAGAAGATGATATGACAACAGCGATTACTCACATCGTACTTGACGAAGATTTTTTCTTTAACGAGTCGGATGCGAAGAATTTACTTCAGACACCCACCAAGGCCCAAATCCCTGTCAATCGCATGAAGAGGAGACAGAGATATCGGGTACATAGGCGAGTGGGTAATCCGCCTCTACCATCAGTCCTATTAGTCAACGTGCAATCATTGGATAATAAAATGGATTAGGTCCGATCAAGATTATCCTACCAACGGGACATAAAATGTTTAATATTTCACAGAGTCGTGGCTGACATGGATAACATACAGCTGACTGGGTTTTCGGTCCATCAGCAAGACAGAACAGCTGCCTCCGGTAAGACAAGGGGTGGCGGTTTGTGTCTATTTGTAAATAACAGCTGGTGCACAAAATCTAATATTAAGGAAGACTCTAAGTTTTGCTCGCCTGAGGTAGAGTATCTCATGATAAGCTGTAGACCACACTATTTATCAAGAAAGTTTTCATCTATATTTTTCGTAACTGTCTATTTACCACCACAAACCTATGATGGCACTAAAACCGCACTCAACAGATGTATAAGGCCATAAGCATACAAAAGAAAATACTCATCCAGAGGCGACGCTCCTAGTGGCCGGGGACTTTAATGCAAGGAAACTTAAATCCATTTTACCTAATTTCGACCAGCATATTACATGTGCAACCAGAGTAAAAACACCCGACCCATAGCACTCACGTCTGTAGCCATGAAGTGCTTTGAAAGCTGGTCATGGCTCACATCAACGCCATTATCCCTGAAACCCTAGACCCACTACAATTTACATACCGCCCTAACAGATCTACAGATAATGCAATCTCTATTGCACTCCACACTGCCCTTTCCCACCTGGAGAAAAGGAACACCTATGTGAGAATGCTATTTGTTGACTACAGCTCAGTGTTCAACACTATAGTTCCCTCAAAGCTCATCACTAAGCTAAGGACCGTGGGACTAAACACCTCCCTCTTCAACTTGATCCTGGACTTCCTGGCGTGCCGCCCCCAGGTGGTGAGGGTAGGTAACAACACAATTTCCATACTGATCCTCAACACGGGGGCCCCTCAGGGGTGCGTGCTTAGTCCCTTCCTGTACTCCCTGTTCACCCATGACTGCATGGCCAATCACGACTCCAACAGCATCATTAAGTTTGCCGTTGACACAACAGTGGTAGGCCTGATCACCAACAATGATGAGAACAGCCTATAGCGAGGAGGTCAGAAACCTGGCATTGTGGTGCCAGAATGCCACCTCTCCTTCAATGTGATCAAGACAAGGAGACGATTGTGGACTACAGGAAAAGGAGGACCAACAAACTATCATGGTCCAAACACACCAAGACAGTCATGAAGAGGGCATGACAAGGCTTATTCCCCCTCAGGAGACTGAAAAGATTTGGCATGTGTCTTCAGATCCTCAAAAAGTTCTACAGCTACACCATCGAAGGAATCCTGACTGGTTGCATCACCACCAGGTATGGCAACTGCTCGGCCTCCGACCGCAAGGCTCTACAGAGGGTAGTGCGTACGGCACAGTACATCACTGGGGCCAAGCTTCCTGCCTACCAGGACCTCTATACCAGACGGTGTTTGAGAAAGGCCATAAACATTGAAACATTGCCCAAGACTCCAGCCACCCTAGCCATAGACTGTTCTCTCTGCTACTGCACGGCAACCAGTACCGGAGTGCCAAGTTTAGGTCCAAAAGGCTTCTTAACTGCTTCTACCACCAATCCATTAGACTCCTGAACAGCTAATCAAATGGCTACCCAGACTATTTGTATTGTCCCCTCCCACCCACCCCCACCCAATTTTTACGTTGCTACTACTGTCTGTTTATTAATCAATCAATCCCATTTATTTATAAAGCGCTTATAACATCAGCCGATGTCACAAAGTGCTATACAGAAACCCAGCCTAAAACCCCAAACAGCAAGCAATGCAGATTTAGATGCACGGTGGCTAGGAAAAACCCTATAAAGGCGGGAACCTAGGAAGAAACCTAGAGAGGAACCAGGCTCTGAGGGGTAGACAGTTCTCTTCTGGCTGTGCCGGGTGGAGATAACAGTACATGGCCAAGATTTTAAAATGTTCACAGATGACCAGCAGGGTCAAATAATAAAAGTCACAGTGGTTGTAGAGGGTGCAACAGGTCAGCACCTCAGGAGTAAATTTTCAGTTGGTTTTTCATAGCCGATCATTCAGAGTTAGAGACAGCAGGTGCGGTAGAGCAAGAGAGTCAAAAACAGCAGGTCCGGGACAAGGTAGCACGTCCGGTGAACAGGTCAGGGTTCCATAGCCGCAGGCAGAACAGTTGAAACTGGAGCAGCAGCACTACCAGGTGGACTGGGGACAGCAAGGACTCATCAGGCCAGGTAGTCCTGAGGCATGGTCCTAGGGCTCAGGTCCTCCGAGAGAAGAGAAAGAGAAAGAGTAAAAGAGAGAGAATTAGAGGGAGCATTCTTAAATTCACACAGGACACCGGATAAGACAGGAGAAATACTCCAGATATAACAGACTGACCCTAGCCCCCGACACAAACTATTGCAGCATACATACTGGAGGCTGAGATAGGAGGGGTCTATGCATAGTCACTTTACCTTTGCCTCTACCTACTGTACATGTACATATTACCTCAATTGCATCAACTAACCTGTGCCCCCGCACATTGACTCTGTACCTGTACCCCCTGTACGTAGCCTCGCTACTGTTATTTTTTTGTAGCTCTTTGATAATTTTTTTGTTTTTCAGTTTATTTGAGTAAATACTTTCTTAACACTTATTTTTCTTAAAACTGCATTATTGGTTAAGGGCTTTAAAGTAAGCATTTCACTGTAAGGTCCACACCTGTTGTATTCGGCGCATGTGACAAATAAAATTGGATTTGATTTAATTTGATGAAGGCCTGATTCAGTTGATGTTGAGATGTGTCTGTTACTTGATGTCACGATCGTCGTATGGTGGAAGAGAGGAGGACCAAGGCGCAGCGTGAAATTAATACATATTTAATTAACAAAGACGAAGAACACTTGACAAACTATACAAAACAACAAACGAACGTGAAGCTATATAACAAATAGTGCTGACACTAAACACTACACATAGACAATCACCCACGAACTACCTAATGAATATGGCTGCCTAAATATGGTTCCCAATCAGAGACAACGATAGACAGCTGTCTCTAATTGAGAACCAATCTAGGCAACCATAGACATACATACACCTAGACTAGACACCAACTAAGCCACAGCACCCATAAACATACAAAAAACCCTAGACAATACAAAACACATACATCCCCCATGTCACACCCTGACCTAACTAAAATAATAAAGAAAACAAAGATAACTAAGGCCAGGGCGTGACAGTACCCCCCCCCCCCCAAAGGTGCGGACTCCGGCCGCAAAACCTGACACAGAAGGGAAGGGTCCGGGTGGGCCTTCTCACGGCGGCGGCTCGGGTGCGAGACGTGGACCCCACTCCACCATAGTCAATACCTGCTTTGGTGGTGCCTCTGGAGCGGGGACCCTTACAGCGAGTCCCAGACTGAAGACCATCCTAGAGGGCGCCACTGGATGGAGGGGCAGCTCCGGACTGAGGGGCAGCTCCGGACTGAGGGGCAGCTCCGGACTGAGGGGCAGCGCCGGACTGAGGGGCAGCGCCGGACTGAGGGGCAGCGCCGGACTGAGGGGCAGCGCCGGACTGAGGGGCAGCTCCGGACTGAGGGGCGGCTCCTGACTGGCGGGCGGCTCTGGCGGCTCCTGACTGGCGGGCGGCTCTGGCGGCTCCTGACTGGCGGGCGGCTCTGGCGGCTCCTGACTGGCGGGCGGCTCTGGCGGCTCCTGACTGGCGGGTGGCTCTAGCGGCTCAGGACAGACGGGCGGCTTTGCCGGCTCAGGACAGACGGGCGGCTTTGACGGCTCAGGACAGACCGGCGGCTTTGACGGCTCAGGACAGACGGGCAGCTCTGACGGCTCCGGACAGACGGGCGGCTCAGACGGCGCTGGGCAGAGGGGCAGCGCAGGGGGCGCTGGGCAGACGGACAGCTCAGACGGCGCTGGGCAGACGGGCAGCGCAGGCGGCGCTGGGCAGACGGGCAGCGCAGGCGGCGCTGGGCAGACGGGCAGCGCAGGCGGTGCTGGGCAGACAGCAGATTCTGGCCTGCTGAGGCGCACAGTAGGCCTGGTGCGTGGTGCCGGAACTGGTGGTACCGGGCTAAGGACACGCACCTCAAGGCTAGTGCGGGGAGCAGCAACAGGACGTACAGGGCTCTGGAGACGCACAGGAGGCTTGGTGCGTGGTGCCGGAACTGGTGGTACCAGGCTGGAGACACGCACCACAGGGCGAGTGCGTGGAGGAGGAACAGTGCTCTGGAGACGCACTGGAAGCCTGGTGCGTGGTGTTGGCACTGGTGGTAATGGGCTGGGGCGCCAGGAGGTGGCACTGGATAGACCGGACCGTGAAGGCGTACTGGAGCTCTTGAGCACCGAGCCTGCCCAACCTTACCTGGTTGAATGCTCCCCGTAGCCAGGCCAGTGCGGGGAGGTGGAATAACCCGCACTGGGCTGTGCTGGCGAACCGGGGACACCATGCATAAGGCTGGTGCCATGTACACCGGCCCGAGGAGACGCACTGGAGACCAGATGCGTTGAGCCGGCTTCATGGCACCTGGCTCGATGCCCACTCTAGCCCGGCCGATACGAGGAGCTGGGATGTACCGCACCGGGCTATGCACACGTACAGGAGACACCGTGCGCTCTTCCGCATAACACGATGTCTGCCCGTACTCTCGCTCTCCATGGTAAGCACGGGGAGTTGGCGCAGGTTTCCTACCTGACTTCGCCACACTCCCCTTTATCCTCCCCCCAAGAAATTGTTGGGGCTGCCTCTCTGGCTTCCAGCCACGCTTCCGTGCTGCCTCCTCATACCACCGCCTCTCGGCTTTAGCTGCCTCCAGCTCTTCACGAGGGCGGCGATATTCTCCAGCTTGTGCCCAGGGTCCTCCGCCGTCCAGAATTTCCTCCCAAGTCCATGAGTCCTGCGGTCGCTGCTGCTGCCTTTTATCACGCTGCTTGGTCCTTTGTTGGTGGGTGATTCTGTCACGATCGTCGTATGGTGGAAGAGAGGAGGACCAAGGCGCAGCCTGAAATGAATACATATTTAATTAACGAAGACGAAGAACACTTGACAAACTATACAAAACAACAAAACGAACGTGAAGCTATATAACAAATAGTGCTGACACTAAACACTACACATAGACAATCAGCCACGAACTACCTAATGAATATGGCTGCCTAAATATGGTTCCCAATCAGAGACAACGATAGACAGCTGTCTCTAATTGAGAACCAATCTAGGCAACCATAAACATACATACACCTAGACTAGACACTTTAACCTACTAAGCCACAGCACCCATAAACATACAAAAAACCCTAGACAATACAAAACACATACATCCCCCATGTCACACCCTGACCTAACTAAAATAATAAAGAAAACAAAGATAACTAAGGCCAGGGTGTGACACTTGAACTCTGTGAAGCGTTTATTTTGGCTGCTATTTCTGAGACTGGTAACTCTAATGAACTCATCCTCTGCAGCAGAGGTAACTCTGGGTCTTCCTTTCCTGTGGCGGTCCTCATGAGAGCCAGTTTCATCATAGAGCTTGATGGTTTTTGCGACTGCACTTGAATAAACTTTCAAAGTTCTTCACATTTTCTGGATTGACTGACATTCATGTCTTAAAGTAATGATGGACTGTCGTTTCTCTTTGCTTATTTCAGCTGTTCTTTCCATAAAATGGACTTGGTCTTTTACCAAATAGGGCTATCTTCTGTATACCACCCCTACCTTGTCACAACACAACTGATTGGCTTAAATGCATTAAGAAGGAAAGAAATTCCATATGAACTTTTAACAAGGCACAACTGTTAATTGAAATGCATTCCAGGTGACTACCTCATGAAGCTGGTTGAGAGAATGCCAAGAGTGTGCAAAGCCATCATCAAGGCAAAGGGTTGCTACTTTGAAGAATCTCAAATCTAAAATATATAGTAATAACCACAGACACTTTTGTGGTTACTACATGATTCCGTATGTGTTATTTCATAGTTTTGATATCTTCACTATTATTCTACAATGTAGAAAATAGTAAAAATAAAGAAAAACCCTTGAATGAGTAGGTCTGTCCAAACTTTTGACTGGTACTGTACATCAGCTATGATTCATCAGGCTTAGAAACAGCACCAGAAGAGTAGCCTTTACAGGGCACTATACGGTAAAGTGATGTGGGGTGTGTACTACATCATACAACAGAACATCTTATGAGGTCATACATGCTTATGACAATCCTTATGCATTGTATCCACATCATAATGCATTATAGCATTATAAAGTGTTACAGAGTATTGAATAGGGAAATAATCAGTCCTCTCTTTATTTGATGTACAACTCTAGGTCCTATACGCTTAATATGACTGTAGTTCCTATATTCTTAACCACAGTGATAACGTGCAATCCCTTGGTGGTTGTGGCTCCATTAGTGTGGGGGACGAATGGCCGACAGAGGATCACAGAGAGGATGTTAAAGTAGCTTTATGTCAGTGAAATGAAGTTGTCTATAAGACTCAAGAACAGGTTGTGACAAATCTGAATAGACATGAGTGGACCATGATTGATGGCTCAGAAGGACATTGACGAGACAAGCATTTATGATCCAGTGCCATACTTTAAGTACAGCGAGGAATAGGAGACAGATGAAAGTACTAGCTATAGGATGGATGACTTTCTTTCTTTCCATCCTGATTCCTCACAAGACTGTAGTATCTAAACAGATGGAAGACTAGAGGAGAGTGAAGATGAATTGCCCAGAGCATAATGTGAGGGTTGTGGTGTGGTTCACGAGTTCGGCTTCTCGCCATCTGATGAACATGTCGGAAGGGGTAGTATTTGGCAGAGTTTGGTTTGAGGATTTTGGCATGGATGGTTATCAGGGAAGCCAGCCCCCAGTCGTGGATCGGGGTTGGAAGCTGGCCTCCCGGCAGAGTCAGCCCCCAGTCGTGAACTGTGGTTGTGCTGAGCCTGCTGGCAGGGCCAACCGTCCAGCCATAAACTGATATTGTGCTGGCCTCCCTGCTGGCGGGGCCAGCCCCCAGTCGGAACCAGCTGGCCCGCCATTTTGCAGGACACCTGGAGGGTGACTCGATGGTGAAGAGGACAGGGTGGTGACGGGTCAATGGATCAGCACGGACATGTATTACAGACTGTTTGTTAGGCAGATGTACAAAGGCGTGAAGATATATGTTTAAATGGTTAAGGCAGGATTGTGGCTAATGAAGATTGGAGGCAGGTGAGCAGATTGGCATAGCCACGGCTCTATGTCCAAATATGGATTTTCTTACTAATAGGCTGCGCTCCAATATGGGTGTCTGGAACCATATATGGAGTTCCTGCTCCTTGGTCGGGTTCCAATATGAATGTCAGTACACATATATGGAGTTCCTGCTCTAACATGCTGACCAGACCGGACACGTCGCGTGCGCGAGCGTTGCAAAATAAATTTAGAAATCCATGTTATTCAATTATTGCACCCACACTGCTCGCGTGCGCCAACGAGCGTCTGCGATGCCAAGGGCTAAAATGCCTCTCCCATCCCCTCATTGGTTTATAGAAGCAGGTACCCACGTGCCATCTCCTCATTGGTTATACCCACGTGGGTGATTGAAAGATGAACTGTTTTGCCGGTCGTCGTGGTAATACTATGAAAGTTAAGATGCGATCACCATATAAATTCAAAGATGAAAAAGCCTGGGAGGCGAGATGACTAGAAACGATTCGGTTGGCCGTTTTATGTGTGGATTATTTGTCGGAGTAGAGGACCTTGTGCATTTCAGGTAAAATAACAACTCAATGTTTATATCCCAGGACAAATTAGCTAGCAACAGCAAGCTAGCTAAATGGGACAAATTAGCTAGCAAGTGTAAGCTAACTAGCTAAATTGCCATACATGTTTAATGCTTTCGACCTGTCCCCAAATTAATGTCATTGGTTCAGAGTTTGTTTTGATATTTTAACCTGCGTGTCGTGATCGCGTTTGGTATAGGGGGACAAAATACATTTATGCACGATAGCGCACGATGGCGCATGCGCGCAGCCGGTTTGGGTTCCGTTTAAGGCTGCGTACCAACACAAAAGACAATACCCATATATGGAAGTTCCTGCTGTGGATAAAATGTGTCATCTGAAACTTTATGCTCTACTCCTGAAACTGCGTTTTAAACTACTACACATATCAGAGCATCAGAAGTGACTGGTGAGACCAAGATGTTGACATAGATTCAGTTAGGAATAAGAGACTTGCACTAGCTCAAACACAATGTAGCTTACTCTACTGTCAACATCCCCCGTGGTATTCTCTGTTTAGATGAATTTTAGGTCACCTGCTGCTGGCTTGGGCAGGCTCTGATATAGTGAACCCATTATTTCATACAGTATGTGGATAGTTCTGCTGGACAGGGGAATTAGAGTATAAATTGTCCCACCGGCATATAGTACATCTCAGCACCATCCAAACACCTCAGAAAACCAAAGATGAGACATTCAATTCTAGGGTAAGAGCCAGCAGTCACAGGAGTGGAGGTGTTATAAACCAAAATGCTGTGCAAATCAGTGTTGAATCGCTCTGTCACGTAACTTCTTAATCTGTGAAACAGAAAATCCAGACTGACCAACAGGGGATGCCTTGATTTCTGAGACATCTGAGATGTTCACTGATTTCTTCATTGATCTTTCCAGTTGAGTCAGCCTTGACAACAGTTCCTCTAGCCTGGGGGAGTTAAACCAGTAGCCAGTAGCTACAGAAAATGAATGATCAATATGTGATGACTAATCAGTGGTGTTGACTTTCAAAACATTCCCAGTGAACATGATTGAACATCACCCATACACTGTACGCCCACAGAACAGCCCCAGGTTCTATACTGTGTCATGATGGACGAAGACTTATGAATCTTGAATGCAATCCCTGTTAGCAGATAAGTTATGAAAATATATATGCAAAGATTGCACAAGGTTCTATTAATCAGAACACAATGAATACGTGTTCCTACACCGATAATCAGCACATTTCCACAAGCTAATATTTCCTTTAGCATGGCTGATGAGAGCAGGGCCTTGTTTAACAATGTAAGCAGCACTGAGTTATGATTCCGAATAAATGCGTAGTCATGCATTCCTGGGAGGGAAGGATTAATATTCTCTCTCCTTCAGCAGAAATGCCAGCAGAGCCTAAGGTTTGTCTTTCTTGCCTCCCCTGTGCGCCATTTACCAGCAGAGTGGACGGTAAATCTCCTCAACTAAATCAATTAATAAGATATTATTGGGCAGTTTACCCACAGCATGCAGGGAGTATGCCATTCAGACTAGGATGATGGAGGGAGAATCTCAAATGTCTAGATAGAAACCCACCTCTGCCAGCTGAATGTGAGCAAGAATGATTTCAAGCCTTAACATGAGTCCAACACGGTGTGAAATTCTCCTCTACAAGTCTTGGACATGTGTTGAATCTCTGTTTCTCTATTCCCCAAATAAAACCTCTATACGTTTTCCTTGACCAGGCTGAAACCCATTTCATTATTGACCATGAGAGGATGCTTGTGTGTCTCAAATAGACCTCAACAAGCTTAGAGAGTGGTGAAGCAAAATGAGGGACATGTGTCTATGAGAGATGAGGAATGGAGGAATGGGACTGCATCTCCTGTTAGACCCTTACCCTTTGGTTGTATGGGAAAGAAAATGTAGAGTTGACACCCAAGCAGAATGAGTTCTGTAAAGACATTTGTTATCTATTGATAGTTGCCTTCAGTCATTTTGTTGTTTTTCAAAACCTTGAATACGCTATTAAGGACTACTTAATATATAATTCAAACTTATCTTCAGGAGATACAGTGCCATGTTGGGATGGTGTATCACTTCCCCAATTGCAATATTGCCCCCTAACAGCTCAAGATTCTTCATATTTTCTTATAATAGCCACATTGATCAGATAGCAAAAGGAAATAAATGCACACCTTTCAGTTTATCTACATCATGGGATTTTACTATCTAAGAATTTGCTGTAGACGAGCATTTATAATATCCGAAAAAAAGAGAAGATACATTTTAAGTTAGTCACTGGGGTATTACAAAAGTTCAGATAATGGTGACTGCTACTCAGGTGAGGCTTTGACTTAGCATGCTACAGGAATTTAAATCACTTCAGGAGCTGAGTCCTAAACCTCAACCATCATCCCACCTCCCAGATGGGCTGGCAGAGAGCCTGCAATCTTGATTTGATCCCACTGCTCTGAACATTTAGCAGGTTTTCAAAAACTGACATTAGCCTGTCTGAGAGGTCCCAGCAGCTTGGTTACGCTAGTTAGCTGTGAATCTGTCGCTGGGGAGAAGTATGTCCTGGAGCCCAGTTTGACACTGTGTCGCTTAGATCTGCCATTCAGCCCCCCTCTCCCCCTGGGTGGTGTGTGAGTTATCACTCCCACGCGAAACAGCTGTAAGGGCTGTGTCTGTGCTGCAGAGGAGAGATGACTGTTCCAGTGCCCCGTAGCTCACTGCTGTTGCGCGTTAAGGGGCCAGGGAAGAACCATTTGAAGGTGGTAGGGAAACCCTAGGGCAAATCTAGCCCTCCTGGCCTGCTATACTGACCATTATACCATTATACAGTAGCACCCATGTCTCTTCTAGGCTACATCCCTTTCCCACACTCTCATTTTCATTTACATATTTGTCACCCCTCTCTTTTTCTCTCTTTTCCACTCTTGGTTTTCTCTTTCTCTGCCTTAGTTAATAATTTATCAAGTTTTGTTAAGTCTCAGAACCACTCCCAAAGGGCTTTGTGCTTACTTTGGGCAGACCAGAAGATGAACTGATGAAATTAGTACCAATATTTAATGAAATCACGTCTACAGAAATTATAGGTCTGGTCACCCATGTTTGTTTTTTTTACAGTAAATGGGATATCTATGAGGGTTTACATTTCTAACAGCATCATTTATTTCTTTGCTACCAACATGTCAGGCCCTAACGCCCCTGGTCAGACAGAGAAATTGACACTTACATCTGTTTTTTATGTTGGCTACCCTGCCAATTTCTCATCCTCCAATGGCTGTGGGTGAAACAATAAAGTGAAACTGGTGCCGCTAAATGTGCTGAGTACGTGAGAGGACTTGGAAAAAGAGAGCGAGAGAGACAAAATAATATGTGTCTGTGTTTGTTTGGTAAGAAAGGAAAATAGAAAGACTATAAAGTGTAGAAATCCATCTGCAGTTTTTCTGGCATCCCTCTGTCTAATGAGTAGAGGTGCCCTACTTTTACCAAACAAGTGTGCAGCTGTAACACTACTGCACAAGAACAGCAGACAAGACAAATATAGATAACATCATTAAATCAAACAATGTTAGAAAAAAATAGGATGGGGGCAGAGGAGTATCTTAAGACTGAACTGCATACCCAATGATAGCAACGTCCGGAAGACATTCTAGGCACACAGTCATGAGGCATGCTGGGTAATGACAAACAGTTATTTATATGTACTCTGGTGGCTATGATGGGCTCAGAGGAATCACAACATGCAGTTGACATATGGACATGTTAATTACCAGTTAAGCTGGACAGGGCTTAAAGCTCAAGGTGGAGCTCATGTGAATTAGCCAACTTCTTTCCTTTTCCCTCTGTCCAATTCCATTTCTGCAGGTTACACTATATATATTTCCAGTGGAACCAAGCACAGTTATCAGGTGGACCATGGAGTTTGGTGTCCAATGCATAAACATGCAGAGTGATTCAGCAACCCAAAGCATACTGGGAGCATGCTTGAAATTATCCGATTTCGGAAATCCCTATGGGACCAATAAATGGGAGATTCTTTCCTTGAGCACTTGGAAGGAGAAGTAGGTGACATCACAGTTCTGCTTTCTGTCAAACAGCTTGATCTGATTGCATTACACTCATCTCGACAAGATACTGAAGTGTTTCTCTGTACAGACATAGGGCCGGGACGATACCAGTGTAACAATACTTGTTAGTATCCTGGCAAGGAAACAAAGCACAAAGCGGATTTAACTTCTTTAGGAAAACAACCCTAATGTTGAAAACAAACATAATTATGTTGTCATCCAGAGTCACATTTATTTATTTTCCAACCATAGCACACAATATTTTACATTGAGCAGGTTAATAAAGGACCAAATAGATTTCATTTTTGCCATTGAAAGAATATCGCAATACCGGTATTGTCCCGGCCCTAACAGATATACCATACAGTTTATCATTCACCCGTCAATCTCAGTCTGTTGCCTTAAATGTGACTGACATGATGGCAGCTCACTTTGTCAACCATCACATTATTCTCTCATGGACAAAGTGTTTGATGAAACTTCAATAAAATGTTCTTGTTGCAGAGAAAAATGAATAGGCACAGTGATGTATATCTACTAACCAATCAATACATAATTTTCACATGAACTTATCTGACTATCTTTTCCATCCATCAACTCAGACATAAATGTCTGTGGGTAATACTAGCCATTATTTCAGATGACTTGTTGTTGTGTTGTGCTCTGCTCCTGTAGTCAGACCAGCTTGTCCAGCATACAGGAGCTTTGTCAAAGTGTTTTCTCTCTGAGCCATTGAGTTAGTGCCTCTTAACCCCCAACCTCCATGGCTGTATCTTTGCACTACTTCTCCAATGCCACCTTAGCTGTTATTAATAGCACCTACAGTAAATCCAGTCCACTCCAGCAGGTTGGGCCTGCCTGGCTGTGTGTGATATAAAGCAGCTCCATGCAGTGACGTGATCGTGGCAGACTAATGGCTTTCACTTAGGGTCTGACGGCTTGGTATTTGCCAGCCCCTGTTGTGTTGATGGATCTCTTAATTTTGAGTCATTTGTTTACCCAGATGCCATGCCTCCCCACTCTGTCTAATGTGTGCCCATTCTACACATCACTCCCGCTGAGAAATAACAGAGCACAGACAAGGGCAGAGTCACTGGAATGAGATTAATATGACAAATTCGGATGTTGAAACAGATGAGTGTCAATAAATGGTCTCCCTCAGGCAGGTTCAGATACTGGTTGTTTACCTGGAAATCACTCTTTTGTTTGACACCATTTTTATAGCTAGCTTTGTTACTGGCAAGCTTTATTATATGCATTTGACTGCTTGTATCAATAAATGATATACTAGGCTAATAAAATATTCAAGTTTTGTTAAGAAACAAATGAATCTCAGATATGAAATTATTGAATATCAAAGCCATATAACAAGTGGAAAATCGTTGGAACCATCATCATAATAGTGATTATAAGAAACTTGGTGTTGGTGCCAGAAAAAGTCTATACTGTTGATAGCATGTGATCCCTCATCATCATTGATGCCAAGTGCTGCTGACATTCCCTATGACCTAGGGCTGATGTTGTACCCTGACATTTTTTAATTTTTAATTTTATTTCACCTTTATTTAACCAGGTAGGCTAGTTGAGAACAAGTTCTCATTTGCAACTGCGACCTGGCCAAGATAAAGCATAGCAGTGTGAACAGACAACACAGAGTTACACATGGAGTAAACAATAAACAAGTCAATAACATGGTAGAAAAAAATGAGAATCTATATACAATGTGTGCAAAAGGCATGAGGTAGGCAATAAATCGAATAATTACAATTTAGCAGATTAACACTGGAGTGATAAATCATCAGATGATCATGTGCAAGAAGAGATACTGGTGTGCAAAAGAGCAGAAAAGTAAATAAATAAAAGCAGTATGGGGGGTGAGGTAGGTAAATTGGGTGGGTAGTTTACAGATGGACTATGTACAGCTGCAGCGATCGGTTAGCTGCTCGGATAGCAGATTTTTAAAGTTGTTGAGGGAGATAAAAGTCTCCAACTTCAGAGATTTTTGCAATTCGTTCCAGTCGCAGGCAGCAGAGAACTGGAAGGAAAGGCGTCCAAATGAGGTTTTGGCTTTAGGGATGATCAGTGAGATACACCTGCTGGAGCGCGTGCTGCGGGTGGGTGTAGCCATCGTGACCAGTGAACTGAGATAAGGCGGCACTTTACCTAGCATAGCATTGTAGATGACCTGGAGCCAGTGGGTCTGACGACGAACATGTAGCGAGGGCCAGCCGACTAGGGCATACAGGTCGCAGTGGTGGGTCGTATAAGGTGCTTTAGTAACAAAACGAATGGCACTGTGATAAACTGCATCCAGTTTGCTGAGTAGAGTATTGGAGGCTATTTTGTAGATGACATCGCCGAAGTCGAGGATCGGTAGGATAGTCAGTTTTACTAGGGTAAGTTTGGCGGCGTGAGTGAAGGAGGCTTTGTTGCGGAATAGAAAGCCGATTCTTGATTTGATTTTGGATTGGAGATGTTTGATATGAGTCTGGAAGGAGAGTTTGCAGTCTAGCCAGACAACTAGGTACTTATAGATGTCCACATATTCTAGGTCGGAACCGTCCAGGGTGGTGATGCTAGTCGGGCGTGCGGGTGCAGGCAGCGAACGGTTGAAAAGCATGCATTTGGTTTTACTAGCGTTTAAGAGCAGTTGGAGGCCACGGAAGGAGTGTTGTATGGCATTGAAGCTCGTTTGGAGGTTAGATAGCACAGTGTCCAAGGAAGGGACGGAAGTATATAGAATGGTGTCGTCTGCGTAGAGGCGGATCAGGGAATCGCCCGCAGCAAGAGCAACATCATTGATGTATACAGAGAAAAGAGTCGGCCCGAGAATTGAACCCTGTGGTACCCCCATAGAGACTGCCAGAGGACCGGACAACATGCCCTCCGATTTGACACACTGAACTCTGTCTGCAAAGTAGTTGGTGAACCAGGCAAGGCAGTCATTAGAAAAACCGAGGCTACTGAGTCTGCCGATAAGAATATGGTGATTGACAGAGTCGAAAGCCTTGGCCAGGTCGATGAAGACGGCTGCACAGTAATGTCTTTTATCGATGGCGGTTATGATATCGTTTAGTACCTTGAGCGTGGCTGAGGTGCACCCGTGACAGGCTCGGAAACCGGATTGCACAGCGGAGAAGGTACGGTGGGATTCGAGATGGTCAGTGATCTGTTTGTTGACTTGGCTTTCGAAGACCTTAGATAGGCAGGGCAGGATGGATATAGGTCTGTAACAGTTTGGGTCCAGGGTGTCTCCCCCTTTGAAGAGGGGGATGACCGCGGCAGCTTTCCAATCCTTGGGGATCTCAGATGATACGAAGGAGAGGTTGAACAGGCTGGTAATAGGGGGTGCGACAATGGCGGCGGACAGTTTCAGAAATAGGGGGTCCAGATTGTCAAGCCCAGCTGATTTGTATGGGTCCAGGTTTTCCAGCTCTTTCAGAACATCTGCTATCTGGATATGGGTAAAGGAGAAGCTGGGGAGGCTTGGGCGAGTAGCAGCGGGGGGGGCGGGGCTGTTGGCCAAGGTTGGAGTCGCCAGGAGGAAGGCATGGCCAGCCATTGAGAAATGTTTATTGAAGTTTTCGATTATCACGGACTTATCAGTGGTGACCGTGTTACCTAGCCTCAGTGCAGTGGGCAGCTGGGAGGAGGTGCTCTTGTTTTCCATGGACTTTACAGTATCCCAGAACTTTTTGGAGTTAGAGCTACAGGATGCAAATTTCTGCTTGAAAAAGCTGGCCTTTGCTTTCCTGACTGACTGCGTGTATTGGTTCCTGACTTCCCTGAACAGTTGCATATCGCGGGGGCTCTTCGATGCTATTGCAGTTCGCCACAGGATGTTTTTGTGCCGGTCGAGGGCAGTCAGGCCTGGAGTGAACCAAGGGCTATATCTGTTCTTGGTTCTGCATTTTTTGAACGGAGCATGCTTGTCTAATATGGTGAGGAAGTAACTTTTAAAGAATGACCAGGCATCCTCAACTGACGGGATGAGGTCAATATCCTTCCAGGGTACCCGGGCCAGGTCGATTAGAAAGGCCTGCTCGCAGAAGTGTTTTAGGGAGCGTTTGACAGTGATGAGGGGTGGTCGTTTGACCGCGGACCCGTGGCGGATACAGGCAATGAGGCAGTGATCGCTGAGATCTTGATTGAAGACAGCAGAGGTGTATTTGGAGGGCAGGTTGGTCAGGATAATGTCTATTAGGGTGCCCATGTTTACGGATTTAGGGTTGTACCTGGTGGGTTCCTTGATGATTTGTGTGAGATTGAGGGCATCAAGCTTGGATTGTAGGACTGCCGGGGTGTTAAGCATATCCCAGTTTAGGTCACCTAACAGAACAAACTCTGAAGCTAGATGGGGAGCGATCAATTCACAGATGGTGTCCAGGGCACAGCTGGGAGCTGAGGGGGGTCGGTAGCAGGCGGCAACAGTGAGAGACTTATTTCTGGAGAGATTAATTTTTAAAATTAGAAGTTCGAACTGTTTGGGCATAGACCTGGAAAGTATGACAGAACTTTGCAGGCTATCTCTGCAGTAGATTGCAACTCCTCCCCCTTTGGCAGTTCTATCTTGACGGAAAGTGTTATAGTTGGGTATGGAAATCCCAGAATTTTTGGTGGCCTTCCTAAGCCAGGATTCGGACACGGCAAGGACATCAGGGTTGGCAGAGTGTGCTAAAGCGGTGAGTAAGGCAAACTTAGGGAGGAGGCTTCTGATGTTGACATGCATGAGGCCAAGGCTTTTTCGATCACAGAAGTCAACAAATGAGGGTGACTGGGGACATGCAGGGCCTGGGTTTACCTCCACATCACCCGAGGAACAGAGGAGTAGTAGGATGAGGGTGCGGCTAAAGGCTATCAAAACTGGTCGCCTAGAGCGTTGGGGACAAAGAATAAAAGGAGCAGATTTATGGGCGTGGTAGAATAGATTCTGGGCATAATGTGCAGACAGGGGTATGGTGGGGCACGGGTACAGCGGAGGCAAGCCCAGGCACTGGGTGATGATAAGAGAGGTTGTATCTCTGGACATGCTGGTCTCAATGGGTGAGGTCACCGCATGTGTGGGGGGTGGGACAAAGGAGGTATCAGAGGTACGGAGAGTGGAACTACGGGGTCCATTGCAAACCAAAACAATGATAATGATAGCTAGCCTGAACAACAGTATGCAAGGCATATTGATATTTGAGAGAGACATACAATAAGGCATAAAGTGATTGCAGGTCTTGATTGGGAGAGCTAGCTAAAACAACAGGTAAAATAACAGCAGCTAGTCCACTAACACAGCAACAACAGGTAAAAATGGCGACGACTAGGCAGAGAGGGTCGGATTAACTACACACAGATCCTGAGTTAAAGCACAGAGCCGACAGATAAAACACAAATAAACAGAATGGAGTACCGTGAATTAATGGACAGTCAAGCAGGCATCAGCTATGTAGCCAAGTGATCATAGTGTCCAGGGGGCAGCCGTAGATGGAGCAGGGAGGCCTCCACTAAGCTAGCACGCGGCGTTTAAAGTTAGTAGCCCGGGGGGTGGTCTGCTCAGACGGAGGGGGTCTGCTCAGACGGAGGCCGGTTGAGGGCACAGCGGGTGGGGTATTCGTCTGCAGACCAGACGTGGTCGTGTCGACAGAGAATCCAAGCCGGATGGCGATGGCGAAAGAGAGGTTGTGAATTGTAGAATTGTGTTTGCTAACTGGTGCTAGCTTCGTGGCAGTGGCGCTAGCTGCGCTAGCTGCAAGCTAGCTGTGAGGATCAGAAGTAGTGGCTCAGGGATTACGGCAGGAATCCGGCGTTGTTGTCGAGAGATGCTGGTAAATTGGTGACGCCATCTTGGATCATCGTTATCAACCCAACATTATCAACCCAACACGCATGGAGGTCTCTACCCAGTCAGACGAAGAGCTAATCTAATTCCCTGACGGTCCCATGGATCCGGGGGGACTTAATATGACAAGATGGGAGCTTCTGGGAGCTTCTGGGAGCTTGGAACACCTCTAGCAGGGATCCAAGGACCTACCTTCAGCCTTCCACTGAGACAAGATGATCAAAGGATCCAAAGTGTCACTGAGGGCAGAGGCCCTGACTGGCTGTCTGGCAGGGTAGAACTGAACTCATCATTAACAGAAGACCAGACCAGTGTGTCATCAACATGGCTGAGATTATGCCCACAGGAGAGATAACCTTTACCTGTCTTATAGGTACAGTCCATGATAGGAATACAGTTTAGCAAACAATATCTGCTGAATTTGAATTACAAAACTTCAGCCATTTTCACTTCCAAACCAAGGATAGACACAAGCCCAGGAGAGATGAGAACATGTTGAGTTGACACTAAATACTAAGTGTGTATATATGAGCCCAGACAGATCTGCTGCAGGAGAAGAGTGTCTTACTGTAACAACAACCTGATGGAGTGATTGTGATAATATGCAGTTTGTGTATTGACTGGTTATTTATGCTTCTATATAGCTAATTCCTCAGGCTCCATGATGATGCCTACTGTCACCTAATTTCCTCATAACATGCACCACATGTCAACTGTCCCAGTAGTCTCAGGTGTCTCATGTTTTTAACTTTATGTTTGTAACAAAAAAATGTATAATGCCGTTTTTTTATTTTTTTTATTTTTATTTTTATTTCACCTTTATTTAGTTCCCTGATTCTGTTTTGATCAAGATGTTTCATGCATGTGGGAGATCAAAGTCAGGATTAAAGGCAAATATTTAAAATTATAATTTTAAAGATTAATATAAGCATTTCCTATGATCAAATGCACTACAATGGAGTTTACAGTGCATTCGGTAAGTATTCAGACACCTAGACTTTTTCCACATTTTGTTACGTTACAGCTTTATTCTAAAATTAACCCCCAAAAATATTTCCTCATTAAGAGAATACAGGGGGTGCTATTTTCCCATTAGCATAATTTGCTCTACAGATTAAACTGCCTCTTATTCAATTATTGCTCTTACTATATGCATATAAATAATACCATTGGAAAGAAAACAATCTCTAGTTTCTAAAACCGTTTCAATTTTGTCTCTGAGTGATACACAAGTCATTTGACAGCACTTTCCCTGACCAAGAAGTAGAATGCAAGAAGTCTATGCTCGCTTCAACGCTCTGCCTATATATGGTCATGACCCCTATGACCAGAAACACACTTCATTCGCCTTCCTCTGGGTGTCAAGAGGACGTCAGAGGAGAAATTCTTTGTTTATCTGGTACTGACGTGAAATAAGACCTATTTCTTTGGCGTGACCGACAACTTCCGGTTTTCTGATTCACACGAGTTGGAGCTGCGATTGTGTACTGTTTTGCTGGCGTTATGGATGAAAACTATCTCCGTGTCGAATTTTGTTTGATACATGTGACCATATCATCGTAATGTATGTTTTTTCAATATAGTTTAATCAGATTATTTGAATTTTTTCGGGAGTTTTGTGGTGTTCCGTTGTCTGATTTTATTTACGTTTGAGAGATCCGTGCCACTCGACCAGTACCTGTGCTAAATGGAGTGGGAAAGGAACAATTCTGAACGGAACCAACGACTCATCTTGACAAAGGACACTTTGATCAACATTCTGATGAAAGATCAGCCATAGTAAGACCCAATTTACGATGTTATATCATATCTGTTGTGCATGTGAACTGGCCGTGGGCGCCTAGCCGAATCTGCCTGGTATAGCTATGCTAATTTAGCGCTACATTTTGTTTTCGTTATAAAACATTTAATAAATCTGAAATATTGTTTGGATTCACCAGATGTTGGGCTTTCAATATCTGTACGCTGTGTATTTTTCTGAAATGTTTTATGATGAGTAATTCGTTATATGACGTTGGTCTCTGTAATTGTTCTGGCTGGGTCAGCACTATTTCAGATTGCAGCTGCAATGTAGAACTGTGATTTATACCTGAAAAATGCACATTTTTCCAAAAAAAAACTATGCTATACCATAAATATGTTATCAGACTGTCATCTTAGGAAGTTGTTTCTTGGTTAGTGGCTATATATATTTTTATTTTGTCGAATTAGTGATAGCTACTGACGCAGGAAAAAACTGTTGGGAGTAAAAAAATCGTGTCCTTTGCTAACGTGGTTAGCTAATAGATTTACATATTGTGTCTTCCCTGTAAAACATTTTAAAAATCTGAAATGGTGGCTTTATTCACAAGACCTGTATCTTTCATCTGGTGTCTTGGACTTGTGATTTAATGATATTTAGATGCTACAAGTTACTTGTGACGCTATGCTAGCTATGCTACTCAGTGGGGGGGGGGGCGGGGAGGGGGGGGGTGCTACCGGATCAGGGTTGGTGACTCGTGAGAAGTTAATCTGCACAAAATACCTCATAATGAAAAAGCGAAAACAGTTTTCTTGATTTTTTTGCAAATGTATTAAATATAAAAAACAGAAATACTTTATTTATTCAGACCCTTTGCTATGAGACTCAAAATTGAGCTCAGGTGCATCCTGTTTCCATTGATCATCCTTGAGTTGTTTCAACAACTTGATTAGAGTCCACATGTGTTTTAGAATAATGCTGTAATATAACAAAATGTGGAAAAAGTCAAGGGGTCTGAATACTTTCTGAATGCACTGTAACTCTATTGTTGGTGATTATATGAATTACACCTCACACTGGCTGTGGTAGACAGAGCAGAAGCCGACAACCTGAGACTAATGTGCTTTTTATGTGATGTCCTTCATGTCAGGACAACCAGGATCATCTAGCTTTATGGGTTCAGAGAGACAGATGAGTAGGAGAGAAAGAAAAAGGGCCTATAATTGGGCCCTGGGTATGTGTCATTCCAGCGAAAGAGGCCCCACTCCACTTTACATTGTGAACTTGCTCCCTTGTGAGATATCATTTATTTCTCTCCTGATTTGGGGTGCGACATAACCTTCTTTTTCTAGGCCTCATAAAATCCTGAACAGCAGCCATGAGAAGACAGATGGGAGGGGAAATGGAGAAACCAAGCTTCCTCTCAGATGACCGTGTTGAGATTGACAGATTGATAGTACACACATGCCATAAAGACAATGTATGTTTTCTGCTCCCTTTCCCTCATAATCCATGAGTGAAACCAAACAAACACTGAAAACAGAGTGACAGAGGAGAACATTTACATTTTTCTTCCCTCCTTTTCACTCTTTGCCATGTTTCTACAGATGTAGGACCTTAATTTGAGCCAGTTTGCTTCAGCAGAAAGATAATTCTGCAGCAACAGGAAATATTACTTATTTTGTGGATTATAATTAACCTGCCCTCAAATCACTGCACACTGTCTGCTAAATATCTATAGGCTATGTTTCAACTTGTCAATTTCAAATTATTTTCCAAAAAGTTGTATTTTCTCACAGCAGTTTGAATTGAGGTGTGTTCCGCCTGATCATTAATTCACATAGAAGTAGGCCATTTCACTGTTGCGGACAATTTACGTTTGAGGCATTACTGACAAAACATCTCTCTTCTATGAGAGCCCAAGCACAAACTTTTTCCTCCCTGGCACATTTTCAGGCTGGCGCCCGCATTGCCTTCGCTACTAATAATAACTTTGGACATGTGTGAGTTCCTATCAAAGTAAGTGCCTTATTACGTTATCATTATAGTTTCTGTATATCGTATGTATGTATGTATGTATGTATGTATGTATGTATGTATGTATGTATGTATGTATGTATGTATGTATGTATGTGTGTATTTATTTAAGATCGTACTTTTTGGAGAAATGTTCTCTGGCTTGCAAGCCAAAGAACACCATCCCAACCGTGAAGCACGGGGGTGGCAACATCATGTTGTGGGGGTGCTTTGCTGCAGGAGGGACTGGTGCACTTCACAAAATAGATGGTATCATGAGGCAGGAAAATGATGGGGATATATTGAAGCAACATCTCAAGATATCAGTCAGGAAGTTAAAGCTTGGTTGCAAATGCGTCTTCCAAATGGACAATGACCCCAAGCATACTTCCGAAGTTGTGGCAAAACAGCTTAAGGACAGCAAAGTCAAGGTATTGGAGTGGCCATCACAAATGGGCCAAAATTCACCCAACTTATTATGGGAAGCTTGTGGAAGTCTACCCGAAGCGTTTGACCCAAGTTAAACAATTTAAAGACAAGCTACCAAATACTAATTGAGTGTATGTAAACTTCTGACCCACTGGGAATCTGATGAAAGAAATAAAAGCTGAAATAAATCATTCTCTCTACTGTTATTCTGACATTTCACATTCTTAAAATAAAGTGGTGATCCTAACTGACCTAAGACAGGGAATCTTTACTAGGATTAAATGTCAGGAATTGTGAAAAAACTGAGTTTAAATGTATTTGGCTAAGGTGTATGTAAACTTCCGACTTCAACTGTATACTGTATTCTATTCTACTGTATTTTAGTCAATGCCACTCCAACATTGCTCGATCTAATATTTATATGTTTCTTAAAACCTGTTATGGCTGCAGCCCGACGCCGGTACACCTATGACAACATCCAGCTCAAGTGCACGGCGCGAAATTCAAAATCTATTTTTTTTTAATATTTAACTTTCACACATTAACAAGTCCAATACAGCATTTGAAAGATAAACATCTTGTCAATCCAGCCAACACGTCCGATTTTTTAAATGTTTTACAGCGAAAACACCACATATATTTATGTTAGCTCACCACCAAATAAAAAAGGAGGACAGACATTTTTCACAGCACAAGTAGGATGCAAGTAGCATGCACAAGCCAACCTAACTAACCTAGAACCAACCTAAATAACCTAGAAAAAACTACCTCAGATGACAGTCCTATAACATGTTACACAATAAATCTATGTTTTGTTCAAAAAATGTGCATATTTTAGCTATAAATCAGTTTTACATTACTGCTACTGTCACGTTCCTGACCTGTTTTCTCTTGTTTTGTATGTGTTTATTGGTCAGGGCGTGAGTTTTGGGTGGGCAGTCTATGTTTTCTGTTTCTATGTTGGTTTTGGGTTGCCTGGTATGGCTCTCAATCAGAGGCAGGTGTTTGACGTTTCCTCTGATTGAGAGTCATATTAAGGTAGGTTGTTCTCACTGTTTGTTTGTGGGTGGTTGTCTCCTGTGTCTGTATGTATGTTCGTGCCACACGGGACTGTAGCGTTTGTTTGTAGTCGTGTACCTGTTCGTGCGTTCTTCATGTTGTATGTAAGTTCCATGTTCAGGTCTGTCTACGTCGTGTTTGTTATTTTGTAATTTTCAAGTGTTTTCGTGTTCGTTTCGTAATTCAATAAATATCAGTTATGTCATCATACCTCGCTGCACATTGGTCTTCAGATCCCTCTCTCCTCTCCTCGTCCGAGGAGGAGGAGGAATTAGAGAACCGTTACAGCTACCATCATAGCTACAGTCAGAAATCGCACGGGAGTAGCCAGAGAAAATACAGACACCAACGTCAACTACTAATTACACATCATAAAACATTTCAGAGAAATATATGGTGGATAGCTAATGAAAGAGAAAGATCTTGTGAATATAGCCAATATTTCCGATTTTTGAAGTGTTTTACAGCGAAAACACAATATATCGTCATATTAGCTTACTACAATAGCTAACATCACAACAGCATTGACTCAAGGCAAACGGTAGCATAGCACAGTTCGACAGATATATGAAAAAGCATCCCAAATTGGGTCCTTATCTTTGTTGATCTTCCATCAGAATGTTCTCCAAGGGGTCCTTTGTTCAGAAATGTCTTTATTTCGATCCAGAACGAACAATTTCCCTCTTGAATTAGCAAGCACACTGGCAGTGCGACGCTAACCTCTCCATCTTGAAAAAAATCTTGCGTCGCATCACGTCTAAAGTCCAGAATACATTTCAATAATATAATTAAACTATATTGAAATAACATACTTTAGGATGATATTGTGACATGTATCAAATAAAATCGAAGCCAGAGATCATATTCACCTTTACAGAGTGTTTTCCAGGAGCCGAGTCCAGGTCCTACTTCGCGCCCAGAAAGAAAAATAAACTGCGCAACACTCACTCCAAGAGGTTGTGTTCAAATACAGGACGAGATAATCAAGTGATTTCTTCTCTCACTTCCGCATGACACCCAGAGGAAGGCGTATGACGTGTTTCTACAGTCCTAAGTGACATGCCCTTTTATAGACAAGGGCTTGAAGAGCGACATCGATTTTGGAAATCTCACTTCCGGATAGGAAATGGTCTGTAAAAATAGTTCTGTTCCACTTAGAGAAATAATTAAAACGGTTTTAGAAACTAGAGACTGTTTTCTATCCAATAGTAATAATAATATGCATATTGTAAGAGCAAAAATTGATTAAGAGGCCGTTTGAAAATTTGCACATATTTTCCAGTTTTTCAAACTGCAGCCATAACAAGTTAATTCCATTCTATTTATTTTAGATTTGTTGGTATTGTTGTGAATTGTTAGATACTACTGCACGCTACACCCGCAATAACATCTGATAAATATGTGTATGTGACCAATAAAATTTGATTTCATGCAAACAGACCCAACTTATTTTGTAACCTTTTATCTTTGGTTGACGTGAAAAAACAAACATGCCGGCGCGCACAAACTACCCATCGTCGGATTACTTTCCATTCTTTTAAAGTGTTTTACTCAGTTATTTTGATCACTGTTTAGGTCACCCGTGATGTGAATTGTAAATAGTAATTGCTATTACCTAGTTCATATTATGGTTTCTGTCAGCTGAGATTTAGCTAAATATTACTGCTTGTGTTAGGTCACTCTTTCCTCAGTTAGCGCTACGACCAACGTAGCCTACATTTTCTGGTTTGGATGAGAATTGTGTTATGCTGTCGCTACTTCTGTGACTGTCTGAACAATGCATCCAGAAATAAACTGCTCACATTGAGAACATTACGTTGTAAAGACTGTGTTTGTGCAAAATGTTTCAGTAAAAAAACAGTTTGGCATGCTAAATAAGTGGTCTAATCGCACCGCTTTGAGCGTACATTGCATGGACCACTGTAGAATTATCACACCCGTGTGTCAAAGGGGTTAATATAAAAAAAAATGTAGAAGTTGATACATTTTTAATTTTGGCAAATCAGGTCTTACATTTTAAAGTGGACATTACACACTTTAGAAGTCTTTTTAAACGTTGAATACCGTGCTTTGCAAGAACATTATCAGCAACAAAAGAGTGATCAAATTAAGATCCTCCATCTGTAGCTCCTCAAAGCATCAGGTGACAGCCAAATGAGTATTGTGTGGCATTTGCTGCAATTTGTCAGGTGTAGCTTGCCATTTCAGCTTTGATACATTGTCAAAAGCACCACAGGATTTAATTTATTACTAGTATCAAATGCACCGTAGGCCTGCCTTTCTTACTGTAACCTATCAGCAGCACACATTTCACAAAACTATATGCATATGTGCGTATTGTTTTGTATTGCTAGGTATTATTACTGCACTGTTGGAGCTAGCATTTCGCTGCACCTAAAATAACATCTGCAAATATGTGTATGTGACCAATAAACTTCGATTTGATTTGATACATTCCAGGAGAGGCTGCTGAGGGGAAAACAGCTCATAAAAGTGGCTGGAATGGAGTTAATGGAATGCTATCAAAAACATGGTTTTCATATGTTTGATACCATTCCATTACTGTGAGCCGTCCTCATATCAGCAACCTCCACTGATACATACCGTATAAGCCAGGGGTAAGCAACTAGATTCAGCCAGGGGATGATTTTTGTCGGAGCGGATGGTCGGGGGGCGGAGCATAATTATAATAATTTTGAACACTGCAAATTGACCACAACTAAGCACAAAAAGAGATTGTATTTGAAAATAACAATAATTTCAGATCATGATTACATTGATACACGATCACGTCTCTTTTTGTATTCATGGAAATACTTGGGAACAGATTTCCTGAATAAAACTACTGGTGATTTTGTTTTTGTTTTTCTAAAAACTTTGGGGGGCCCCCAAAGAAATCACTTGAGACCTTGTTTTGGCCCGTGGACCGCTAGTTGCTGACCCCTGGTATAATGTGAAATGGTAGAATTTTTCTCCAATATTTTAGCAGATGTTATGTGGAATTTCAATACGATTAGACTCGTGTTTCTCAGTGCAGTGGGTGTAAAGGGTAAGCTAAAGAAAACCTGATGGGCGCTGTGAAATTGGAGAAGTGGTAAACTGCACCATACAGGCCCCTGATGGATGGCCTGGGGGGGAATGTTTGGAGGGGAAAATCTCATTTTCTCCATGCTAGCTGGAGGGAGCACTACATTTGATCAAACATAAATGTAATCAAACAACTCGTAGGTCTTTGTAGCCGCTAAGAGGTCTCCGTCACCAAGGCATTATCATCTGGTAGTGCATTTACAGAGGGCAGGCCTCCCTCTCTCCTCCTCTCTCTCCTCTATTTCCTCTCCCACTATAAACCCAAACACCAGGGTGACCAAGGTCACTATTAGTAGGTATTGGAGCGGTAGATAGGGGGGTCAAGTATATTGCTTGTATTTTCCCTGCTTTGATAAATCGCTTGAATCATTCTGACTGAAAATTGCATTAAACAGGGAGTGCAGAAGGGCGGATAAAGTTTACATTGCTGAGGTATTAGACATGGTTATGGTTACCCAACTCAACTGTCCTTTCAACCTTTGAGGAAATGTGGTGGAAGTGAGGATGGCACCCAGTTGTTGTATTGATTCAATACAGTACTTGTCTATATTGTCTATATCTGTGTAGAAAACCTATGAATCAGCAGAATAGAGTTTATAGATCACTTCCAAAGGTCACATGACTGAGAAAGACCATGTGCACTTTTGAAAGTTCAATCAATTAACTGCAGGCAATTATTGGCATAATCAACACACACAGTAATGAAGCATTTCAATATTCAAGCAGGAAGATTATCATATAAATTGTTATTTTGCTATTCCTTTTTCGGAACTGATGCCAATGACTTAATTGTATTACCTTAATAAACTACATCACAACAAAGTGCCGTGGCAGAGACCAATCAATCTGAGTCAGTGGCACCATGGTGTTGTTTAGATTGCTGAAACGGCAAGCTTTTATAATTGAGCTGGTCTATTAGGCTACTTCTCAACCTTGCTCTATGGTGGTGGTGTGACAAGGGTTTGGACTGGTTTAGATACAGAGAAGTCCCTGAGGCAGTCATACAGCAGTGTTGGCCTCAGACTCATAATCAATTCTCTGGCAAAATAAGTGGAGGTCAGATGATGACAGATGGTTCACGGGTCAGGGAAAGGCCAAGGGTCATTTCACTTCCAGGTCTTCATTACCTGCAGCAACCAGTATTGCACCTCACTCTGTACTTCCTCTAGAATCACTCTCTTCCTGTAAATAACCTCCACTCATATCCTTTCTTTGAACTATTCAATTACCAAAAGCTGCAGCCACCATCAGCCTCAGTGCTGCCTCAGTGCTACCACTCGTCTTCCAGCTCTGTCTCTGCCTAGTAGTGTTCCATCACTATCTGCTGTCTCTGCTTTTGAATTTTTTCCTCATATCTAACTCATTGTTAAAAAATGTTTTGCTCTAAATCGGATGTTAGGTAGGCTACTATATTTATTGAATATTCTATGAATCCTATGAATTAAACTAAATTGTATTTAATTAACTTCTAAATAAATTATAGTTAATTACCATTAGAATTCTGTGAAAACGCTAGAAGGACAAACCAAATAGATATGTATAGCAGCCTAGAGGTACAATAGGTAAATGGTGGGTAGTTCCCCGTCTTCTCTCTGGTGGTGGTGAGAATGATGAAGAACTGTACAGTAGGCTGTGTGTGTGCAGCATGGAGGTCAGTCGGAGGCTTGACCACTTTGGCCAATCAGAACGTTAAAAAAATATATAAACTCACCGTGTGTCTGCCTTCATGTTCATAAAACTCCACGGATCCGCTCTGGTGCAGTGGAACCCAGAACGATATGTTACCACATGGTTACGGCGACACTGTTTTACCGAGGACGCCCAAATCAGAGGGGCTGCCGCAAAGCCCAAGGAACCCGACCCTCTCTGGAAGTTGTTGAAGCCCTGTTTGAGTTATTTAGCCTACATTGGCTGTTGGTTGAGACAGGGTGGGCAATTGTAAATTGGACCAAGTTAGAGGTTATAATGCATTTGGTTATAGTTTTTGAGATGCAAGAATACACCACACCAAAAACGAGATTTTATGGCTGTTTTAAAAATAATTTATTGCAATTCTACGTAGTAATGATTTATGTTCACTACTTGGTCAGTTGATTTGATAGTATTTTTAATCTATGCAAATACATAGTATGAATTGATAGTTCACCTCTCTGTTTTATTTTATTCTGTAATAGGGTATATTGTAACCATGTGTTCAATCTAACCAAATCAAAGTCTATTTATGATACAGCGTGTAAGCTACTCAATACAATGAAATGCCTATTCGCAATAAAGCTCTTCTCGCAAAACAGTGCAATGATATTAAGCTACAGTATATGTATTTGTATTTACATTATGCTATAGCCTACACATAGCTATACCACGTAGTCTATTAGACTATATTGCAAATTATTGTTGTTCGTTCCTGAAATGACCGAATGGCAAAGCTATCCTTCAACTACCTTTCAGCACCACAGGTTGGTTCAACTTCTTTAACATCATTACGCGATCCTGGCGCTGTCCTTTCTGCACCACAAATGGCGTTCAATACCATAAAATGACATCTCCTCAAGATCTATGCATAAGAGCAGTATTCAGACCTCTACTTTTTCCACATTTTATTACATTACAGCCTTATTCTAAAATAGATTCAATAGTTTTTTCCCTCATCAATCTACACACAATACCTCATAATGACTAAGCAAAAACAAGTTTTTTTTTTTTTTTGCAAATGTATTAGAAATAAAAAACTGAAACAACACATTTACATAAGTATTCAGACCCTTTACTCAGTACTTTGTTGAAGCACCTTTGGCAGCGATTACAGCCTTGAGTCTTCTTGGGTAGGACACTACAAGCTTGGCACACCTGTATTTGGGGAGTTTCTCCCATTCTTCTCTGCAGATGCTTTCAATCTCTGTCAGGTTGGATGGGGAACTTTGCTGCACAGCTATTTTCAGGTTTCTCCAGAGATGTTCGATTGGATTCAAGTCCGGGCTCTGGCTGGGTTACGCAAGGACATTCAGAGAATTGTCCCAAAGCCACTCCTGCGCTTTCTTGGCTGTGTGCTTAGGGTTGTTGTCCTGTTGGAAGGTGAACCTTTGCCCCAGTCTGAGGTCCTGAGTGCTCTGGAGCAGGTTTATTCAAGGATCTCTCTCTACTTTGGTCAATTTATCTTTCACTCGATCCTGACTCGTCTTCCAGTCCATCCCACTGAAAAACATCCCCACATCCCCACATCCTCTGGAGCTATGTCAGAGTGATGTTACGAACCCTTTTGGCCCTGCAGTCTAGGGTGGATGGAAACGAGACCCGTAACATATCTCATGCATTTCATAATAGTGAAAAGGAACAGTGAGAACTAATAACAACAGACAACTTAAATCTACCGTCAAACACTTATGGTTTATTTGTTAAACACACGGTAAGGCAGGGGGGGGGGGGGGGGGCTGAGCTGGACCCAAGGAAAGAAATAATAAATATCCAAAAACCCCTAAGCTAGTCTTACTTGCTTCAATAACCGCTAGCTAACTAACCAATAAAATACAGTGGGTGGTCCACCCAGTTCTAACTAGGGTTCTTAGACAATGTTTTCCTACGGGTAGTGTATGCCCATGGGCAACTTGTCTTGGTATCCCCTTTTCCCACCAACAAACAAGCAGTCATACACCATAACAATACATACTCACATAATAATGAACAAATGTGACATGTAGGTGCAAAAACAAAAGAGAGATCACTGCAGAGACAACTGATTGGGATTATTTTAAACCAAGGGAAAGGGGATGTGATTGGGTAAGGGAAAAGGAGCAGGTGTGTCTTCTGATTGGCGACAGATTGGCGACTTATGAGTGACACCTGTGACTAGGGCAGAAGGAAAGAAAACAAATACACACACAGGATACTTGTAACAGTGACCATAAGGTTCTTGGTCAGCTCCGTGGCCAAGGCTCTTCTCCCCCGATTGCTCAGCTTGGCCGGGCAGCCAGCTCTAGGAAGAGTCTTGGTGGTTCCAAACTTCTTCCATTTAAGAATGATGGAGGCCACTGTGTTTTTGGGGACCTTCAATGCTGCAGAAATGTTTTGATACCCTTCCCCAGATCTGTGTCTCGACACAATCCTGTCTCGGAGGTCTACGGACAATTCCTTCGACCTCATGGCTTGGTTTTTGCTCTGACGTGCACTGTTAACTGTGGTACGTTATATAGACAGATGTGTGCCTTTCCAAAACATGTCCAATCAATTGAAATTACCACAGGTGGACTCCAATCAAGTTGAAGAAACATGTCAAGGATGATCAATGGAAACAGGATGCACCTGAGCTTAATTACGAGTCTCATAGCAAAGGGTCTAAATACTTATGTAAATAAGGTATTTCAGTTTTTACTTTTAATACATTTCCTGTTTTCACTTTGTCATTATGGGGTATCACGTGTAGATTGATGAGGGAAAAAAATAATTCAATACATTTTAGAATAAGGCTGTAATGTGGAAAAGCTAAGGGGTCTGAATACTTTCCGAATGCACTGTATATGTATTTGTATTTACATTATGCTATAGCCTACAAATAGCTATACCACGTAGTCAGAGGCCTATTAGTCTATATTACAAATTATTGTTGTTTGTTTCTGAACTAGTCGAATGGCAGAGCTATCCTTCAACTTTCCTTCAGCTATCCTTTAGCACCACAAGTTGGTTCAACTTCTTTAACATCATTACGCAATCCTGGTGCATTCCTTTCAGGACCACGAAAGGACCATCACTTCTCACAGTGGTACTTGTTTAGTAAAGTTAGATCAAGCTGAATCAATGTTTTGCACGATCACATTGTGGCGAAATCCTGCACGGATCTTTCACCGCTACAACATAATGATTCATTAGCATGTTACATAACATACTGAATAAAATCCCATAGCATAGTAGGGCTGTAATGTTACTGTTACACCAAAACACCTAATTTGTAATAAGATTTTAGGATGTTTAGCTGAAGCTGAATAGTCTCCCCCCCAAAATATAATGCGCTAAACTCAACAGAGTGCACCACTATGCAGGATACATGCTTTGATTGTTACAAAATACAAGAAAGGCTAATAGTTTGTTAATATGGCTGCAATCCCGTTAACGGGATCGATATGACAACAGGCAGTGAAAGTGCAGGGCGCCAAATTCAAACAACAGAAATCACATAATTAAAATTCCTCAAACATACATGTATCTTATACAATTTTAAAGGTAATCTTGTTGTTAATCCCACCAAAGTGTCTGATTTCAAATAGGCTTTTCAGCGAAAGCACCACAAACGATTATGTTAGGTCACCACCAACTCACAGAAAAATTCTGCCATTTTTCCAGCCAAAGAGAGGAGTCACAAAAAGCACAAATAGAGATAGAATTAATCACTAACCTTTGATGATCTTTATCAGATGACACTCATAGGACTTCATGTTACACAATACATATATGTCTTGTTCGATTAAGTTCATATTTATATCCAAAAACCTCAGTTTACATTGGCGCCATGTTCAGAAATGCCTCCAAAATATCCTGAGAAATTGCAGAGAGCCATGTCAAATAACATAAATACTCATCATAAACTTTGATGAAAGATACATGTTTTACATAGAATTAAAGATACACTTGTTCTTAATGCAACCGCTGTGTCAGATTTCTAAAAGCTTTACGGCAAAACACAATATTCAATAATCTGAAAACAGCGTTCAGCCACAAAAGTAAGCCATACAGTTACCCGCAAAATTGTGCAGTCAACAAAACTCATAAAAGGCATTATAAATCTTCACTTACCTTTGCTGATCTTCGTCGGAATGCACTCCCAGGACTCCCACTTCCACAAGAAATGTTCGTTTTGTTCGGTAATGTCCATCATTTATGTCCAAATAGCGTGTTTTTGTAGCGTGTTTGGTAAACAAATCCAACGTCAGGAAGCGCGTTCACTAAAAGCTGACGAAATGTCCAACAGTTCAGGAACAGTCAGTAGAAACATGTCAAACGATGTATTGAATCAATCTTTAGAATGTTTTTAACATAAATCTTGAATAACGTTCCAACCGGAGAATTACATTGACTTCAGATGAGCGATGGAACAGAGCTCCCTCTCATGAGAACGCGCATGGTCAAAGCATGGTCAGGTCATGGCAGACCTGACTAATTGCCCTCTCATTCGGCCCCCCTTCACAGTAGAGGCATCAGACAAGGTTCTACAGACTGTTGACATCTAGTGGAAGCCGTAGGAAGTGCAAACTCATCCATATCTCGCTGTGATTTCAATAGGATCTTGGTTGAAAATCGACCAGCCTCAGAATTTCCACTTCCTGTTTGGATTTTTTCTCAGGTTTTTGCCTGCCATATAAGTTCTGTTATACTCACAGACATAATTCAAACAGTTTTAGAAACCTCAGAGTGTTTTCTATCCAATACTAATAATAATATGCATATATTAGCAACTATGACTGAGGAGCAGGCCGTTTACTCTGGGCACCTCTGTGCACCTTTCATCCAAGCTACTCAATACTGCCTCTGCAGCCATAAGAAGTTAACACCATCTGCTGTAATTCACTCATGAAACAGTAATTCAAACAGATCTAAATGCATATTCCCATGAAACTGATTGAGACCAATCAAATGATTGGCATGGAGATGCAGTTTGGACGTTTCACCAGTAAAACATGAAGAATTATCATTCACGATTGACCATGATGATGACCTATTTTGAAATTAGATAGCCTATGCCTAACTTGGTGTTTGAGGGTATTAAAAATATAACATTTGTGTGGGCATAGGTAGACGTTGAAATTATTTTATGCATATTTTAAAATAATAGGCAATGCAATTGCTTACATCTGTCGGTACAAACTTTGACTGAGAAAATTATGACATCATAAAAAAATGTACTCATTCCCTCACCTAAAAAAATATCACTACGCCACTGACTGTGACTCCCCTTGAAATGTGTATGCATGGTGAATGTGTGAGGACAGAGCTGAGAGACGTGTGTGAGAGATGTGTGTGGCACAGCCTGCATGTACGTTGAGCTGCCTTGTGTTACTGTGTGTTCCAGTAATTTCCTTGTTAGTCTATCTACTGTACCTTCAACACTAGTCTTTAGCTTGGAGACATGTTTCATATGACATGATGCCCTTCCACATGATGCTATGTCCTCTGCTTTTTAAAATGCCCGACTTTTACCTTCCACACATGCTTTCAAAGAAGAATTACCACTGTGCCCAAGCTGCAGCCTCTGAACTTTGATCCATTTACTGTAGTGTCCAAGCTTGGCAGTTACAATATGGGCAAGACTACACTATGAACTACCCTACAG
Source organism: Salvelinus alpinus (assembly GCF_045679555.1). Lineage (NCBI taxonomy): Eukaryota > Metazoa > Chordata > Actinopteri > Salmoniformes > Salmonidae > Salvelinus > Salvelinus alpinus. The sequence goes on along the minus strand of NC_092102.1, from coordinate 23,083,344 downwards.
CTGTCTTTTACTGAACTTTCATTAGATCCTCACCTGAAGCTTCTTACTGTATCATACCTCCATAGTGGTTTAAAGATGTCAGTATGTTCTGTCAGAACTTCCCTTTTGTCCTGATCTGCCGCTCAACACTGCTGCTCATGTACAGTATGAGGATTTGGCTAACACCAGACAAAGACTCACGAAGATGGAAAAGGGGGGTGAAATCGTCAGCAACAGCAGCTTGTTGCTGTTAGACAAAGACAATGTTATGTAACCCCACTCCTCCTCCTGTACAGGTAATTTGTTTTCCATTCACAACCCAAGCCCTCAGCCACATCCTGATGTCACACTGATTTCGTTGTGGTAATGAAAAATCGGAGTCTGACTGCAATCCTTCAAAGGGATTTGGAGGACATGGCATTTATAACAGCAAGAGGAGAAGTAAAAAAACAAACGTCTTAGTTTCTTTCCAAAACAAATCGGCAGGGTCTGCGAGAACCCAGCCTGCACCTGTACCACCCTATGTTTACCGACTTCCTCTAGCATACACATTATCATCCAAATACCATGCCACATTATTATTAGGAGAGGGAAATTTGTTAAAGTTGAAATTTCCCTGTGCGGCTGGTTGATAGATAATGTTTACCAATTGTCAATTACCATATCTGAGGGAGTATTAGCTAGCTTGAGCGTGGTTGCACTGTAATGAATGTAAAGAGGGAAATGTGTAGAGGTTCACATAAAGGTCGGTTCTGAAATACTCTAGAAAATCAGTGTGTAATAAAGTACCAGCAGGATTATTGGCACTGATTTCAGAGGTTTCCTGAGGTTGACAACCCTATAATTCTATACACACTGAAACCTGAAGTAATCAACTGGTGATGTACTGTAGGTAACTCTTTATTACCACTGCAGCTTCTGCAGAGTTTTGTGAAACATTACCCCAGTAAATTCTCTCAGCTGCAGTAGCCACTCTATGACAATATATCAAATTAACAACTCCACAAAAACAGTGTAAAGCAGTTCTGACTGTGTGCTCTTATTGGAGCTTTCCAATGTCTCTAGTTTTGCGCCACCAGCTATTAGTGGAGAGGATTGCAAACATATTACTCAAGGCGCTACTGTATAGAAGATCCCTCTACAGTAAAACACTTATAATGGGTTACTAAAACCTATGCATCAAGTTATAATTACCACTAATTTCGCCCTTGTGGTGTTGATATGAAAACATGCATTGCAATTAACAACAATTAGTTGTATTAACTCTATTGTTGTGTTTTCCCATTACTCTACTGTATATTCAAGCAGTGCACAACCTCCCTGACTTCAGCTGACTTCCCTTTTCCCAGAGAGTGCTGTGAATAATAGATTGTTATTGACACAGTCTAGTTCCACTGGGGACCTGTCTGTTTAGCATTTTCTTCAGCCATACCAATAGCCACTTCTAACAGACCCTGCCCTTCCCTTCTGGTCCCTCCTTTGTTTGTCTAGACATTCATCTTCTCTCTGTCCATTGCTTTAGAACAATGCAAGACCTAAAGAACCTCAATTGCATTTCCTTGTTCGAGAACTGAGAGTTCTTAAAGAAACAGTGCAAGAGGAGAATCCTTCCTATTGACGGCACATTTCAATTAGCATCATATCGATACAGCAGGGCTGTGACTTTGAGGCCATTGATTTTGGTTTTAAGAAAAGGTCAGGTTTAATCACTTACAAGTGCTCCATGCTAGCTTTGATCAGTTGAAACGCAAGGATAACGTACTGTACTGTATGAGGCTATGGGTGTTTTTCATGATCAATATGGAAACAAACTGGTGAGTTTTATAGCAATGGGGAATTTCATTCACAACTCTCCTGCCAATTGTGAATTCCAGGTAGCAGTGGCAGAGCGTCAAATAATTAGATAGAGCAAGAGGACATGTTTTGTCGATTAAATGTACCTTTGGTCCAATCATGATATATTTACTGTCATTAACCCTTCAGTTATTGAGATGCACTGTATCTGCGGTAACCCAGTTCCATCCACTGCATACAAACCCCCACACCTCCCACCAAACTCTCCCAGCCCCCATTCTGTTACATTGTCTACTTCAAAATATATATAACTCAAAGGAGACTCCGATGGATTGCATGCTCATGATGCAATTACAGTTACAAACAAAATCACAGAATAATGAAGAATATAATCATCCACAGTAAACAGCCAGAAGTGGAATAAACGTCAACTAATATGTACTATCAATCACTGACTCCTGCACTAACTCGCCCCATTATGCCATTTACTGAGAACGAGGGCAGGCTGATCCCAGTAACACGCTGAGATGTTTGTCGTGAGTGAGATGCAGAGCACCGCTTGACTCTGGCTTGATTTAGACTTCAAGCCAGTTTCAGGCGTGTATTTAAATTTGTTAGTAGGCTATAGCAGCGTCACTTGACAGTCTCATGGTGCGACTGTAAAATCCATCAAGTTCCATTGTTAACTGCCTTGGATATGGAGCGCATTGATAATTGATAATAACTCAAAGACATAACTCAAAGACACAACTCAAAGAATCAATATAGACTTGGTGAAATTGTAATGTTAGCTGAAGTCTATAGCCTACACTAATTCGATCCACAGTTAATAGTATTAGGAAAAGATGAGCTGGTGCCATTGAGATATCTGGGGAGGCTCTTAGGTGGCTGAGAGACAGAGGATTGAATACAGACGGATAACCTTTCTTCAGGGGCCACTTTAGTCATGTTGAGCTCACAGGGCACAAAGGCACTTACTTTACCATTAACTTATAATACATAGCCTTGCCTCTATTTCCTTTTGTGTAAATCCTCCATCCTGTATTTCCACCCTTTAGGATCGTGTTCTGTTGTATTGATTTGTCTGTCTATACTCACCTGAAGTTACTGTAACTATTGAGACATATCTTATTGAAATTAGAATCATACCTGCATATGTGCTTGACATCATGTGTTGGATCAGATTGTAGCGACTTGCACATGTATTGGATATACTGTAAAGACTGTGTTTACGAATTACTCTACACCATAGACCCACTTAGGACCAGAGAGAGAGAGTTTTTTAAATGTCTGTGGGGTCAGTCTGAAACCAATGAGAAGCGTGCGCTGCTATCACACACCCTTCATCATCCCATAGCTCTATTTATAAGCCTCCCCATACACCAGGCCAACTCTCTCGGGAGGTAATTAATTTGCCTCTAGGTCAGCAATAAAACCATATCAAAACTAGCACTCTGCTCATCTTATAGTCTCCATTTCTCTGGCCATACTGAATCTAACAGGAACCCTAACAACTCTCATTTCTCAGGGCTACTACTTGTCCTGACAACCTGACAATGTTTTCCTGTTCAAATCATGCCAGATCCCACCCCTGTATCAGTCCAAACTGACCTGTCTGCGTAATGAGGACCACAGCCCAAATCATTCAGATGCTTCCATACACTGTGTTGTTCATCAATTCGGAAAATTGGGCTCTAAAAACATTGCATAGTACAGATGTTTCGCCATGCACTGAGCTAAAGTAATCCAGTCAGTCTGCGACTTCTCTGACCTCCTGTGGTAGTCAGTGTGTGGCTGTTTACTCACTTCCCTTGTCTCAGCATTTATCTGAGAGCTGCCACACTGACCCATGACCTCTCTAAGCTTATATCTTCCTTCTCATTCAGAGTATCACAGCACTGTACTGGGCTTGCTGTGAAGTGGCTGCCTAATGAACTGCCTCCCAGGGAGAGAGGGGGATGCTCCAGCAGTGGTTCGCTCTCCTCCTTGTTTCTCCATCCCTTTCTTATTTACAGCCATATTTCAGCCTGGTTCCTGCTGAGCTAGGGTGTTTTCCTGAGATGAAATGCTCCGGAGGTGTGAATAGTTAATCTGGAAACAGACACATCATGCTCTGGGATTTGCATGATATGTCTATGAGTGATAAGACCACAAAAAGCTGCTTTTCTGTAGTAAAACATACGTATTAGCTGTTATATTGGAATTTGGTTAGAATATACTTTTTTGAGCAGTGTTTCCTTGATTTCCTGAATACAGTAGAGTGCAAGGTCTGTGTATAGGTTGCAAATAGAATGCATTTCACATGAAAATCTATCAAAAATGTTATGGAAACCTAGCTACTTACTGTTGTATACACAGTAGAATAATTGAGGTGATGTAAAAGTGCTTAAATACTATGTAAAGGAATCCTCTGAGGATAGTATAATCATTTATTTGGAAATGAAAATGGCAGATGCACAATAAACCAATCAATAAATACAATTTGATAAAAAACACATTGCGATAGACTACAAAAAACACCACAACATTACAAAATAACTACAGTATTTTGCTATTTCTGTCCCTTTCTCTATCCCCTGGTCAATGGTTCTTTGTTGGGAGCTACATGGGGTACATGAGATAGCAGCCATTATTGATCTATTCATCATTGATCAACGCTCTGTGTGAATGGGAACCTCCAGTGGAGGTTCATACTGTATGAATGTAGCTTGCTCAGCGTTATCATTGTTAGCATCTTAAACCTTTCTTGGGGCTCATATGGGAAAAAAATTACGCTATTTTGTTATTATACAAGTATGAGTGTGCCTATTTACATAATATGTCTGAAAATGCATTACTTTCTCTAGACCTTGATCTAAGTCTGATTTCATTCAAAATATACTGTGTGCTCCATGTCCCTAAATATGTATAGTCAAATAACTGTCTGTCAATTCTTTATGCCCATTTGTTTTGCACCTTATAAAGTTGAGTGCAATTACAATGACTAATGGAATTCATCAGGAAATGGCATATAATATGCAGCATATTATGGCAAAAAGGGAACATTGTCTCTTTTGTTTGGAAATGTATGACCTTTTTGTGTCTCCTTACTATTTTACCAAAGAGGTTCTGAGCAGAGTGCAGGAAAGAAGACAGGAATAGGTTCTTACATCAGGCCAGTCCAATAAATCAAATCAAATCAAATGTATTTATAAAACCCTTTTTACATCAGCAGATGTGACAAAGTGGCACGTGCTTACACAGAAACCCCGCCTAAACCCCCAAACAGCAAGCAATGCAGATGTAGAAGCACGGTGGCTAGGAAAAACTCCATAGAAAGAGGCTGGAACCTAGGAAGAAACCTAACGAGGAACCAGGCTCTGAGGGGTGGCCAGTCCTCTTCTAGCTGTACCGGGTGGAGATTATAAGACTACATGGCCATTAAGACCCGATCGTTCTTCAAGATGTCCAAACGTTCATAGATGACCAGCAGGGTCACATAATAATCACAGTGGTTGTAGAGGGTGCAACAGTTCAGCACCTCAGGAGTGAATGTCAGTTGGCTTTTCATAGACGAGCATTCAGAGGTCGATACACCTAAATGTGTTCATAATGGAGATTTGATAAAACACTGAAATATAGCACTCTGAATGACCTGAATTTTGGGTCTTCTCTTTTTCCATGTGCTGTATTTGACTTCTACTAACTAGCATATTATATTATGTGACTGCGTACTGTTACAGCTAATAATTCAGTGATATGAAGAACATAACTGTAATATACTGTCATATTTGTTAACGTTATGGTTTTGATATAAAACATATGTACTGGAAGGCTTTGATTAGGAATTGTGTTTTATTTTGATCAATGTGTACATTAGATGCTTGGCAACCATCTACAGTATGGACTGCAATATGTTAGCAGCACTTCTAGGCTTCACACTGTCAGGAAACTGCACAGTGCTCAAGTATGATAAACACATTCTCAACAAAGTGAGCAAATTAGTGAAGTCTTTATAGGTGCAGCCAGATGCTTGTCCACTAAATTGGAACTCTGGCTGTGTCTGTATTTGCTGCTTTGAGTGGAATGAACAGTGAATATGTTCTTATTTGTGAATGGGTTTATTAAAATCCTCTGCAATAGCAAAATGTTTTCTCAGCCAGGTTGTGAGTAGATCGTAATAATAATTTCTCAAACAGTGAGAACTTTGTGGTTGCCTCAGAGAGGGGTACCTGCAAATTGCCTTCCTTTATGTCTTAATAAGCAATAACTCCAGATTTATTAGGGGGAGGACATGCTTATTTTCTTCCTCAATTTGCATTCTGATGGCTTCTATTCCCTTCCCTTCTCAATGTTTGAATGGCTGGGAGTTTTATGTCTGTTTCAAATGGGCCTTGATCAGACTAGGACCAGCGTTGATACTACATCCCCGTATCACAGTGAGTGAGACAAACAGTCTACCTATTCTATGACTTTGTGGAAAGGTTGTCACAAGAAGAGTTGGCTTCAAGTTGACTGCCTTGTTATTAGTCATCACCATGATTCTGGCCCTAAAAGTTAGGAAACCAACCACCCAAACAACAGAGTACGTTTTACCTTCCACACTGTCTCTAACATTTCAATTCTCACTGCTTCGGCCATACAGTGCTGATCATCATATTGCATCTTTCATCAATACCCCATCTCCATTCATTATGCTGAGAGATCCAGCCTAACACAGCATGGCCAGCCATTCTGTCAACACAAATCCAGTCTTCACTGGACTGAACACAGCTTTAATGGACTCGACTGATAATGGCGATGCATCATTCCCAACCTGCCATCGCATGCCATCATGGTTTGGTTGTTAGTTTGTTAATAACAAGCATCACATACTGTATTTTCTGGGAATATATTATTTATTTATTAAGAGCTTGGTGATGATTCAGACATGTTGAATAACATAGTAATCCAGAGCTTTGTCAGACCAGCCGTTAATTCACATGTATTGTACACAATAGGATAAATGATCTGACTGTTATTATAGAGTCCAGTCACATAGCTACGTATCCCTTTAACACTGTAGCAGGTGGTCAGAGCTGTTTGTGTTAAACCTCCATTAGAATAGTGCTGCAAATCAGCCAGGATTCTCAGCCACATTACTGCACCTATACAGCCACATTGCTACCACTCATCTAAGTATCTATTAATCTTTCCTGTTTCCTATCTCCTTCCCCAACTCTAACCAAAGATGCATTATTAAACATGTTTACAATTTCATCTGCTTTATCAAAGCACAAGGGTCCTCCATTGAGGAGACACATTATCGTCCTTCTTTGACTGATTCTCCGACATGAATCACACAACTAACAAGGTGTTAAGGGGGAAAAGAATGTTGACTCACTTGGCATTTGGTAGTAGCCATAATCATAATTTCATTAAATATGTTATTAATTTACTATTTGAATGAATGTACTGTTTTTATCGGTAGTGTGCGATCTAGCCTTTTCGCAGGTTATATGTGTATTTTCAAAATGACAGGCTAGAGGATTCTCTGTCCTACATGGTCAGGGTCATAATTAGCCTGCTAGGTATGTCAGAGCAGTATTGACTGCATGTCATAAGGGCAACGTTATAGTATGTCAATTAGTATGGAATCCTGTGTACTCAGGGGTTACAGAGACCCATCCAGTGGTTATCTTCGCATGACGACCACACAACAACAGCCATTTAGTCTCTGTTAGGCTCCCTCAGAAGCTGCAATCACAAGCTGCTCATACCTACAATTTGTCTGCATACTTTAGCTTTGTTCATAATGGCTGCCCTGTATTGCTGTGCAGCAGTTTTACTGACGTTTGCATGCAGAGGGGGAGTAGCCCTCAAGCTCACTTGCAAAGGTGTTTATGTCTAGTCATGTGCAGTGGGACTTTATTGAAGATGTAAATTCCTAAAAGTACTTAGGAGCACCTCTGTCCTTATTTTTTGTCCCTCATTTTTAAGAGGACTTTTATGTAGTACCTCACATGGGAATCTTCGCATACAATCTGGGGACGGATTAAACACAGTCAAACAACACATAAATAATATATAATAGCCTGCCTCCCTATTGTTAAATGGCTTCAAGCGTTTCTGCAGAGTCTGTGTTCTTTCCGAGCAGTTATTGTAGGTTGCTATAATTAAGGAGATACAGTACTCAAACACTTCATATAGCACATCTTGGACATGCATTACCGTTGCCATATAGATTCACATGGCATTACTAAACTGTACAATGTTTTGATTACATTTTCCAAGTACTCATGACGTAAACCTCGATAGGGACACGCCTGATGGCAAGAAAATATTTTGTTTTGCTTCGTGAATACTTACACAATCTTCCAATCGTTTTAGAGTTTACACTAGAGTTTAATATTGCCCTGTGAATTCATGTACTGTGTAAGTTTAAATGAAAAGCGTCATACTGCATAAGACTGCTTGAAGTGACGTGTTAAAGTTCCAAGGCAGAGGGGGAGGTATTTTCAAACAGCTCTTACACTAAAAGGGCAATATCATAAATTGTCACAATTTCATAGTGTGGAAATGTATATACAGTTGAAGTCGGAAGTTTACATACACTTAGGTGGGAGTCATCAAAACTCATTTTTCAACCACTAATTTTTCAACCACAATTTTCTAACAATTGTTTACATACAGATTATTTCACTTATAATTCACTGTAACACTATTCCAGTGGGTCAGAAGTTTAATACCCTAAGTTGAATGTGTTTTCTTAAACAGAGTGGAAATTTCCAGAAAATGATGTCATGGCTTTAGAAGCTTCTGATAGGCTAATTGACATCATTTGAGTCAATTGGATGTGTACCTGTGGATGAATTTCAAGGACTACCTTCAAACTCAGTGCCTCTTTGCTTGACATCATGGGAAAATCAAAAGAAATCAGCCAAGACCTTAGAAAAAAATTGTAGACCTCCACAAGTCTGGTTCATCCTTGGGAGCAATTTCCTAATGACTGAAGGTTCCACGTTCATCTGTACAAACAATAGTACACAAGTATAAACACCATGGTACCACGCAGTCGTCATACCGCTCAGGAAGGAGACGCGTTCTGTCTCCTAGAGATGAACGTACTTTGGTGTGTGAAGTGCAAATCAATCCCAGAACAACAGCAAAGGACCTTGTGAAGATGCTGGAGGAAACGGGTAACAAAGTATCTATATCCACAGTAAAACGAGTCCTATGTTGACATAACCTGAAAGGCCGCTCAGCAAGGAAGAAGCCACTGCTCCAAAACCGCCATAAAAAAGCCAGACTACGGTTTGCAACTGCACATGAGGACAAAGATTGTACTTTTTGGAGAAATGTCCTCTGGTCTGATGAAACAAAAATATAACTGTTTGGTCATAATGACCATCGTTATGTTTGGAGGAAAAAGGGGGAGTCTTCCAAGCCGAAGAACACCATCCCAACCGTGAAGCACGGGGGTGGCAGCATCATGTTGTGGGGGTGTTTTGCTGCAGGAGGGACTGGTGCACTTCACAAAATACATGGCATCATGAGGAGGAAAATTATGTGGATATATTGAAGCAACATCTTAAGACATCAGTCAGGAAGTTAAAGCTTGGTCGCAAATGGGTCTTCCAAACGGACAATGACCCCAAGCATACTTCCAAAGTTGTGGAAAATGGCTTAAGGACAACAAAGTCAAGGTATTGGAGTGGCCTTCGCAAAGCCCTGACCTCATTTTTTACTAGGTTTGAATGTCAAGAATTGTGAAAAACTGAGTTTAAATGTATTTGGCTGTGTATGTAAACTTCCGACTTCAACTGTATACATTTTTGACTGCACTGGGCCATTAACAATACTTTTGAAACAGTACTAACTTCAAAATCCAAAAGTACTTTCAACCTTTCTGTTGTGTAGAGCATGCATAGCCCACATGAATCTTGCATGAGGCTGAAAGCACCACAGTGCAGACATAGTGCCAACATACTACCTTGTCCTCTCTGCTACAGTACTATTTCATCTACATTCTATACATCTGTGTCTCATTTGGTAGACGTACTATACACATCCTTCTTGGTATGAAGTACTATACACATCCTTCTGTTGGTGATGGAAGGCAGGATCTCTGCTGTTCTGGGGAGAGCTGAGCAGCTATCTGGGTATTCTCCATTCTTTTGCAGAGCAGATACAATTTTATCACATCCTAAATCGAAACAATTCCCTGAGTGTATGCATACATCTCCCTACAGGGACTGCTGATCCAAAGACCAAAGCAATTTATATGTGGATAGTTTTTAGTTATCCTACTGGGTATAAATATGTCCCTCTTTTTTTATTTCGCCCGAGGGTCCAGTGAATCTAGAAGAAGAAGATGTTTTTTCATTCATACAAGTCCCCCTGGTGCCTTGCTACATATCATGCTGAACATCAACAGTAGAATCCTGTTGTAGAGGTTATGACCAGGGCAACACTGTCACAGTAATGATAGCATCAGTCTCATTTGCTTTATAAAAGCATTGCAAGTATCTGAGGAAACCTATTGAAGATTGATCACCTTGCTCAAACAAGTAGGTGTATGCACTTTCAAACCATTGATTCATAGTGCCCATATAGTGTTATATTCATCTTGTAATACTATTTAGTACATATAGTATTAAAGATGCATCCATTGCATATATGTATGGGTTATATGGTAGTATCAGATGTGGGCTGAGACTTGACTTGAGGTAAGGAATGACATCATATCAAATGATTTGTTTTTTTCATACATTGCACTAATAAAAACACTGGTTTCCATTTGTAATCATGACATTCTCTCAAGGTGGTGAGAACAATTGGCTTTCACTGCTAGACTTAATTGAAGATATGCAATGCAAATACATGCTAATTTCACCCTTAGTGTTGGATCAAGCTGTATCTGTGCGTGAAGATCTAGTGGGTAACACTTTCCAATAAGGTTCCATTTGTAAAGGGTTTATAAAGGGTTTGTAATTACGTTACTAATGGTTATTAAATCATTTGTAAATGGGTTATAACAAATTAATAATTACGTTACTAATGGTTATTAAATCATTTGTAAATGGGTTATAACAAATTGGTCAGTCAGTGCTTGCCAAATAATGAGACACTATTTACTAGCTACTAACCATTTATAAATGCACTTACAAATGTGTATAATATTGAACCCTTATGTATCATCAAGCAACTCAGGAAAATAAATGGCTGGTTTTCAGACCAACGGTCAACTCCCATGATGTGTCTTGTCCCACGTTTGAAACCCTGATGATGCATTGGTACACTTATTTATTCCAGGAATGAAGGACTCATCTGAAGATCTCAAGCCATATTATTGGGTGTGGTTTGCTGGTTTCTGAGAAATTTCCCCGATTTCCCCAACTTGCTTGAAATATTTTGTGTTTACACTGACATAATGTGACAATGCATCATGAAGAATCAGGATGGATGTGGCTATGAGAAGTGTGCAAAGGCCAGACAGAAGAGATTGAGCACAAATATATGTTTACAAGATAAAAATGTTGACAGTGGAAAAGAAGGTAAATTCTCTATGCAATTTGTTTTACTTTTGGATACAGAAGTTTTGCTGAATGATTTAGCACGCTGCTCAGCTAGTAAAGTAGTTAGCTAGCTAATGTTTGCTAGCAGCTCTGTCCTAACTAGCTAACTAGGAAACGTTAGCTAGCTAGCTTGCATTATGTAAAACCTCAAACTTATTATTATTACTATAATTTTTTAAAAATGTTATCCCCTTTTCTCCCCCAATTTTTTCGTGGTATCCAATCGCTAGTAATTACTATCTTGTCTCATCGCTACAACTCCCGTACGGACTCGGGAGAGACGAAGGTCGAAAGCCATGCGTCCTCCGAAGCACAACCCAACCAAGCCGCACTGCTTCTTAACACAGTGCGCCTCCAACCCGGAAGCCAGCCGCACCAATGTGTCGGAGGAAACACCGTGCACCCGCCCCCCTCGGTTAGCGCGCACTGCGCCCGGCCCGCCACAGGAGTCGCTGGAGCGCGATGAGACAAAGATATCCCTACCGGCCAAACCCTCCCTAACCCGGACGACGCTAGGCCAATTGTGCGTCGCCCCACGGACCTCCCGGTCGCGGCCGGCTGCGACAGAGCCTGGGCGCGAACCCAGAGACTCTGGTGGCGCAGCTAGCACTGCGATGCAGTGCCCTAGACCACTGCGCCACCCGGGAGGCCCCATAAACTTATTTTTGAATATAGAAATTCTGCTAGACGATTTAGCAAGAGATAATCTTTGGCATGATATAGTGGGCTAGCAAAGTAGATCACGTTTGCTGGCTAGTTAGCTTCGCTAGCTAGCAAACGTTAGCTGCCAGCTAGCTAGCTAACGTCGACATCAAAGATTTGCATAACTAACCCAATATAGACCAGAGCCTGTCCTTTCCAATGTGAGCAAATTAATCATAGTGAGCAGAACAAGCAAGGAGGTGGGCAGAGCCAAGCACGAGATAGTGAGATACTATTGGCGTGTTCTAGCATTTATTAGCATATTTCCATTAAGGAACGCCTACTCTTCAACACTAGCTAGCTATTATTATTATTATTATTAACTAGCAGTGGATAACATAACTAGCTAAGCCTAAATGGTATAACTCATGATAACGATGATAGTACAGTTGTGTAGCGAGAATGTCTATGCTAAATTGTCATAAATTCCTATTCACTCCCACAGATTCCCATAAGGTCTTAGACTCCAGGATGGGAAATTCTTAACAAGAAATAAACAGTTGAAGACACAGAAGAGGACCATGAGACCCTATGTTGTATTTTAAATAGTTCATTTTTGTCAATTTCTATTCTGACATGTAATGTTAAAAAGGGGAGAAAAAGCCCCCCCCCCCCCCCCCCTGTTTATCTGAATTAGCTAGACTACTGTCATGCCCTGAACTTAGAGAGCCTTTTTATGTCTCTATTTGGTTTGGTCAGGGTGTGATTTGGGGTGGGCATTCTATGTTTTGTTTTCTATGATTTTGTGTTTCAATGTTTTGGCCGGGTATGGTTCTCAATCAGGGACAGCTGTCTATCGTTGTCTCTGATTGGGAACCATACTTAGGTAGCCCTTTTTCCCTCCTTTCGTGGTGGGTAGTTGTCTTTGTTTGTGGCACTATAGCCCTTAAGCATCACGGTCGTTTTTGTATTGTTTATTGTTTTTGTTGGCGTCATTCCAAAATAAAAGTAATGTACGCTGACCACGCTGCACCTTGGTCCGCTTCTTCCAGCATCGGCCGTGACAACTACTCACTATACCAATGATAGGCTACAGATTTGAGTCACTGCACAATTGTTTTCCCAATGTGTCCTTATATTAAATGACATGTTCTTTTTACTATGTATTGCATGATTGAGGAGATTACATGCTTTTATAAATGTTTGCTGCTCATTAATAAATAGCCAGGAGGTTTCCACTTTCAGCAGTTATAAATGTTGGTAACTCATTTAAGTTAATGGTCAATAAGGTATAATTTTTAAAGTTTTAAATGTTATTAACGCAGTTATAAATGTCCATAGTTCTGCCACTAAAATAAGGTATACTCTTAGCAGTTATAAATGTTGATGACTCAGTCGTAAATGTTTACAGGTCTGTCACTTTAAAATAAGGTATACTTCTGTCATTTATACAGCGCATTCAGAAAGTATTCAGACCTCTTGAATTTTTCTACATTTTGTTACGCTACAGACTTTTTCTAAAATGGATTAACAGTTTTTTTCTCTCATCAATCTACTCACAATACCCCATAATTACAAAGCAAAAACTGTTTTTGTTAATTTTTTGCAAATTCATTTAAAAAAAAAATATATATATATATATTACATTTACATAAGTATTAAGACCCTTTACTCAGTACTTTGTTGAAGAACCTCAAGTCTTCTTGCGTATGACGCTACAAGCTTGGCACACCTGTACCTGGGGAGTTTCTCCTATTCTTCTCTGCAGATCCTCTCAAGCGCTGTCAGGTTGGATGGGGAGCTTTGCTGCACAGCTATTTCCAGGTCTCTCCAGAGATGTTTGAAAGTGTTCAAGCCCGGGGTCTGGCTGGGTCACTCAAGGACATTCAGAGACTTGTCCCAAAGCCACTCCTGCGTTGTCTTGGCTGTGTGCTTAGAGTTGTTTGAAGGTGAACCTTCGCCCCAGTCTGAGGTCCTGAGCTGTCTAGAGCAGGTTTTCATCAAGGATCTCTCTGTACTTTGGTCCGTATATCTTTCCCTCGATCCTGACTAGTCTCCCAGTCCCTGCCGCTGAAAAATATCCCCACAGCATGATGCTGCCACCATCGAGCTTCACCGTAGGGATGGTGCCAGGTTTCTTGGCATTCAGGCCAAAAAGTTCCATCTTGGTTTCATCAGACTAGAGAATCTTGTTTATCATGGTCTGAGAGTCCTTTAGGTGCCTTTTGGCAAACTCCAAGTGGGCTGTCATGCGCCTTTTACTGAGGAGTGGCTTCCGTCTGGCCACTCTACCATAAAGGCCTGATTGGTGGAGGGCTGCAGAGATGGTTGTCCTTCTTGAAGGTTCTCCCATCGCCACAGAGGAACTCTGGAGCTCTGTCAGAGTGACCATTGGGTTCTTGGTCACCTCCCTCACCTCCCTGACCCCTAATTGTTCAGTTTTGCCAGGTGGCCAGCTCTAGGAAGAGTCTTGGTGGTTCCAAACTTCTTCCATTTAAGAATGATGGAGGCCACTGTGTTCTTGCAGACCTTCAATGCAGAAGACATTTTGGGGTACCCTTCCCCAGATCAGCGCCTCGACACAATCCTGTCTTGGAGCTCTACAGGCATTCCTTCGACCTCATGGCTTGGATTTTGCTCTGACATGCACTGTCAACTGTGAGACCATATATAGACAGGTGTATGCCTTTCCAAATCATGTCCAATTAATTGAATTGACTACAGGTGGAGTCCAATCAATTTGTAGAAACATCTCAAGGATGATCAATGGAAACAGGATGCGCCTAAGCTCTAAGTGTTTCCCAATACTATTCTTGCGTTGAGCAAGAACGAAAGAAGGACTGTTCTCACTCTGAAACATTAAGTTCATTCACATCTCAAAGGAAAAATAGGAATGCTGCTTATTCTATTCTCCCAGTGGCGATTTCTTTGAACCATTGCAGTAGAAAATGGCCGTTGCCTGGGGAATAGAAAGAGAATGGGGCGATGGCAAGGGATGCTGAATACAATAGAGCTTTCTGTTCTCTTAAGTACATGGCCTCCCAGGCAGTTCATTACAGGTCAGATTTAATCATATGTTTGAAATGACACACAGGAAAGTGTCATTTCAATGGTTAACTATATCAGATACCTAAAACAGATTATGGTAAGGAAATGGTAAGGAAATTCAGCCTTACAGCGCGATTGAAATTTAAATCCAAGTTCTTGCGTTAGCTGAGACTGCACATCACAGTAAATGCTGCATATGTTGGCTCAATTGGAAATTACCTTTACATTTCTGTCGCGCAATCTGTAACGCTTCAGTGATCTTCAGTGGTAGATTTCAGAGAATAGGGCCTGCATTTATCTAGAGTCACCATTGTTCAAGGAATGTTCTCAAACAAAGTAAATCAATCAGAAAGTCCAATTCGACATAACCGGAGGCTGAAATTGTCGTCTCTTAGCACTAATTGCAATTTTCCATTGGTTCCCATCACTTTCTGTGGTAAACAAGTGTAATATTGTCTCTGCAGTCATTCATTAATCACAAATGACATTTTTGTTCAAATCTCAGAGCAGCCTCAACCTTTATTTGTGATCATTTGGATGTTTAATGCAAGTTATAGTTCAACCTGTAATAAGATAATTAATCACAGTTGACAGTACACAAATGAATGATTGCCATTCCTTAACAAATGGAATAACACCCCCATGTAGCCAGCAGCTTTCACAAAAGGGAAGAAACAATAGGTGCCAGGCGACCTGATACATTCAATTCATCCCCGGCATTTGCATTTTTTGTTATGGCAAAGTATGAAAAATGATATCCCTATTTGTTACAAAGAGTGGGAAATGAAATGGAAACAGCCCACTCAGCCAGAATGGGAAATAAATTCTTATCCTGTATTGCCTGTCTGTTCTTTCCGCTACAAGACACAGTGATACATGCAAACTCCAACAATTTAGTGTCACTGTCTCACATTGTGTGTGTGTGTGCATGTGTGCACGTGTGTGTGTGTTTAAATGGATGGGAAAGGCAGATGTCCACATCCCTTTTTGTTGTAGTTATGGTGGATGTTTCTCATCCCATGCAGGTGCCTGTCACCCTTTTTCCAATTAGTCAAAAACACTTCAGCTACTATGTATACATATTCATCATGTATGCATCAGTCTGTACATACTGTTTGTGTTAATTCCTCCATGTGTCCTTCCAGTTGTCACAGCCTAGTATGACACCAACTGGCATTGGCAGCATTCTGGCTGGGCTACACCTCTAAATAGTGAACAATCACATAGCTAAGACTTAGAGTTCAGTTATCTAACCAAAAAAACAGTAGGACTACTGCATACTAGTAGGACTATTGGACACAGCAGTATCCTCTTAGAAAAGGTGCTATCTAGAACCTAAAAGGGTTCTTCAGTTGTCTCCATAGGGGAACCCTTTGAAGATGTTTTTTGGTTCCTGGAACCAAAAAGGGTTCTCCTTTGGGGACAGCTGAAGAACCCACCCTTTTTGGTTCCAGGTAGAACTCTTTGAGTTCCATGTAGAACCCTCTGTGTAAAGGGTTCTGCATGGAACCCAACAGAGTTCTACATGGAACCCAAAATAGTTATACCTGGAAACAAAAAGGGTTCTCCTATGGGGACAGCCAAAGAACACTTTTGGAATCCTTTTTTCTAAGAGTGTATACTACCTGAGCAGGTCTAAGATGAAGATGCTCAGTATCTGTAACAATAAATCATGCCCGTAGTCTCTTTATACACACACATAGCTACAGTATGCATATTCATGGCCCAAGACTCACTTTCATGAAATATAGTAGAAGTCAGCGGATGCTTGATTAATAAGATCCTTCACCAACATATGCTACAATCGTCTGTCATCTCCCATATCCTGTGAACACGCTTGTCACACACCTGAAGCTGAGCAGCATATGTGTCAGCCACTGAACAAGGATAAGGAAGCGCTGATTTGTTCAGACATGACACATTATTTTGGGAATCAGTCTCGTAAGTCGTCGCTATTGCTCGTAGTAATTATTCCACTTGGCTCAGCTTACCCAGTTGTCTTATGATGAGGGCTATGATGCTACAGAACAGATATAGACTGTCTTCTGTAACACCCTGATCTGTTTCACCTGTCTTTGTGATTGTCTCCACCCCCCTCCAGGTGCCACGCATCTTCCCCATCATCCCCTGTGTATTTATACCTGTGTTCTCTGTCTGTCTGTTGCCAGTTTGTCTTGTTTGTTCAAGCCTACCAGCAGTTTTTGTATCAGTTCCTGCTTTTCCCCGTCTCTCTTTTCTCATCCTCCTGTTTTTGACCCCTGCCTGTCTTGACCCTGAGCCCGCCCGCCTGATCACTCTGCCTGACCCTGAGCCTGCCTGCCATCCTGTACCTTTGACCCTGTTGCTCTAATTGTTACTTTGACACGGTCTGCATCTGGGTCTTACCTGATTCCTGATAGTCTTCCATACTTGTGTTTTTTCCTCATTCTGGAGTAAGCTGGAAGATAAGCTTATTCAGGAATGACTTGTTTAGTGGTGATTACTGTAACGTGAGTGCTCTCGTCTACTTAGTGAATAGTATGTGGATCAGTGGAGGCTCCTCAGAGGAGGAAGGGGCGGACCTTCCTCCACAGTGAATTTTCTTTAAAAAAATGTTTTAAACATTTAAGAAGTTATCATTTTTAGATAAAACTATATTAAATATAATCACGTCACCAAATAATTGATTAAAACACACTATTTTGCAAAGAAGGTCTACAGTAGTCTCAACAGCACTCTGTAGGGTAGTACCATGGTGTAGCCGGAGGACAGCTAGCTTCCGTCCTCCTGAGTACATTGACTACAATACAAAACCTAGGAGGCTCATGGTTCTCACCCCCTTCCATAGATTTACACAGTAATTATGACAACATCCGGAGGACGTCCTCCAGCCTATCAGAGCTCTTGTAGCATGAACTGACATGTTGTCCACCCAATCAAAGGACCAGATAATGAATCTAGTACTGAAAGAATAAGCTACAGCTAGCTAGCACTGCAAAAAATGTGGTGAGCAGTTGACTCAGAGAAAGAAAATAGTTGAACAGTTTTGAACAAATTAATTTATTCCTAAATGAAAGAGAAGCAAGAGGGAAATAGAAAGAGAATTTGTCCCTTTTTTTCAGTTTCACTTAGCTAGCAAATGCAGCTAGCTAGTTTAGCCTATTGAAACACCCTGCTCAAACAGAGGGATGCTATTTTAGCTAGCTGGCTATGACTATCCAACACAACACTGGAACTCTTCCAAGTCAAGGTAAGCTTTTGGTTTTACAAATGTATTGCCACCGGGGCCTGCCGGTGTAACTGCTTACTGAATGTACACTGTAACGTTACTGCATGATTTAGCGGGTTTACTAACGCGTTAGTTATATTGGCTATGCTGACTATGACGTTACTTTAGCTAATATGGTGACAACAATGTAGTGGTTTGGCTTGGAAAGTTTTTTTTTTTGCCTGTCACATACAGCTTATGTGTTGTGCATTGACGTCCCCAAGCGAAGGGAAGAGGTGAAAAGAGCAGAGCGCATAACGTAGACACTAGAAGGAAAACAACGCTGCTGCGATGAAACTGTAAACGGTGTTCAGGGGTGTATGTATTCTATCGATTCTGTTGAAAAATATTTCTTAAACAGAAGCAAACGGAACAAAACGGGGATAAACATACATACAACTGTTGGACTAATGATTACACCCAATATCGGCTAGATGCAGGCAAGAGTGTGCAAGGCAGTATTGAATGTCACTGTCTGTCCATGTGTCACCGTCTGTCACATCAAATTTGTCTCTCGTCCTGTGTGCACATACGTTGTAAATTTTCATTCATAGGCAAGGTTGTAGCAACCTCATGATGGGTATTGGGGAAATTCGAGTATCATGTAGTAGCCTAAACCTATCGCTGTTACATTTAACTGGGTGAATAAAATATGCTGTAATAGAAAAAAGGTGCTATCTAGAGCCTAAATATTGTTATTTGGCTGTCCCCATAGGAGAACCCATTGAATAACCCTTTTTGGTTCCAGGTAGAACCCTTTTGCTTCCAGGGACAACTCTTTTGGGTTCCATGTAGAAACCTTTCCATAGAGGGTTCTACATGGAACCCAAAATGGTTCTACCTGGAACAAAAAAGGTTCTTTAACGGGTTCTCCTATTCGGGACAGCCGAAGAACCCTTTTGAAAACCTTTTTTCTTAGAGTGTAGTGTGGTGTGATGACTAACATCAAACAGTACCTGAGAGGACAGCGCCTCAAAAATCGCTTTATATAATACTCTAATATATAACCATTGTGTCGTTGTATATATTACTGTATATCACCTTGAATACCATGTGGCTGGGTATACAGTGCATTCAGAAAGTATTGAGACCCCTTGACTTTTTAACATTTTGTTACGTTACAGCCTTATTCTAAAATAGATTAAATACATGTTTTTCCTCATCAATCTACACACAATACCCTATAATGATGCAGTTTGTATAGGTTTTTATTTTTTAGTGCAAATTTATTACAAATAAAAACAGAAATACCTTATTTACATAAGTATTCAGACTATTACACTTGAAATTGAGCTCAGGTGCATCGTGTTTCCATTGATCGTTTGTTGTTTATTTGTTTGTTTCTACAACTTGACAACTTGATTGGAGTCCACCTTTGGTAAATTAAATTCACTGGACATGATTTGGAAAGGCACACACCTGTCTATATAAGGTCCCACAGTTGACAGTTCATGTCAGAGCAAAAACCAAGCCATGAGGTTGAAGGGAGCGTCACGTCTGGAGGAAACCTGGCACCATCCCTATGGTGAAGTATGGTGGCGGCAGCATCATGCTGAGGGGATATTTTTCAGTGTCAGGGACTAAGAGACTAGTCAGGATCGAGGCAAAGATGAACGGAGCAAAGTACAGCAAGATCCTTGATGAAAACCTGCTCCAGAGTGCTCAGGACCTCCAGACTGGGGCAAAGGTTCACCTTCCAACTGGACAACGACCCTAAGCACACAGCCAAGACAACACAGGAGTAGCTTCGGGACAAGTCTCTGAATGTCCATGAGTGGCCCAGCCAGAGCCCGGACTTGAACCCAATCCAACATCTCTGGAGAGACCTGAAAATAGCTGTGCAGCGACGCTCCCCTCCAACCTGACAGCGCTTGAGAGGATCTGCAGAGAAGAATGTGAGAAACTCCCCATATACAGGTGTGCCAAGCGTCTAGCGTCATACCCAAGAAGACTCATGGCTGTAATTGCTGCCAAAGGTGCAACAAAGTACTGAGTAAAAGGTCTGAATACTTATGTAAATGTGATATTTCAGTTGTTTATTTGTAAAACATTTTCAATAAAATATTAAAACCTGTTTTTTGATTTGCTATTATGGGGTATTGTTTGTAGATTGATGAGGGGGGAAAACAATTTAATCCATTTTAGAATAAGTCTGTAACATAACAAAATGTGGGAAAAAGTCAAGGGGTCTGAATACAGCTAGCAACAGGAGGCTAGCAAAACATTTCGAACTTCATTGTCAGAGATATTAATTTCTTAGACTTTTAATAAAAAATGGTATAGCTCATAACTCACCCAGTTTAGACAGCAATGGGCTTTAGAGAAAGTACACAATAAACGTCAGCGATAGGTATAAAACAAATAGATGCCATATACCTGGGCGTTTGACATTTTCACAACTCCATAAGTGGAAAGGGAAGTGTTCACAAGGTGTCTCTTTTAATAGTATGCAGTGTAAAACCTTTTCTCAAGTCCTCCGCTTTCCTAGGCAGAACACCTATTAATTATAGACTGAAAGCCAAGAGCTGCAATTGATGCAGTTACAGGGACTTGTCCCCTTTGGGCCCCCAGGCCTTATTGTTCTCCCCAAGCCTCACCATATTCATTATAAGTAAACACAATGGAAATATCCGGGTGTGGTTTTTCACATGACTTAGTGGATTTGTCACACCCTGGCCTTAGTTATCTTTGTTTTCATTATTATTTTAGTTAGGTCAGGGTGTGACATGGGGAAGTATGTGTTTTGGGTTGTCTAGGGGTTTGTAGGTTTAATGGGGAAATGTCTTGTCTAGGTGTTTGTATGTCGATGGCTGCCTGGATTGGTTCTCAATTAGAGACAGCTGTGGTTTATTGTCTCTAATTGGGAGCCATATTTAAGGCAGCCATGGGCATCATGTGTTTGTGGGTAATTCTGTCACGATCGTCTTCTTGTGAGAGATTGGACCAAGGCGCAGCGTGTGCAAAATACATCTCTTTATTGTGGAAGAGAGAAAAACACGAAAACGAACACTATACACAAACTAACAAAAAAACAACAAACGACCGTGAAGCTAAATAACGTAAGTGCACAGACAAGCAACAAACGTTCAACATAGACAATTACCCACAAACACCTAAAGCCTATGGCTACCTTAAATATGGCTCCCAATCAGAGACAACAATAACCAGCTGTCTCTGATTGAGAACCAAATCAGGCAACCATAGACTTTCCTAAACACCTACACTCAACCATAGACATACCTAGACACATACACTCAACACAAACCCATACACTACAACCAACACCCCCTATACCATATAATCACCCAAAACACACACATACCCCATGTCACACCCTGACCTAACTAAAATAATAATGAAAACAAATAATACTAAGGCCAGGGTGTGACAGGATTGGTTCCAGTAGTTCACAGGATTATACAGTACTAATAGCAGTTACGGTCTCAGTGGTGGAAATTGGTTTGTGGCATTCAGTCAGGGTAGGGTCAAGCCAAAGAGTCTACTGGTTGAAGTAAAAACCTTCTGTGATTTAGCAGTATAACCAGGATGGACAACGCTAGTAGTTCAGGCTGGAGAAATGTGTATAAACATTCCTCTAATAACCTGAGACAGCGCAAATAGCATTTTATGACCAAGATATTGCTGCTTGAAGGATTGCAAAAATTTGTTGACACTTCATTGCCACTGTAGAACAACCCTCTTCTCCTTCCTTTCAAAAGCATCCCTCACTGTGTGTCATTCAAACACCAGGGGATGGGAGACCTTGAATCCCACCTAGTAGCAAGCTACCTCTACTTGGTGGCTTCTTATTTTAATGGTGGCGTCTGCTCTGTGTCTGAAGGTATCTGAAGGTTCTATCATGTGTAGCAGGGATCATCAACTAGATTCCTGCTACACATTGATATTTTCTTGAGCGGATGCTCAGGCGACTGGAACATAATTACAAATATTTTGTAGACTGCAAATTGACCACAAGAAGCCCAAACTGATATCATATTTGACTAAAGTATAATCATTTCAAATCTTGCTTACTTTTGTATACGATCACATATATCTATTTTATTATGGGTGGGAATACTTTGGAACAGATGTCCAAAGTTTAAATCACTTGGAGCTGATTTGCCGGTGTTTTTACAGTGTTGAAAAGAAATAAAATCAGTGCGGGCGCCAGTTGGGGAACCCTGATGTATAGCCTGAGCTCGGGGACTGAGGAGGCTGCAGCGTGTGGTGTTCAGCACAGCAGGGACCCTCTGAGAGCTGGCTGAGAGCAGACTGACTTGCCGTGACAGGGTTTGCCAATAACTGAACCTGACAGACAGGTGTGAAGCCCCCTACCGCCAAATAAGAATCTAGCCCATTACCTTGGCGACTGCAGCCCCCTACTGGGCCCCCGACAGCCTGAGGGATGAGATGGAACTGTTGTCGTGTTGTTGTGCTATAGGGTGTGTGGGGGCGTCTGACAGAATCCCTATGTGCCTCTATACCACGACAAAGAGAGCCACAGACATAGCCTTTCCTGGGTATCAGGCTCAGATGGTCGTTTTACCACATCTCATAGTAAGGATATATAGCGACAGCAGTAAAGCACAATTCCTTGGATAGACAGCCACACTGGCAGACTGGTAGCTAACTTCACCAGTCTCAGACATCCATGTCCAATAGACATTAATCACTTCAAGTCATAAACCTGTTCTATTTGTTTCACTGCCTGTCAGACAAACAGACTTGACTGTTCGAAATATTCACCAAGCAAATTAGTTTCAGTGCCAGCCCGAATGCTTTTGATTTTTCTTTGCCAGCCACACAGTGCAGATGTACGGTATAATGTTTCTGTAGGTTTCAAATGAGCATTATTACTTCAGCATTGATGCTGTGCCAAATGAAGTCATTGCATAAAAAAAAAATCACAGTTATTTAAAGCAAGCAAATTGAACATTAACACTGCATAAAACCATCTGCTTGAGACTCCATCACTGTAATTTCTCCCACAATGGATGGGGAGGGATGAGGAAGGGTTGAGGGGAGCGGTGGGGTAAGGGGGTTCATTTCTAAATTCTGGTCATGTTCATAACAAATCTGTGGGAAAGGTCAGTTTTCAGTTTTCAGTGTCGATACAGATTTTACTGATGCTATTAGATTGTACTATGTTAGGTATATAGGTATATAGGTTGAAGATAACAAAGGTTAAGACAAGAGGATTCTAATATCCCATAACACTTTGCAGCAATGAGGAAGAATTCTAAACAATGGCACAAGCAATGCTAGTTAGTACCAATCATTTTGTTTATTTTAAAAAGCTTCCTCATGGAATTATTAGCTTGTCCTAACCTGGGTATCTTCAACCTAGGGTCAGGGAACACCTGGCTCTTGAGGGCAAAAAGCTTTGCTGGTTTAGTACTAGAGAAAGTGGATGGGGATGCTGTATCCCCCAAATGAAAACGAAAATATGTTTTAGGTATCTGTCCTTGATCTTGATAGAAATTCCAAGCCACATTGGTACACCAGGCAGTGCCTTTGCTTTTAGATGGACAAGGCATTCTCTGGGCTATATGTATATGTTGTACAATATTCTATCCAAACAAAGGTTTCTCTAGTTTGTCTATACTCATTTTCTCTCATGGGTCAGAGAGGAGCTTGGCTGGGGGAGTTGAATTCCTTGAGTCAAAGCGTGGAAGTATACAGTATGTGTTCTATTACTGAGAACATCACGCTTCAGTACTTTCACTGTACTCCAGAGAGGGAGAGAGAGAGAGAAAGAGAAATCTAACAAACAAAAAACATGATAAGCTCAGCCTGTCCTGCTTCTTGACAGGATGCTGAAATTCAGTAATTGTTACAGGAGTAAAAATCCCTCAGGTGAAAAATTAAGCATTACACAGAGTCCCTAAATATCTACAGCCACTTTATCTGGCAGATATATTTCTAAGGGTTGTCATGGCAGATCCACCATACATTGCTTGAAAAAATCAACAAAAACATACATGTATTTTCATAGTTAGCTAATAAAAGCATTTAGCTTATTGTCATTGTCATTGTCCACCTCCAACTCTTATTAGGGAGTCCATTTGCTATTACCAGATTTAAGAAGCATCCCAAAACTTTAATTCTATGTTTCATAGTCTCGGTAATACTTGATTTGGATAATCCCATACTCCTTTAGTCAAAGTTTTCAGCCATTTTCTCCACGATTGAAGAGCTAAGAACTGTTATTTTATGGAGGAACAATGGAAGCGAGTCTTGCAGGTAGAGTACAGTGAAGGGGGATGTCAGCAGGGATCCTGTTTGATTTGTTATCTGTGTTTTAGACAAGCTCCCCTGGGATGAAAACCTGAGTGAGCCTCGTGGGTGGGACACCAAACACACCATGTGTGACAGGAACAGTCCATTGTTGTTTTTGATATACTACTGTATGTTATATATTTCTTTCCTTTCTTTCAAAGGAACATAAAAGCACAGGTAAAAAAAACACATGAGGATAAGAACAAGAATCCCAAACCAAGTGAAATACAAGTGCAGTACAATGCAATCACATCCTTTGTAACTTTAGAGAAGCTCTGTTGGATGTAGGTGAAAGTCTTTGATGAGTTAAATGAAAGGGAAATAGTGAATATTCAAGTGCTCTAAAATAAGACATTGTTAGCAGCTTCCAAATACCGTTTAGCAGCCCCTTTAATGATGTTCAGGTAGGAGGCAGAGCAGAACATAGACCCTCCCCATGACTTCAAAGCCAGAACAAAAATATGAGGCCAGCACACATATTTTTCCTTACAAAAGGAGACAGGAAACCGTTTCACTTAACCTCAAAGTAGACAAAAGTGGAGCAAAGTTTGGTGTGAGGACAGATTCCATGAATCTGTGTCCAGCAGGATAGATTCACCACCCTGTCCTTCTGTGCCCCCTCAGTCGCAGCCAGCTGTTTAAGTCTGATGACCTCTGTCGGTTCCTGTGGAGCCCTCTGGACATGTGCCAGAGACCACAGACACGACTGAAGTCTCAGTGTCCCCATGAGCTTTCCAATTATGAGACACACAGAGTGGCTAGAGAGACACACAGTAAGTAGCCTGTTCAGGCAGCGAGGAAGACTTGGCCTGTTGTCAGGATAGACCAAGGAGTTGAGGTGACAGGACTATGGACCATTCCCAACTGACTCATCTCGTGTTGTATAATCAGTCATTACACATCAAGCACAATGCACTGTGCATTGTAAGACATCCACCTACATGGATGAGCTAATGGTGACACATCTTTGCTCTAACATTCTAAGGAGTAAGATTATGTCCCTTATTTTAAAAAATAAATATGTAAAGAGACATTACCATACTTAAATAGTGCCTTACTTTGCATGTGCCACTCGAAATGCAAGGTGCTGCATGTTGTTCATTTGCATAATTTAACAGATACATCCGTGCGGGTGGAGGAGGAGGGGGGTGAGAGGAGGACTGACGTGGGTGTAAGGGGCTGCAGGCACTGGGCACAGCTGGTTTGTACTCCAATAGTGGCTGCGGGGGTGAACATACTAGTGTCAGGATCAATGGGAGCTGCAACTGAACACATCAAAGCCAACCACAGTGGGAGGCAGTGAGAGGAGAGGAGAGGGGAGGAGGATAGCTCTGCAGCAGTCAGACTGCTTTCAGACCGCAGTGGAATGACGCATGCTGGTGGAATACTGTACTCTAGTTGCAGGTACAGTATGAGTAAGGTTTCGTCCAGGTTAACTCTACTCCTGTGCTGCAGAGTTTTAGCCTCCGAGGAGCCTCTGATCTACAGACTTGCAAAATGCATTAGTTCATTCCGGAACATATTACGCATAGCTGAACTCACCAGCATGCGTCATAGCTCACACATATCTCTCTCCCAAGGTAACCACCCCTCACCCTGTTTCAAATAAATTATTCAGGATAGGCTATATGCAGGAAAATGAACTCTGAACAATGGCTATTACAGCTCAGTGTGAACAGACTCATAGTGGTACTGTAGCTTCAGTATACCAAGATGGGACTTCTGTTTAAATTTTAGAATATGACCATATTTATACATCTATCAGTAGATTTTACTGCGTAAACTTGCATTCCTAATAACCACAAAATGAATATACAAACCATTCTGCCTTAAAACATCCTTAGGAGTCTATTGTCACACACATGCATCAATCCTTAGATTAACATAAAAAAATCCCCATCAAAATCCGTCAATTTAAGGTAGAAATATCTGCATCTGCCTATGTCGGCCTTCCGCATCTGTGGTGGAAGGTGGCCAAGCTACAGCGGTGTTTGTCAGACCATGAGACATTCCCGAAAATAGGTCTTCTCACTAAAACTTCTGTCGCGTCTGAACGGTTTGGCCTACAATCTAATATGGCCACTATGGATAGATGAGACTCACACGATGGTGTCCTCTGTTTTGCTCTATGACCTCCACAAGCCCCTACTTCTGTCTGAACCAGGGCATAAAATGAACACCTGCCACCGGCCAGATGCAGGTAGATTTTGGTATTGTCGGGTAAGAATGCCTACTTCACCAGCCACAGTGGCGGGTGGTCAATTTGCAGGTCTCTACAGTGCGAGCATTACATTCACATTTGTGAATAAAAATACAGTCAAAAGTCAAGTATGAGCATATGAGTTGCGATTTCTAGCAGAAAAATGCTGAAGTAGCTATTTTGTTTTATAGCTGCTAATCACACAAATAAATCTGAATCCTACATCCCACCTCGTACAGCAACAGCTTTGCTCACTGTGAGTGAAGCACTGATAGATACATTTTTGGAGGCGCTGGCACAGCCATAAAAATGGGTCTAATTACCTACGTCAGCAAAGTGATACTTTCCTCGTGTTTCTTGGCTATTTACAATGTTTTGTTCACAAGCTCAGTTGATTTTCAATGTTAGTTTAAATCTGCTGCTCCAACTGATAGCGAAGAGACTCTGTAGACACTGTCTACTACTTGTCACATCCCAAATCTCACACACACACACAGATACCACCTGACATGACTCCAGTGGCCCCATTACTAGGGTAACCTCCCGCCCTTAAAAGGGGTAGCTGCATTTTATTTCTCATCTGATATTTTGGTTAAAAGACTCAGGTAACAAATATTTGTATTAAATTGAGCAATACACCACATTACTTCTTACTAATACATTTCTTGTTTTAGAAACATTACAAAGCATGGTCATCCGTTTTTTGCTGTAATTATGGTGAGAAATGATTTTGGCTGGTAAAAAATCTGAGTGGCTGGTAGATCTTCTACCTGCTACAGTGGCTGATGGAACAAAAAGTACATTTTAGGCTCTGGTCCGAACTGTGTTGGCTACAAATTCTATGGCAAGATGAGATTCTCACACACATGATGGTGTTCTCCATTTAAGTGTCACGGGAATCATCTGAAGGTAACCCGGTACGTTTTCAAAAATGTTTGGAGGTAGTTTTATGCCAATAAAAAGGGGTACATACACTACATGGCCAAAAGTATGTGGATACCTCTTCAAATTAGTGGATTAGTCTATTGCACACAGCCATGCAATCTCCATAGACAAACATTGGCAGTATAATGGCCTCACTGAAGAGCTCAAATCAAATTTATTTATATAGCCCTTCTTACATCAGCTGATATCTCAAAGTGCTGTACAGAAACCCAGCCTAAAACCCCAAACAGCAAGCAATGCAGGTGTAGAAGCACGGTGGCTAGGAAAAACTCCCTAGAAAGGCCAAAACCTAGGAAGAAACCTAGAGAGGAACCAGGCTATAAGGGGTGGCCAGTCCTCTTCTGGCTGTGCCGGGTGGAGATTATAACAGAACATGGCCAAGATGTTCAAATGTTCATAAATGACCAGCATGGTCAAATTATAATAATCACAGTAGTTGTCGAGGGTGCAACAAGTCAGAACCTCAGGAGTAAATGTCAGTTGGCTTTTCATAGCCGATCATTGAGAGTATCTCTACCGCTCCTGCTGTCTCTAGAGAGTTGAAAACAGCAGGTCTGGGACAGGTCTGGGACTTTGCCAAAGCACAGCCCCCACACCACTAGAGGGAGAACTTCAACCACCAACTTACCATCCTGAGACAAGGCTGAGTATAGCCCACAAAGATCTCCGCCACGGCACAACCAAAGTAGGAGCGCCAACCCAAACAGGAAAATCACGTCAGCGACTCAACCCACTCAAGTGACGCACCTCTCCTAGGGAGACTATTCCATAAAAATGGAGCTCTATAGGAGAAAGCCCTGCCTCCAGCTGTTTGCTTAGAAATTCTAGGGACAATTAGGAGGCCTGCGTCTTGTGACCGTAGCGTACGTGTAGGTATGTACGGCAGGACCAAAACGGAAAGATAGGTAGGAGCAAGCCCATGTAATGCTTTGTAAGTTAGCAGTAAAACCTTGAAATCAGCCCTTGCCTTAACAGGAAGCCAGTGTAGGGAGGCTAGCACTGGAGTAATATTATAATTTTTTTTGGTTCTAGTCAGGATTCTAGCAGCCGTATTTAGCACTAACTGAAGTTTATTTTAGTGCTTTATCCGGGTAGCCGGAAAGTAGAGCATTGCAGTAGTCTAACCTAGACGTAACAAAAGCATGGATTAATTTTTCTGAATCATTTTTGGACAAAGTTTCTGATTTTTGCAATGTTACGTAGATAGAAAAAAGCTGTCTTGATATGTTTGTCAAAAGAGAGATCAGGGTCCAGAGTGACGCCGAGGTCCTTCACAGTTTTATTTGAGACGACTGTACAACCATCAAGATTAATTGTCAGATTCAACAGAAGATCTCTTTGTTTCTTGGGACCTAGAACAAGCATCTCTGTTTTGTCCGAGTTTAAATGAAGAAAGTTTGCAGCCATCCACTTCCTTTTGTCTGAAACACAGGCTTCTAGCGAGGGCAATTTAGGGGCTTCACCATGTTTCATTGAAATGTACAGCTGTGTGTCATCCGCATAGCAGTGAAAGTTAACATGATGTTTTCGAATGACATCCCCAAGAGGTAAATATATATAGTGAAAACAATAGTGGTCCTAAAACGGAACCTTGAGGAACACCGAAATTTACAGTTGATTTGTCAGAGGACAAACCATTCACAGAGACGACCTGATATCTTTCCGACAGATAAGATCTAAACCAGGCCAGGACTTGTCCTTGTAGACCAATTTGGGTTTCCAATCTCTCCAAAAGAATGTGGTGATCGATGGTATCAAAAGCAGCACTAAGGTCTAGGAGCACGAGGACAGATGCAGAGCCTCGGTCTGACGCCATTAAAAGGTCATTTACCACCTTCACAAGTGCACAAGTGCACAAGTGCAGTCTCAGTGCTATGATGGGGTCTAAAACCAGACTGAAGCAAAATCAGTGATTTTCAATGTGGCAGTGCCATAAGATGTCACCTTTCCAACTTGACTGGCCTGCACAGAGCCCTGACCTCAACCCCATCGAACACCTTTATGATGAATTGGAACACCGACTGCGAGCCAAGCCTAATCGCCCAACATCAGTGCCTAATGCTCTAATGGCTGAATGGAAGCAAGTCCACGCAGTAATGTTCCAACATCTAGTGGAAAGCCTTCCCAGAAGAGTGGAGGCTGTTATAGCAGCAAAGGGGGAACCAACTTCATATTAATGCCCATGATTTTGGAATGAGATGTTACATGAGCAGGTGTCCACATACTTTTGGTCATGTAGTGTATGTGTCCAAAAAACACATATTTCCTGAGCTTTCTTATATCTCCTAGATAAAGGAAAAACACTTCAAAACTGTATTCCTTATTTTTTTTACTGTATCTTTTGCCATTTATGAATGTGTTATTCAATGCATTTATATGGGCTATATAGTAAAGGCCAAATTCAATATGTGTTCAAATAATTGTTTTATTTTGGCGGGATTCTCACAGGGGTCCGACAATTCTAAATCAAATAGCTAAATTATCCATGGTATGATCTTCTTAAAACAATTCCATAGTCACCCCCTCAAAGGCTTTTAGAGGTTAAAACATTCTGAAAACTTACTTAAGTCAACATCTGTCTCTCCAGATCTGTCGGTCTCTTCCTGGGGATTCTTCAAGGTGACAGCATATGCCAATAACCCTGGAGGCTGTAGCTGTAGCCTAGTGACAGAAAACATTTGGAGAGAGATCAGGCCAATTTCACTAAACTGTCAGTCATATCTAAGATGTCTGTATCAGGGTCATACAGCAGTCATGATCTTCCTTCAAATAACCAGGATCACATCCAAACATATTTTGATTTGTTTAACACTTTTTTGGTTCCCAAATAATATTGCGATATGTAATTGTATAGATTTTTTTTCCACACATCACTATTGAGTACCAGTCTGTAATTTGTTCTTAACTGACTTGCCTAGATAAATAAAGGTTATATTAAAAATGCTTAAAAAAAATATAGCTATTTATCTTATGGAGTCAGATAAACATTATAATAGGCTAATTGCTTTGTCTTATGAGTAGTATGTGATGTATATACTATATAATATACTGTATATACACATATCAAATAGTACTGCCAACTAGAGCTTTTCACTGTCTAGCAGTGTAATTTATAACCTACAGGGACTTGGGGCCAATCAAAAGTGCATCAGCATAAGAAGAGGTGTCTTTGTATTTTATGTTGTAACATGAAACTCATTATTGAGTGTCATAAAATCTGCTCAGTTAAATCCCAAAGTGTGCACGGAAGAAGCTACGGAAAGATCACTGACCATCATAAATCTGAAATTACTTGAGCAAGCAGGAATAGAGATTACTTATCAAGTGGGAAAAGTGTTCAGCACTCGAGGCAGTCTTTAAGACTTCCGCACTGACACTACAACAGTACATTCAGCAGAGTGAATCAAGATCTATTATTACAGTAGATTTTTGGCACAGGCACAAATAATATGGAAACCATTTGACTTATCATTATTTAATGCATACATTGAAAAAGAGGAATTATATGACTGGTTGACGAGATCAATAGTGGACCCAGGGTCTTGTCAGTGGGGTGAGAAGCATCAAGAGGTACGCAGGATTCGATTGCAAAATGGTGGTATTTATTTACAGGTGCAGAAAGTGAAGATGGATCCAAAATATGTACAAGATGTTGAGGAACACTGACATATACTTTCAAAACAACAAACAATAATCTAAATGGTAAATATACAGAAGCTTCGACTGGCTTCTAAGGCAGAGCACCTTCAAACTAGACGGAACAACTATACCTTAGACAGATCATCAATAATTCCTCAGTTGAGAGCCCAGAGGAAACATGTCACTCCTTCCTAAACTCTCCCGAAATGAGAAACCTGAAAAGGTTAGAAGACCACCTAAACAGGTATTTCATCAATGCAACATTTATAATTCCCATCACAATTAATACTTATCAAATGTCATCATATCAATGGCCAATACATGTCCCAATATCAGGACATATTACAACATAGAGATAACATAGAATAAATGTATTAGGAAAACTGACCATGTGTGCACTTGCTGGCTAACCATGTGGCTTCACCAGCTCTCACTCTCCAAATCGGTCCACAAACAATCCACTGTGGTGAGTAGGCTACAGTTTGGTGAGACAATGTAACTTTAAACTCTAACAAACAATGTTACCATTTCTACTGGCGTGTGATCTTTTGTATAACTGTGGGACATAGT
This sequence comes from Salvelinus alpinus, assembly GCF_045679555.1. NCBI lineage: Eukaryota > Metazoa > Chordata > Actinopteri > Salmoniformes > Salmonidae > Salvelinus > Salvelinus alpinus. Next base: position 23,051,465 of record NC_092102.1, on the reverse strand, counting down.
GATAGGATGTGCTTGCATGAAAACCAAACAACTACTGTATGTTTTGGACACCGTGCCCTTAGCTCCCGTTTGACAAGCACTTCTGTCCCGGCAACGGCATGGGAAGTCTACCTAGTAGCCAATATCAGGGTGAAGCAATAGTACACCCATCATTAGTACTTTTAATTAAAAATAAAACACTTGTCCGTTTTATAACTGAAAAGGTACAATTATCTCTGTAAAACGAAAAGTGACGTACGACTCGGAGTCATCCTCTGGCTTCTAAACTCCAAACTGTCTGACCTATAGCAGAGCGATTTCAACGCACCCACTCCTCTCCACACGACCACTACTTTCCTTTTAACGCACCCACTCCTTTCCTTTCGACACACCCTCTCCTTTCCACACGCCCATTAATTTGCTTTTGACACACCCACTACTTTCCTTGACACACCCACTACTTTCCTTGACACACCCACTACTTTTGACACACCCACTCCTTTCCACACGCTCACTACTTTCCTCCACAAGCCCACTAATTTCCTTGACACGTGCACTCCTTTCCACACTCCCACTAATTTGGTTGACACACCCACTGCTTTCCACAAGCCCACAAATTTCCTTGCGACACACCCACTGCTTTCCACAAGCCCACAAATTTCCTTGACACACCCGCTCTTTTTCACACACCCACTAATTTGCTTTTGACACACCCACTCCTTTCCACACACCCACTATTTCCTTTTTGACACACCCTCTCTTTTCCACATGCCCACTACTTTCCTTTCTACACCCTGGGACATTTCGATTAAAAAAAAGTAATAATAATCAGACAGACAAATCATGAGATTGGGTAGGCAGGGCTTAAAATGCAGGCTGGAATTGTGGTCCTGTTAAGCTAGAGCAACAAGTGAATACGGCACCTCTGATGCACCTTCCATTTCTGACTCTTTCTCTGTCCCAACTGACGGCAGAACTTCTACAGACGTATAAGCTGGAGCGTTGGTACATTGTGGAAGGCAACTCGTCTAGAGAGACTACGTGCTCCACAGTGCACATCATTTCAAGGAGGCATAAAGGGAATATGTTTGTAAAATATGTTATCAAGGATGCACATTTTACTTTGAATTGTATTCTTGTAGTCAAATATACATCACCAAAACTATACAGTTTATGTTATTACCATATTCTTGTTCTCTCCACCAAAATAACTAAAAACAATGTTGCCCTTGTGAATGCTGGGAAAACACAAGACTGCCTTGTCAAGTTACTTTAAAATGTGTTATCACAGGCCCTGGAACAAAGGCCCTTGTCTGTTAACACTTTTCACCCCCAAATGAATCACTTCTAGTCTGTGAGAATCTAATTTAAATGAGCTTATTATAGCTTTGGTGCTACTTGATTGGCTTGAGGGCAGCTTGAAGTGGAATAACACTTTGTCTACAACATCTCAACTTTGAGGTTTATTCTCAGAGTTGTCTTGACACTCTTGAGAAGTGCTGTGCTCATTTTTTGCAGAGGACTACAGTATATGACATCATAGCGGGACAAAGTCTGTGCACATAGATGTGGGAGTGAGCAGACAGACATTTTTCTTCATTTTTGAAATAGTAGCATTCAACTCTCCTTAGGTGTCAATATTTCCATTAAACTCTCCTTAGGTGTCAATATTTCCATTAAACTCTCCTTAGGTGTCAATATTTCAGTGTACAGAAGTGTAATACCACATATGATTACTACAGTAACCATTATTCTGAGGTTTACCCTATGGAGTAAAATCCAGGTTCTCACCTCAGTCCTGATGTCTCATTTACTCATCAGTCACCTGAATGAACAGAAAATCATACCTCGTCATTGAAAATGCTATTTGAAACTATTCCCATATAAAATGTATAAACCCAAAACATAACATTTCATTAAATAGACTAACAGAGCATGCATGTGGAACACAAAATGTATCTCTATGTTGCATAATTTGGCCATGGTGTAGGCTTGAACATAGCATTTTATTTGAGGACTGTCTCTCACCATGACATCTGCATATCCACATAAAGGGTCAAGTGCCATTCAATCTCCATTAGTGTTTGCATTGCACAGAGATAGAATCCTTTAACAGCAAACAACCGATTCCGCTTTCAAGCCAGTAACTCTTAGGTAAATGAAAGTGCAACACTATGCTTAACACACAAAAGCATAGCATCTGTCTTAACTGGTTTGCTTTTAATTTACCATTTGATAGTATTGATCAGCATCCAAGAGATGAGAGGGGTGGTTAATGAAACAATCCTGATAGTTCATAAATGTTTGATATACTTTGCTCAATTATGTTACCATCAGCCCACCAAAGACCTTTCCCCTTAGGAACAAAATTAACTTTATATGAAATGACCCCTTACAAACTACTTTTACTAGTTTAATAACACTTATCTCTCAAATAGGGTGTCAGCTTTTAACACAGCCAATCAAGCCTCTACATTCTATAAGTCAGGAGTCCTCTGGACTAATATGAAAGCACTGAGAGCTGACTGCATACTCACAAAGCCTTTTACAGTGATTACCTCTGTAAATTAAAAATGACCTACAACTTGTCTTTAATAAGAGACAATTGAGATGTACTAACTTCCATCATTCCTTCCAGCATATATCGATACTATAAAGTGGAACTACAGTATGTGCTCACACCATGTCCTCTTGTTCTCTCTCCTCAGATCCCACAGGTGAGTTATGCCTCCACGGCTCCAGAGCTGAGTGATAACACGCGCTATGACTTCTTCTCCCGCGTCGTGCCTCCGGACACCTACCAGGCACAGGCAATGGTGGACATAGTCAAAGCCATGCGCTGGAATTATGTCTCCACAGTAGCATCAGAGGGCAACTATGGAGAGAGTGGTGTGGACGCCTTCATACAGAAGTCCCGCGAAGACGGTGAGTCATCTCTATCTCACCTGAACATTCTTTTCACTGTTCCACATGCATGCTTGGTCTTATTTAATTAAATATTATTTTTGATTGGCTCCTGCAATCAGGAACCTATTATGACATTCCATGGCGTCACAAATTGGTTGGGTATGGAAACTTCCCGATCTTTTGGCTCACAAACCCTCAGGATCCATAGATTTATGGGCATTGGAAAAGCTACATTTAGTTAAATTCATTATCATGTTGCATTTGAGTTAAATTTACCCTATTGCAATGAGGCCAATCACTTAACATAGGTGCCATGCTTTTGTGTGTTAAGCCTACAGTAGTGTTGCACTTTCATTTACTGGCTTGAAAGCGGAATCGGTTGTTTGCTGTTAAAGGATTCTATCTCTGTGCAATGCAAACACTAACAGAGCCTGAATGGCACTTGACCCTTTATGTGGATATGCAGATGTCAGTCCTCAAATAAAATGCTATGTTCAAGCAGCTGAACCAAACAAAGCAGGGGAACTCATTGGAAATTACCCTGTAGCTTTTGAGTGCTTTTATCTCTGCAGTATTATTTCACACATCCTGTATCTGCTTAAGAGTTTTTCAGGTATGGCATTATACCATTTTAGCTGTATCTCCTTATGAAGCGTTAGAGGCAGAGTGGTCGGGTCGTTTACAGGGGAGTTCATCTTGTTGTGACCATTCAGAATTCAAATGAAAGGCAAAGACAGTCATAAAAGAGCTGTTCCATTTGAGCATTCCATCCACAGATCAAACAACACCTTTTAGATATAATAGTAATGGCCATTTGGCCCAAAGAATGGAATCCAGTCATGAATTACGAGGAAAATTAGATAATATTGTTGGCTGTACTATGACGATCATCATCCATCATACACATCATACTGTACATATAAAATAATTCAATTTTCCCATTTGCATTAACCCAGCTGACCTCAAACAAATACAGAATGGTTTATCTGACAGTTGACAGAATAACATATAGCATCAAATAGCCTAACATGAATAAATTAAACATGCGGTAGTAAAGCTTGAGAAATTTTGAACCTGCTAGAGATCAAAAGGTCTTCTCTCTGTTTTTATGGAATTGAAAGTTGTATGAATCTTTTTCAAAGTGAGGTTATGAAGGTTGAGAAGTGTTCTCACATTGCAGCAGTACAGCCATGCCTGGGACGTTGGAAGGAATGATTAATTGTTTCTTTTTGTTTGCTGGCAAAGAGTTCTAGGCCGTTCATCTCTGTCTCCCTGGCCTCAAATCTGCCCCTTATTGATGGGCGTTTGGCAGCATAATCTGAAAATAAGTGGATACTGATTTGTAATGTAAAGCGCATGAATAATTAAAATATTCGGAAGTGAAACAGGTCAGTGCTTCTGAATGAATTATCCATGTTGATGAATTCATATCTTAATAGAAAACAGAAATGTATTTATTTACATTTGCCATAGAGGATCATTGTTTCTTTACGCACCCCCCTCTCCCCCGACCCCCCCCCCCGTGTGCACAAATTACCTGTGTGTATGTGTATTCATGTGTGTATTTTTGACATTATTATGACTCCGATTCATGTGTTGATGATGCTCGCCCTGCTGACCCTACACCCTCTGTCAGTTTACGAGTGTCATTGTCCTGAAATGGGCACCGTGGCCACATTTAGTTTCAGCTTTCTGGCTAAACTAAAAACAATTTGTCCAATGCGATTGGAAAAGTGTTGAGGAAGGGAAAATGAATCAGTATTGAAAGATAGCTAGAAAGTGAACAAACAAGAGAGAACTGAGAAGTAGAAGTGAGCATGACTGCCCGGAGCACCAGTGGGCGTAGAACAGCTTTGGGAATACAGTCAGCTCTGAGCAGGGAGCAGGCCGCACACGCTCAGCCTGACCTCTGACCCCCGCTGGGGTTGAATGTAATCACTACCGACATGCCTACCGCTCTCTGTGCCACTGTGGCTCGCTCGTCTGCCGGCTCCAAGCTGCTGCCCATCATACTGTATGTCCTAGAGAGAGACCAGTGGCGGAGGAAGCGGAGGAGTGCCCCTGCAGAGCCCTCCAGCTTCCCTTGCTCAGCTCTGTGGAGGAGAAGTTCATATGAGGAGAGTTCAGCCGGCTCAGCAATTTATAGGTTGGAGCCTCTAGGTTGCACCATGGGGAGCCTCCAGAAAGGGAGTTCCATGTGTAGGCTACCAGATTAGCCAGGGTGGAGCTAATTTATTGTACAGTAGGTTGAGCTCAGTTCAACTAAAGCAGCAAACTCCAAACCCACTTCTTTTCGCAGATAGACAGACAATATGGTAGGGTTATGTACTGCATCTTTCCAAGCACCTCTGCCAGGAGGTAAAAACACACCATCCAGCTGCCAAGCCAACTTGCTGAACCCCCCTTATTGCTTGGCTTCTTATTCGCCGTGGCAACAGAAAGCAATCTATGAATACCCACCAAACCATGACATGTCCAATTAGCATTCCTCTCACCTAGTGCTGTACTGCTGACTTTTTCCCTTGTGAGCGCTCAACTCAAAAAGCTCCCCGCACTCCAAGTCTCCATGCGCTAGACCCTTACACCCTGCAGTTTAATGATACTGAGAGCATGGCCATTTTCACTGATCCTTATAACAACCCAAACTATGTAGGATGTTATATTGAACAGTGGTGTAAAGTACTTTAGTAAAAATAATTTTAAGTACTACTTAAGTCGTTTTTTTGGGAACCTGTACTACTTTTACTTCACTACATTCCTTAAGAAAATATTGTACTTTTTACTCTATACATTTTCCTTGACACCCAAAAGTACTCATTACATTTTGAATGCTTAGCAGGACAGGAAAATAGTCAAATTCACGCACTTATCAACCAAACATCCCTGGTCATCCCTACTGCCTCTGATCTGGCGGACTCACTAAACACACGTGGTTCGTTTGTAAATGATGTCTGCATGTTGGAGTGTGCCCTTGGCTTTCCATAAATTAAGAAAACATGGTGCTATTTGGTTTGCTTAATATAAGGAATTTGAAATGATTTATACTTTTACTTTTGATACTTAATAAGTATATTTTAAACCAAATAATTTTTTACTTTTACTCAAGTAGAATGTTACTGCGTCAAACCTTTACTTCAGGCATTTTCTATTCAGGTATCTTTACTCAAATTGACATACCGCACCAACAGATCCACAGATGATGCAATCTATATTGCACTCTACACTGCCCTTTCCCAGCTGGACAAAAGGAAAACCTATGTGAGAATGCTATTCATTGACTACAGCTCAGCGTTCAACACCATAGTACTCTTAAAGCTCATCACTAAGCTAAGGACCCTGGGACTAAACATCTCCCTCAGCAACTGGATCCTAGACTTCCTGACAGGCCGCCCCCAGGTGGTAAGGGTAGGTAACAATACATCCGGCACGCTGATCCTCAACACAGGGCCCCTCAGGGGTGCATACTCAGTCCCCTCCTGTACTCACTGTTCACTCATGACTGCACGGCCAGGCACAACTCCAACACCATCATTTAAGTTTGCTGATGACACAACAGTGGTAGGCCTGATCACCGACAACGATGAGACAGCCTATAGGGAGGAGGTCAGAGACCTGACCGTGTGGTGCAAGGACAACAACCTCTCCCTCAACGTGATCAAGACTAAGGAGATGATTGTGGACTACAGTTAAAGGAGGACCGAGCACGCCCCCATTCTCATCGACGGGGCTGTAGTGGAGCAGGTTGAGAGCTTCAAGTTCCTTGGCGTCCACATCACCAACAAACTAACATGGTCCAAGCACACCAAGACAGTCGTGAAGAGGGCACGACAAAGCCTATTCCCCCTCTTGAAACTAAAAAGATGTGTCATGGGTCCTCAGATCCTCAAAAGGTTTTACAGCTGCACCATCGAGAGCATCCTGACGGGTTGCATCACTGCCTGGTATGGCAACTGCTCGGTCTCCGACCGCATGGCACTACAGAGGGTAGTGCGTACGGCCCAGTACATCACCGGGGCCAAGCTTCCAGCCATCCAGGACCTCTATACCAGGCGGTGTCAGAGGAAGACCCTACAAATTGTCAAAGACTCCAGCCACCCTAGTCATAGACTGTTCTCTCTGCTACCGCGCGGCAGGCGGTACCAGAGTGCCATATCTAGGTCCAAGAGGCTTCTAATCAGCTTCTACCCCCAAGCCATAAGACTCCTGAACAGCTAATCAGCAGCTAACCCTGTATATAGCCCCAATATTGTTATTTACTGCTGCTCTTTATTATCTGTTTTTCTTATCTCTTACTTTTTTTTAGGTATTTTCTTAAAACTGCATTGTTGGTAAGAGCTTGTAAGTAACCTGTTGTATTCCGCGCATTTGACAAATACAATTTTATTTTATTTGAAGTATGACAGTTGGGTAATTTTTCCAACACTGATATTGAAGCCAGCATACTCTGGATTTGTCATTGTACTCAGATTACACAAGGGCTGCCGGAAAACGTGTGGCGAGGCGGCATTTGCCACAGCACTTTTATTTTTATTTTTTCATTTCACCTTTATTTAACCAGATAGGTTGAAGTGTACCTATGATAAAAATTACAGACCTCTACATGCTTTGTAAGTAGGAAAACCTGCAAAATCAGCAGTGTCTCAAATACTTGTTCTCCCCACTGTAAGTGCTGTTTTTTTGACTGATTTGGCTCATGATCTGTCAACTCAAGCACAATTTATCTGTCCGTCACATCGGAGTGCTGCTACATGCTCTTTCCGTGTCTTGACCAATCAGATTCACAGAAATCACATGTCGCACTGGCCAGGGCACAATGCACAAAGTGTTGGTGCGCGTTGTGCGTTCTTCACTTTCCACCAGTATTTATTTAGCAAGCGTGATAGCACATCACTGTAGGCAACTAACAACAGCAGCTGCATAGTCTCAACTTGGATGTTGGCCCACCACCTCAACCTCGACAAGACAGAGCTACTCTTCCTCCCGGGGAAGGCCTGCCCGCTCAAAGACCTCTCTCCATTACGGTTGACAATTCCATGTTGTCCCCCTCTTAGAGAGCAAAGAACCTTGCCGTGACCCTGGACAACACCTTGTCGTTCTCTGCAAACATCAAAGCAGTGACTCGCTCCTGCAGGTTCATGCTCTGCAACATCAGTAGAGTACTATCCTACCTCACAAAGGAAGCGGCGCAGGTCCTAATGCAGGCACTTGTCATCTCCCGACTGGACTACCGCAACTCACTGTTGGCTGGGATTCTCGCTTGTGCCATCAAACCCCTGCGATTTATCCAGAACGCTGCAGCCTGCCTGGTGTTCAACTTTTCCAAGTTCTCCCATGTCACCATGCTCCTCTGCACACTCCACTGGTTTCCAGTCAAAGCTTGCATCCATTACAAGAACATGGTACTTGCCTACAGAGCAGCAAGAGGGACTGCCCCTCACTACCTTCAGGCTATGCTCAAACCCTACACCCAAACCCGAGCACTCCGTTCTGCCACCTACTAGCCAGTAGCCTTAATTCTTGCATAGAATCCAGCCTAGCTGAAGCGATGCAATTTTCCTGATTTCTGACCACTTTTTTTCACTGGCCTCCATTGATTTAGTCACCCTAATTCTGCCCATCCTACAAGGCTAAAAACGCTGATAACTTTTGAACGAATTATGATAGAGACATGAGGGTTGGACCATTGGTTTTCTTAGAGGATTATCCACACAGTATTTTACCCATTGTTCAAAAGATGTGTTTTGATTGGACACTCTTATACTATGCCCCCTGTCCCTCTGGCCAGGATAAACTAAGTGGTAACGTTGTGTATTTATAGTCCATTTGTTTGTGAAAAAATGTGAATGGTTTATATTCAAACTTGGGCTGACTCGGCTAACTACACTTTTTCAATCCAAAATGATTAACTGGAATTGATCAATAAACACTATAGCTGACATAGACTGTGAGTTAATGTTTTAATACCTACAGTTGTAAAGGGCAAGACTACTACAAAGGGCAAGACTACTACTCTGGCCCCATCATAGCCCATATTAAACCTTTTTACAACACAGATTAATCACGTCATACCGTATAAGGTCCGACGATTTACCTGGTTAGATACCAGATCAGGAAAAACTACGGGCCCCAGAATTTTTTCTCTCGCCACACCACTTTGGGACCTGTGGTGCCACCTATGGATTACATTGATATATTATGTCACATGGTATGTTGGTTAAATGAAGCATTGACAATGCAATAAAACAGAGGCAGCAACAAACCACACAATTTAATCAGTGTGTTGTGTGATGAAGGGCAGCAGGTATTCTGGCAGTTAAGAGCGTTGGGCCAGTAACCAAAAGGTTGCCTGTTCGAATCCACAAGCTGACTTGGTGAAAAATCTGTCCATGTGCCCTTGAGCAAGGCACTTAACCCTATTTGCTCCTGTAAGTCAATCTCGATTAGAGCGTCTGCTAAGTTACTAAAATGTAAATGAAGGAGAGACTAGAAATTCCAACCGTAATTGAAAAGTGATTAGAATATCCACCAAGCTCAATTATTTACTGTCATTATTATCTGATTCAAAGCTGATTATGGTGCATGGGATGCACAGGCTGATGTGAGGTATATTGACTACCTTCTGGGCTGCAATTAAGTACTGTATTTGAACAAAAAAGGCTAAGAAGAAAGGTAATGAAATACTGGGCACCAGCCGTCTACAGAAGGTATTTGTGTTACGTACTCACGGTCTCCTAAGCCTAGGACTCACATAAACATACTCCATGGATTCACATAGATGCAGTTTGATAGTGACCCAGAAAGCTTCAGCAAGCATGAACGTGTGTAGTAAGTGAAAATCAAAGCCACAGGTGGTTTGGCTGGTTGACAGAAAGCCACCAGAGAGGTTTCCTTTCATCTTAGAGTGGCCAGCCCGGAGCAGAGATGGAGGGATGGAGGGATGTGGTCTCTCATTATTAATCAGCCAAACAGAGACTGAGTCAATACTGCCGGGCTTTACTTTGTCCTGTCACGGCCTAACCCACCTGACAGGGTAGACAGAGAGGAGGCGCTACCCCACATCACAATGTGGACAATGCATAATAAGTGCACTGTGCAATTCAAACTGCTTAGGATCTGTTATATTTAACCTTTGCCGAGTCCCCAACAACCAGATGTTCCGGTTTTCTGGGGAAATGGAAAGAGAGCCTGTGACGCAACTTCCACTTTTGGATGTTAATAAGGTGACACTCCATCTTAACTCCATCTTAACTCCTCCTCCACTTTTACTGGATTGGTTGAACAATGCAGAAGAGAACCTCTCATGACATTTTTTCTTCTTGTCAAGACCAGTATGTAGGGGATCTTGTTTCAAGCGTTTCTTTTACACCTGCTACGTTAAGTTACATTTAACCTAATGATTACAATCCCGTTTAACCCTCTGAAAATGAATCTTTTTTTTTAATGTACTGCATGTTACCATTATTCACTTTTCAGATGAGATTCTTAACTTTTTATATATTTCTACCAGGGGTTGGGAACCAAAATTATTTTCCAATTGTTTCGTTCTGAACAGAAGCATTCTTTTTTTTGTTCCGTCACACTGTTCCGACCAGCAAATAAAGTTCTCAACCGGTTCCAAAAAAAACAAAGTAACAGTTTATATAATTCCTTTCTATTCCTTTTTAAACCTCTGAAGTCACATTGTTTTGTACCTTAAGCTCGACATTAAATTACTTCACATATCAGTGCGCATAGATCAGCTTGCTATGGAGAGAGAAAGTGATTTAATCTGTACAGGAAAGTCATTAAGAGCAAATTGTATTTTGCCGTAAGAGCATGGTTTAATTATAATGAAAGATAAAAAAAACACTGCTGCCAGTCACAGTGTAGGGCGCTAGATGCAACATACATTTTGTGGGTGAGGAGAGGGTGAGAGAGGATGGAGGAAGCTTGCCTTGAAACGACTGGGCATCTTGTTATGACATGCATTAACTGAATTAGGCCCACAGAATTCTACCTATGTAAGAGCGACTTCTTTTGAGGAACTTTTTATGTCTTTTGAACTTGCGATTTGGTTTAACATTGGACCAGAGCAAACGTTAGCTAGCTAGCTAAAAAATGTGTTTAACCATCTTCAGTGGGAAAATGCTCACCTTCGATGGCCACTGGCACACTGGAGAAGTGTGCTCTTCATGGATGAATCCCAGTTTCAACTGTACTGAGCAGATGGCAGACAGCGTGTATGGCGTCGTGTGGGCGAGTGATTTGCTGATGTCAACTTTGTGAACAGAAGTGCCCCATGGTGGCAGTGGGGTTATGGTATTGGCAGGCATAAGCTATGGACAACAAACCCAATTGCATTTTATCGATGGCAATTTGAATGTACAGCGAGACCGTGACGAGATCCTGAGGCCCATTTTCGTGCCATTCATCCGCTGCCATCACCTCATGTTTCAGAATGATAATGCATGGCCCCAGTTCTTCCATGGCCTGCATACTCAACAGACATGTCACGACCCATTGAGCTTGTTTGGGATGCTCTGGATCGATGTGTGTTCCAGTTCCCGCCAATATCCAGCAACTTCACACAGCCATTGAAGAGGAGTGGGACATCATTCTACAGGCCACAATCAACAGCCTGATCAACTCTATGCAAAGGAGATGTGTCTCGCTGCATGAGGCAAATGGTGGTCACACCAGATACTGACTGGTTTTATGATCCACGCACCTACTTTTTTTAAAAGGCATCTGTGTCCAACATATGCATATCTGTATTCCCAGTCATGTGAAATCCACAGATAAAAAAAAATATATATATATATTTTTTAATTTCACCTTTATTTAACCAGGTAGGTCAGTTGAGAATAAGTTCTCATTTATAACTGCGACCTGGCCAAGATAAAGCAAAGCAGTGTGACACAAACAACACAGAGTTACACATGGGATTAACAAACGTACAGTCAATAACACAATAGAAAACTCTATACACAGTGTGTGCAAATGTAGTAAGATTAGGGAGGTAAGGCAATAAATAGGCCATAGTGGCGAAATAATTACAATTTAGCAATTAAACACTGGAGTGATAGTGCAGAAGATGAATGTGCAAGTAGAGATACTTGGGTGCAAAGGAGCAAAAAAACAAAAACAATATGGGATGAGGTAGTTGGGTGGGCTATTTACAGATGGGCTGTGTACAGGTGCAATGATTGTTAAGCAGCTCTGACAGCTGATGCTTAAAGTTAGTGAGGGAGACATGAGTCTCCAGCTTCAGTGATTTTTGCAATTCGCTCCAGTATTGGCAGCAGAGAACTGGAAGGAAAGGTGGCCAAAGGAGGAGTTGCCTTTGGGGATGACCAGTGAAATATACCTGCTGGAGCACGTGCAACGTGTGGGTGCTGCTATGGTGACCAGTGGGCTTTACCTAGAAAAGACTTATAGATGACCTGGAGCCAGTGGGTTTGGCGACGAATATGAAGCGAGGGCCAACGAGAGCATACAGGTCGCAGTGGTGTTTAGTATATGGGGCTTTGGTGACAAAACGGATGGCACTGTGATGGACTACATCCAATTTGCTGAGTAGAGTGTTGGAGGCTATTTTGTAAATGACATCGCCGAAGTCAAGGATTGGTAGGTTAGTCAGTTTTACGAGGGTATGTTTGGCAGCATGAGTGAAGGATGCTTTGTTGCGGAATAGGGAGCCAATTCTAGATATAATTTTGGACTGGAGATGCTTAATGTGAGTCTGGAAGGAGAGTTTACAGTGTAACCAGACACCTAGGTATTTGTAGTTGTCCACATATCCTAAGTTAGAACCGTCCAGTGTAGTGTTGCTAGACGGGCGGGCGGGTGCGGGCAGAGATCGGTTGAAGAGCATGCATTTAGTTTTACTTGCATTTAAGAGCAGTTGGAGGGCATGGAAGGAGTGTTGAATGGCATTGAAGCTCGTCTGGAGGTTAGTTAACACAGTGTCCAAAGAAGGGCCAGAAGTATACAGAATGGTGTCATCTGCGTAGAGGTGGATCAGAGAATCACCAGCAGCAAGAGCGACATCATTGGGCCTAATGAATTTGTTTCAATTGACTGATTTCCTTATATGAACTGTAACTCAGGAACATGTTTGAAAATGTTGCATGTTCCATTTGTATTTTTGTTCAGTGTAATTAATAAATCCAATGTGAAATGTAATAATTATAGTATTCTTAACTAGCATTGAAAAAGTTAATCAATTTTTTTAAACAGCTCTCCCTAATTTCTGAATCATGCTTGAAACCTCGTCAGTAGGCTACAGTAACCTATGCTTCAGATGGGATGGGCAGGTAGCCTACACACACCCATTGGAAAAGATTTCCAGCAGGCAGGCAGATGCTGGAATAAGTTTCTGAGTGACAAAGTTGTTGCGATTTTTGGGGTACTGGGAAAAATTGCCCGGTGCGTAAAATAATGTTTTTAACCAGTTCCCATGCTTTTAAAATAATGGATCACTTTCGTTTCCGGTTCGGGTTGTGCTCCTCAAATAATTTTGTTATTTTCGGTTCTGTTCCCGGAACTGGTTCCAACCCTTGATTTCTACACAATCATTTTAATTGTAGCCACTCACTCTGTTTTTTTTTATTTTTATTTTTTAAATACATCTGTTTATTAACCATCTCAGATTTCTCCAATGTCCACACTGATTAATCCAATCCAATGTCTCTTGTGGCAATATGTTTACTGTATGTAATTGAATTTGGAGTGCTAATTAGTTGAACGAGGGGTGGCGGAAATCAGCTTCTTGGTGATCTGAGGCCTTTGAAAACCGTGTCGTCTGGTGATTGGTGATTAGACAGCTCCTTTACTCAGCGTTAGTTAGGGATAAGCTGATTGCTGCTGTTGACCCTGAGACTAAATCTGCTTCTCTTTTTTATGTCTGTGCTGCAATGTATGATGCAGCAAGTTAACATTTTTCTTTTCAACTGAAAGAGGCACTGCATATCACTAAAATTTAACATACAGTGGTTGTGGGTGGAATTTACATTTAAATAGTTCAGTGTACAGTAATAGTTCCATTAGAGTGACTTGTTTTTACCAACATTATAGATAAGTTCTGTTTTACTGTGACTGGACAAGCCAATGTCATGGTCTAGAGAGCTGTCATGGTCTAGAGAGCCACATTATGGACTATATACAGCTCAACTGAAAACCAGAGAGCAAGTTGTTTTCCCATTGCTGTTCCCAATCACAGTGTTTCCCATTACACACTGCAGGATATCGGTCAGGGTTCATAGTACGTATGGATTTCCACAGCACCACAGCAAACCAATATCTTGCCACCTGAAACACAGCTTCATCTCAAAGTGGTCATGCTGTATAGAATGGATCTATACAGTTGTGGCTGTTTCATCAACAAAAGGACAGTTAGTCATTTTTTTAAGCACGTATAACCACACACAAACTCACACATAGATACAGCAAACATCCACAAATGAAATGTGAAAACAGGAAGGATGCGGCTCAAAGGTTAACTCACAGGAAAGCATCAATGTGAAGTAGCGATAACGGAGAGTTTATATAATTCATGATATTGTGTCCACATATGTTAACATCTGTTGGATCTGGAGCTACGAGATATCTGCTAGTCTTTCTCCATAGCCTCAGGACATCATCTCATCTCCGATGGCAAAAAAACACCTAGTCTGCTCAATACTCCTGAGTAGGCTACATTTATGTGGTGAAACGTATTAGTTATGGAAATGATTGACTCATTCTCTCTATGGACATATGTAATTATTTTTATTCAGCACTATGTTTCACATGTTTTCTACATACATAATGGAATAATGTGTGTGGACATTAGTTTGTAAACAAAGTCACTGTTTAAACATCGCTATGGCAGGTGAGAATGAATCCCAGCCACTGCCCTCAGGCTCTGTAAGATAATTAATAGCATATTGTTTGCATGGCCTTATGTGAGACAAAGGCCTCTTATACGTCGAGACACCTTAAATAATAGCCATCATTCTTACTTGGTCTCTGCAGTCTTCTTGCAGATTGCCATTTCAGGAACCTTTGCTTGGCATGCTATGTCACTTCATTGTATAAATTAGTCTGTGCTGCATTTGGGGGCTGCAGGGTGGATTTGCAAGCACATAGCACCATGTCTCAACCGCTCTCTCTCTCCCTCTCCCCCTGTCTCTTTCTTTAATGGGATTTTTAAGGATACAAATGTAGAGTCTGAGATGTTGATAGCACTCTGTCTCTGAAAGAAATGTGAATAATATCATTATTTTACACTGATCATGTTGCCTTAACACCAAATTATATCCATCTCACCAGACACAGAAACAGTATATGCATAAGAATAAGGACTAAATTGGTACGAGGCTGGCTGGTAGTTCATTCTAAGTCAGTACCATCCTGGACTTATAATTACTTCACTATGACAGCTGAGAGAATTATCTGAGTCTGGGGACTCCCCAGCTTTAAACAGTCAGACCAGGGGTTCCAGGTTATACCTTATACAGGTTATATAATCCAGGCACTTGTCATCTCCCGTCTGGATTACTGCAACTCGCTGTTGGCTGGGCTCCCTGCCTGTGCCATTAAACCCCTACAACTCATCCAGAACGCCGCAGCCCGTCTGGTGTTCAACTTTCCCAAGTTCTCTCACGTCACCCCGCTCCTCCGCTCTCTCCACTGGCTTCCAGTTGAAGCTCGCATCCGCTACAAGACCATGGTGCTTGCCTACGGAGCTGTGAGGGGAACGGCACCTCCGTACCTTCAGGCTCTGATCAGGCCCTACACCCAAACAAGGGCACTGCGTTCATCCACCTCTGGCCTGCTCGCCTCCCTACCTCTGAGGAAGTACAGTTCCCGCTCAGCCCAGTCAAAACTGTTCGCTGCTCTGGCACCCCAATGGTGGAACAAACTCCCTCACGACGCCAGGTCAGCGGAGTCAATCACCACCTTCCGGAGACACCTGAAACCCCACCTCTTTAAGGAATACCTAGGATAGGATAAAGTAATCCTTCTAACCCCCCCCCCCCCTTAAAAGAGTTAGATGCACTATTGTAAAGGGGTTGTTCCACTGGATATCATAAGGTGAATGCACCAATTTGTAAGTCGCTCTGGATAAGAGCGTCTGCTAAATGACTTAAATGTAAATGTAATGTAAATGTTATACATTATGGGAGTAATGATCCCCAATGATGTGCTCAATTATGTTATAATCATGCAATTTCCATTTTATGACCAAGAGTTCGGCTCTGTGTTTCATGTTAAAACAGTTGTTAAAAATGCATAATGTACAGATGTATGTTTTATTTTGAGGAACAGATTTCATGTTTCAAGGGGTTATCTAATGGCAATTCCACAGTAACGGAATTTTGCAGAGACTTTAAAATGTATGCCAAACAGAAATCAAAGAATTTACACAGTTAAAAAAAAAAAATGTAAACTGTGCAGATGGAACATTTGGTAACAGAATTACAGTATAATCCATCAAAATTGTATTCTGTTACCAAATGTTGTATCTGTACAGTTCTTCCAGTAAATGTATTTTTTAGTGGAAATTGTTAAAAGTACTCATTGTGCATAGAGCCCTATGGTTTCTTAAACTGTGAAATCAGTGGTTTTTGTTTGGTATACATTTTAAAGTGAAAAATCAGTCTCAGCTTATTTCTGTTATCATGGAATTGCCCATAACAGTTTCCCCACCCCTTACCACCACTTCCGTTGTCATTACAGATTATTTTGTATGGTAGCATTACATATTGGTAGTTTATTTCATCATCAGCACATTGGGATGAAAGAATTCCAGGATTTATTCACGACTCCTCTGCTAGATGTAAATGTAGGTGTGCATGAGTGAGTGCATCTGTGTGTGTGATGGCTTTTGGCCACGATTCAGCTCTAATCATATCTCTTTCCTTGCAACCCTTTAGCATTACACCTGCCTCGCCAAAGCACAGAAGCAGATGTAATTGGTTTGAATCTTCCCCATACAAAAACAAGGAAGTGAGCTAAATATGGCAAGATACAATATATAAGCTTCAAGGCATGAATCTTTACCTTAAAAATACATACTTATTAAGGACAGAAACCACATGCTAAAATGACATTTTTGCATGTACTTTTGATTAACGTCAGGATCTGACCCTTTTTTATACATTTTCGCCTAAAATGACATACCCAAATCTAACTGCCTGTAGCTAGGGACCTGAAGCAAGGATATGAATATTCTTGATACCGAAAATAATTAAAGAAAAAGTTAAACTATCAAAGACACTTACTGATACACAAAGTAGGTCTCACAAGCAAGAGCCTGTAACTAAAACAAGATCTCAATTTGCCAATATAGAAAGGCTTTTGAGCAGAAAGTCTGACAGTATTATGTCGTTTTGGTTATATACAGAGATGAGAGCGAGAGATGGGGAGAGGGAGATGAGAGTGAAGGATTTAAATGTTAATGCAGAGACCACCACCTCTTCCTCTCCAGAGACGGCAGGGGTTCAAACTGTAGAACTCAGTTCCTACATTTGAATATAAAAATGGATTTTATCAAACAAAACTATCACATTTCAAGGAAAAAACAGATGCAGACAATGTCGAAGTAACAAATGATTATTACTAGAACAGGGTGCAGGCAAAACGATAGGTCGAGGGCAGGCAGAGGTCAGTAATCCAGATCAGAGTCTAAAGGTACAGAACGGCAGGCAGGCTCGGGGTCAGGGCAGGCAGAGGTCAATAATCCAGGGTGGTGTGACAAGGTACAGAAACGGCAGGCAGGCTCAGGGTCAGGGCAGGCAGAATGGTCAAAACCAGGAAAACTAGATAACAGGAACTAGAAACAGACAGGAGCAAGGGGGAAAATGCTGGTAGGCTTGACGAACAAAACGTACAGGCAACAGACAAACAGAGAACAAAGGTATAAATACACTTGGAATAATGAGGAAGATGGGCGACACCTGGAGGGGGTGGAGACAAGCACAAAGAGAGGTGAAACAGATCAGTGTGTGACAGTACCTGGGCTCATACCTGGTTGACCGGGGTGCCGGCGTTGGAAATCAGCGATGAGGCCTGGGTCCAGGATGTCCCTGGCGGGGACCCAGCACCTCTCCTCTGGGCCATAACCCTGCCAGTCAACCAGGTACTGGAATCCCCTGCCCCGAGGTCGAACCTTCAGGAGACGCCTCACCGTGTACGTCGGTTGGCTGTCAATGAGACGGGGGAGAGGGGTGGGCCTGGAAACAGGAGACAAAGGGCTGTGAGACATGGGTTTGATCCTAGACACATGAAAAGTGGCATGTATACGGAGGGTACGGGGCAACAGAAGACAAACAGCAGAGGGGCTAAGTATCTTGGAGATGGGGAAGGGGCTGATAAACCGGGGGGAAAGTTTGCGGGACTCCACAAAGAGGGGCAGATCTCGGGTGGACAGCCTTACCCTCTGCCCAAGGGTACCGGGGAACCGGGGTCCGGTGGCTTTTTGCTTGTCGTTGATACCTGGAGGTGGTCTTGAGAAGAGCCGACCGGGTTCTCTTCCAAGTACGACGACAGCGGTGGACAAACATCTGGGCCGAGGGTACGCAAACCTCTTGCTCTGTGAAGAGTGGGGGCTGATAACCCAGGGAACACTCAAAGGGTGAGAGACCCATGGCAGAGCAAGGAAGGGTGTTACGGGCATATTCGACCCACACTAGTTGTTGGCTCCAGGTGGTGGGGTTGGCGGAGACTAGAGGTCGACCGATTAATCGGAATGGCCGATTAATTAGGGCCAATTTCAAGTTTTCATAACAATCGGAAATCGGTAATTTTGGACACCGATTTTGCAAATTTTTTTTTTTTTGTATATATATTTTTTTTACACCTTTTTTTAACTAGGCAAGTCAGTTAAGAACACATTTTTATTTTCAATGACGGCCTAGGAACGGTGGGTTAACTGCCTTGTTCAGGGGAAGAACGACAGATTTTTACCTTGTCAGCTCAGGGATTCAATCTTGCAACCTTACGGTTAACTAGTCCAACGCTCTAACCACCTGCCTCACGAGGAGCCCGCCTGTTACGCGAATGCAGTAAGAAGCCAAGTTAAGTTGCTAGCTAGCATTAAACTTATCTTATATATAAAAAACAATCAATCAATCATAATCACTAGTTATAACTACACATGGTTGATGATATTACTAGTGTATCTAGCGTGTCCTGCGTTGCATATAATCGACGCAGTGTGCATTCGCGAAAAAGGACTGTCGTTGCTCCAACGTGTACCTAACCATAAACATCAATGCCTTTCTTAAAATCAATACACAGAAGTTATATATTTTTAAACCTGCATATTTAGCAAAAAGAAATCCAGGTTAGCAGGCAATATTAACCAGGTGAAATTTTGTCACTTCTCTTGCGTTCATTGCACGCAGAGTCAGAGTATATGCAACAGTTTGGGCCGCCTGGCTCATTGCGAACTAATTTGCCAGAATTTTACGTAATTATGACATAACATTGAAAGTTGTGCAATGTAACAGGAATATTTAGACTTATGGATGCCACCCGTTAGATAAAATACGGAACGGTTCTGTATTTCACTGAAAGAATAAACGTTTTGTTTTCGAGATGATAGTTTCCGAATTCGACCATATTAAAGACCTAAGGCTCGTATTTCTGTGTGTTATTATGTTATAATTAAGTCTATGATTGATAGAGCAGTCTGACTGAGCGATGGTAAGCACCAGCAGGCTCGTAAGCATTCATTCAAACAGCACTTTAGTGCGCTTTGCCAGCAGCTCTTCGCAATGCTTCAAGCATTGCGCTGTTTATGACGTCAAGCCTATCAAATCCCGAGACTAGGCTGGTGTAACCGATGTGAAATGGCTAGCTAGTTAGCGGGGTGCGCGCTAATAGCGTTTCAAATGTCACTCGCTCTGAGACTTGGAGTAGTTGTTCCCCTTGCTCTGCATGGGTAACGCTGCTTCGGACCCAGGGTAGCGTCCATAAAGCTCTCATCGGCCCCAGAGTCGATGAGTACCCGGAGAGATTTTGACTGGTTCCCCCACAGCAAGAAGGCATGAAAGGGGGTGCGAGTAAGGAGAGAGGAAAAGTTATCTGTATGGCCCACCAGAGTACTCGCTCCTACTGGTGAGCCTGGTCTTTTAGTGAACAGGTGGCCACAAAATGACCAGCAGTCCCGCAATACAGGCAACTCTTCGTGTGAAGCCTGTATAGCCGTTCGGCTGGGGACAGCCTCTGCCTTGCTGCATCAGCTCGAGAAGAGATGAATTGGCAGACTTCGGAGACTCTCGGAGGAACTCTGGTAGCCTCGGGTTCTCTCGGCAGCGGAGCCGTCTGGGACTTCTGGGAGGCGAGGTGGGCGAGGGAAATCGAACCTCCTCTCCTTCCTTCACTCCCGTAGTCGCCCATCGATCCGAATGGTCAAGGCGTTAAGCTAGTCAAGATCCGTCGGTAGTTCCCGGGCTGCAAACTCGATTTGTACGTGCTTAAGCACTCGGCGGTCCCGTTCTGTGAGCTTGTGTGGACTACCACTTTGCGGCTGAGCCGTTGTTGCTCCTAGACATTTCCACTTCCCAATAACAGCACTTACAGTTGACCGGGGCAGGCAGAAATTTGACGAACTGACTTGCTGTATAGGTGGCATCCTATAACAATGCCACGTTGAAAGTCACTGAGCTCTTCAGTAAGGCCATTCTACTGTCAATGTTTGTGTATGGAGATTGCATGGCAGTGTGCTCGATTTTATACACCTGTCAACAATGGGTGTGGTTGAAATAGACAAATCCACTCATCTGAAGTGGTGCCCATATATTTTCGTATATATAGTGTATGTAGTAACTTACTTTGAAGAGATAGTGATTGGGTCTTAATAGGTGTTTGGCGTCTGGTAGTCTAAATTCAGTATCCTTGTCTTTAACTGCCATTTCCTGACTCTTCCCACACGCCAATACATTTTTCTCAACCTCAGAAGTATCTGCAATCACCAAAATGTGTGTGATTATCCTCAGACGCATTATCCAGACTTAGACATAGGGAATTGTTGATATGTTTTCAACTGTTTATTCTAGATGACATACTGATAATAAGATGAACAAAGTGTGTAAGGCTATGTGTAAGTCTGGTCCTGGGGTGTCTTTTAACCAAATTAAACCAGAAGTATTTAGTCTGACTTCATTCAGTGTCCAGAAAAATGGATTTGAGTGGTATGGAAATATGTGCATATTTAATGAGATATCACCTAGTTTGCATATTTTAATACAATATTTCAGAATTGTTTTAATACAAGAAAGTTTTACATTTGTGTCCACATTCAATTAGTAAAAGTTGATTGTGATATTTAAAAAATGATTATGGTGTGGTGCCTGGCTTTAAACACCTTGCTGTAACTTAAACCTTAGAGGGCCACTATATCTTTGTCACTTGAAATATAGTCCTTTGCTCCTTTGGCTCTTTATCTCTAACCATCTTCTGATGGGTGGACATGTTTATTATAGTTCACGAGTCAAGGAGATCTATTGTAATGACCCACCTCCCCCTGTTCAGATAGTACCTTCTCATTACCATGTTGAGTGATGATCCCTGGATGCACCTACAAACTCAATAGAGACTCCATACATGGCCATTCACTTGGCTGCTTCTCACTGCCCATTATATACTGTACATCTGGTCAAGTATTCCTGATGGATAAAGTTGTGCTGGAGTCCAATTGCAACGCATGTTAGCTAGAGTTTTCAATGTGATATGCTTGCGCTGCAGTAAGGAAATTATAGCTTAGAGACCTCAGAAAGCAAGGCTGTCCTCAATGTGTTGATCTGTTCTCTGCTCTGTATGGGGATTCATTTTGTCCACAGTGACAGTTATTGTTGAAAAGCTGCTCTATTCTCACATCTTACTAGAGACTCCTTGGCTCTGTGCAGCAACAGGAATAGCCGATTAAGCTCAATTCCACGGTTTACGATGGAGTTGAGCGGCGACTAGTGTGGGCAAACTGGAGCGCCAACGTCACACCCAAAGAATAGCCGGCAGTTAAACACACCATTTCTCTATGTAGTTGCGGGCTATTCTTTGGGTGCTGATATAATTTTATGTGACGTCGGAGCTCCAGTCTATCCACACTAGTTGCCGCTCAACTCCACCATGAATCGTGGACTTGAGTTTAGTCGGCTACAACGGTAACTGACCGCTTTGCCACTTTGCTTAATAATTCCATTATTCTGAAAATAGCTGTGTTGAGGATGTTCAACGTCTTTGGTGAGCAGTGCCAAGGCAATATCATATTTCTATGACCTCACATGTTAGAGTCTAGTCCATCTAGAGGGGGCTTGGCGCATTGATTTTGGCTGAGCCTGACCCTTGCTGATTCCATGTGTAGGCACGCAGGTGACAAACATCCTCAACAGCTGTGCAGGGACAGTGTGCCAAATGCCTCCCACACACAATAAAAGACTTATGCTATAATATGCACACAAATGCATTAGCCATTTTTTTAAAGGCCTGCTCAAAGAAAAATTGTTGTTTCCTTCTGTGGAGATTAAGACCAAACAAATGTAATAGTGGGTGTGTTTTAGATTTGTGAATTTAAATATAATGCATTTGAATGCCAGATAAATAGTGTGGTCGCTATAAGATAACACTTATGTATAATACTGACCGTATTATGGTCAGTGCAACCAGTGCCTACTCAACACAGTGATGATTGGTTTCATTGTTCCATAATCACACAACCAAAACAAGAACAAACCCCCATGGCTTTAAATTCCTCTCACACTGTGTGTGACTGCACTGCATCAGCTATACCGCTATTCCCTTCCCTGTGTCAGGGTACACTTATAGACGGTTGGAGGCAGCGATACAACCTATAATGTATGAAACTAATGACAAAATGACTCTTTTCTACCACAAGTGGAATCCTCCACATGAATATTTCAGAACTCATTTAGAGTACCTGTGGCATCTAGTGGTGAACAGCCCAATGTAATTGTCCAATAGAGCAGCATTTTATAGCTGCATATTAATGTGGGAGGCAGGTAATTTGGAGTTCTAGGGCCAACTGAAAAGTTTCTTTTGATTGACAGGTGGCGCAACGAGGAGGGCAGTGGAGGCAGACAGGGCAGTGGGATAGCAGGTAGATTTATTATGTAAATATTGGCTCTGAGGGCAGTGGCCCTTTAGCATGACAGGAATATCAAGAGGAAAAGTTATGATTAGAAAACCTTTTTCTATTCCACAGAGATGTTACTAAGCAAAATATCCAAAGGACCACAGGAGGTTGGTGGCACCATAATTTGGGAGGACGGGCTCATGGTAATTGCTGGAGCGGAATAGGTGGAATGGTTTCAAATACATCAAACATATGGTTTCCATGTGTTTGATGCCATTCCATTTACTCTGTTCCAGGCATTATTATGAGCCTTTCTCCCCTCAGCAGCCTCCGCTGCAAAGGACTTTTCGATATTTTAGCTGTCTGTCACACATACCCAATTTCACATTCTCTCCGAAATTCTCAGAAATGTTTGCTTAATTTTGTAGTGCAAAGTGCTTTTTAGTGCAGGTGGTTTTAAAAGGAAAGATAATTTCCACCTGCTTGGAATAATAATTCTCAAACACTATTCCAAATTGCGACTTTGAGGATATGTCTATCATTGTCACGACTTCCTCCGAAGTCGGTCCCTCTCCTTGTTTGGGCGACGTTCGGCAGTCGACGTCACCGGTCTTCTATCCATCGCCGATCCACCTTTCATTTTCCATTTGTTTTGCCTTGTCTTCATAACACACCTGGTATTTAACCCTCTGATCCCCCCATGACCTTGTCCGGTATTGTTTATTTGTAAGTGCTTGTGCACGTTATGTCTGGTGTGCGTCGGGTTATGTACCCATTTATTGATTGTTCTGTTTTCCGGTGGGTTTTTATTATTAAACTGCGCCGTTGGAAATACAGTTTTTGCTCTCCTGCGTCTGACTTCTCTGCCGCCAGTACGCACCCCTTACAGAATACCGGACCAAACTTATGGAGTCAGCAGGAGCAGGTACCCCGGGTATAGGGGTGGAGGAGCGCGTCCGGGAGCACGCAGCAATGCTCCACCATCTTGGCACCGCCATGGACCGCGTTGTCCAGACAATGGACCGCTGGGAGAACTCCCAGCGCCTCCACCAGCACAGCCGGGGTCTCCACTATGCGCCCCTCCTTCTCCTGGTCCCAGTGGGATTCGTCTCTCCCTTCCCCAGGAATACAATGGGACGGCTGCGAACTGCCAGGGGTTCCTCTTGCAGCTGGACTTGTACCTGGCAACCGTCCACCCGGCTCCTTCGGGCCGTGAGAGGGTGTCCGCCCTTGTCTCGTGCCTCACCGGGAAAGCCCTGGAGTGGGCCAACGCCGTGTGGAGAGAGGGAGATGCGGCGTTGGACCAGTTTGAGGAGTTCACCCGCCGCAGTCTTCGACCACCCGCCCGAGGGTAGAGCGGCGGGTGAACGCCTATTCCATCTGAGGCAGGGGACGAGGAGCGCCCAGGAGTTCGCCCTGGAGTTTCGGACCCTGGCTGCCAGCGCGGGATGGAACGACAGGGCCCTGATCGACCATTATCGCTGCAGACTGCGTGAGGACGTCTGTCGGGAGTTGGCCTGCAGAGACACCACCCTCACGTTCGACCAGCTGGTGGACCTGTCCATCCGGCTTGATAACCTGCTGGCTGCCCGCGGACGTTCAGATCGGGGTCTGTTGGTTCCATCCCCCCGCAACCCCTCTCCGATACCCATGGAGCTGGGAGGGGCTGTGCGCAGGGAGACAGGAGGGGGTTCCAGCTCGTGCACCATCTGTGGCCGCAGAGGTCACACTGCCAGTCGGTGCCGGGTTGGTTCCTCTGGGTATCGAGGCAGCAGGCAGGGCGCTCTGGCGTCACCCCAGGTGAGCTGGCACCATTCTCACCCAGAGCTCTCTGTCGCACATATGTTTGTGTATGTCACTTTCTCTGAGTTTTCCCCGCATTCCCAGCATAAGGCGCTCGTCGATTCAGGCGCAGCTGGGAATTTTATAGATAGTTTGTTTGCCCATAGTTTAGGGATCCCCATTGTTCCCGTGGCTGTGCCTTTTCCCGTTCATGCCTTAGATAGTCGACCATTAGGGTCAGGGTTGATCAGGGAGGCCACCGCTCCTCTGGGCATGGTGACACAGGGGGGTCAGACGGAGAGAATTAGTCTCTTCCTTATTGACTCTCCTGCGTTTCTCGTGGTGCTAGGCCTACCCTGGTTAGTTTGTCATAACGCCACTGTCTCTTGGCCACAGAGTGCTCTCACGGGGTGGTTGCGAGAGTGCTCGGGGAGGTGTTTAGGGGTTTCTGTTGGTGCTACTACGGTGGAGAGTCCAGACCAGGTCTCCAACGTGCGCATTTCCCCTGAATATGCCGATTTGGCTCTTGCCTTCTCCAAAAAGAAGGCGACTCAATTACCACCCCATCAACGGGGCGATTGCGCGATAAATCTCCTGGTAGACGCTGCACTTCCCAGGAGTCACGTGTATCCCCTCTCACAGGCGGAGACGGAGGCTATGGAAACATATGTCTCCGAATCCCTGCGTCAGGGGTACATTCGGTCCTCCATTTCACCCGCCTCATCGAGTTTCTTTTTTGTGAAGGAGGAGGGAGGTCTGCGCCCGTGTATTGACTATCAGGGTCTGAACCAGATCACTGTGAGGTATAGTTACCCGCTACCGCTCATAGCCACAGCGATAGAGTCAATGCACGGGGCGCTCTTCTTCACCAAACTAGATCTCAGGAGCGCTTACAACCTGGTGCATATCCGGGAGGGGGACGAGTGGAAGACGGCGTTCAGTACGACCTCAGGGCATTATGAGTACCTTGTCATGCCGTACGGGTTGATGAATGCTCCATCAGTCTTCCAAGCCTTTGTAGACGAGACTTTCAGGGACCTGCACGGACAGGGTGTAGTGGTGTATATTGATGACGTTCTGATATACTCCGCTACACGCGCCGTGTGTCCCTGGTGCACAGGGTGCTTGGTCGCCTGTTGGAGCATGACCTGTACATCAAGGCTGAGAAGTGCCTGTTCTTCCAGCAGTCCGTCTCCTTCCTAGGGTACCGCATTTCCACCTCAGGGGTGGAGATGGAGAGTGACCGCATTTCAGCCATGCGTAATTGGCCGACTCCCACCACGGTAAAGGAGGTGTAGCGGTTCTTAGGGTTTACCAACTACTACCGGAGGTTTATCCGAGGTTTTGGTCAGGTAGCGGCTCCCATTACCTCACTGCTGAAGGGGGGACCGGTACGTTTGCAGTGGTCGGCTGAGGCGGACAGGGCCTTTGGTCACCTGATGGCTCTGTTTACCTCGGCTCCCGTGCTGGCCCATCCGGATCCCTCTTTGGCGTTCATAGTAGAGGTGGACACGTCCGAGGCTGGGATAGGAGCTGTGCTCTCTCAGCACTTGGGTACGCCACCGAAGCTCCGTCCCTGTGCCTTCTTTTTGAAGAAGCTCAGCCCGGCGGAGCGAAACTATGATGTGGGGGACCGGGAGCTGTTGGCTGTCGTCAATGCTCTGAAGGCGTGGAGACATTGGCTTGAGGGGGTTAAACACCCTTTCCTCATTTGGACTGACCACCACAATCTGGAGTACATCCGGGCAGCGAGGAGATTGAACCCTCGCCAGGCAAGGTGGGCCAAGTTTTTCACCCGTTTTGTGTTTTCCCTTTCCTACAGACCAGGCTCCCAGATGCTCCCAGAATGTAAAGGCGGACGCATTGTCCCGGCTGTATGACACAGAGGAGCGGCCCATGGATCCCACTCCCATACTCCCCGCCTCCTGCCTGGTGGCGCCGGTAGTGTGGGAGCTGGACGCGGACATTGAGCAGGCGTTACGTGCAGAGCCCGCTCCCGTCCATTGTCCCGCTGGGCGTCTGTACATCCCGTCTGCTGTTCGTGACCGGTTGATCTATTGGGCTCACACGTCACCCTCCTCTGGTCATCCTGGGATCGGTCGGACAGTGCGCTGTTTGAGCGGGAGGTACTGGTGGCCTACCATGGCTAAGGACGTGAGGGATTATGTTTCCTCCTGCTCGGTGTGCGCCCAGCTCGGCTCCTAGGCACATGCCCAGAGGTAAGCTACACCCCTTACCCGTTCCACAACGGCCTTGGTCGCACCTGTCGGTGGATTTTATAACCGATCTCCCCCCTCACAGCGTAACACCGCGATCCTCGTTGTTGTGGATCGGTTCTCGGAGTCCTGTTGTCTCCCCCCTCTGCCTGGTCTCCCTACGGCCCTACAGACTGCAGAGGCCTTGTTTACGCACGTCTTCCGGCACTACGGGGTGCCTGAGGATATAGTGTCTGATTGGGGTTCAATTCACGTCTAGGGTCTGGAAGGCGTTCATGGAATGTCTGGGGGTCTCGATCAGCCTTACTTTAGGGTTTCACCCCGAGAGTAATGGGCAGGTGGAGAGAGTAAACCAGGATGTGGTCAGGTTTCTGCGGTCCTATTGCCAGGACCGGCCGGGGGAGTGGGCGGCGTTCGTGCCCTGGGCCGATATGGCACAGAACTCGCTTCGCCACTCCTCCACTAATCTCTCTCCCTTCCAGTGCGTACTGGGGTACCAGCCGGTTCTGGCACCGTGGCATCAGAGTCAGACCGAGGCTCCTGCGGTGGACGACTGGTTCAGGCGCGTGGAGGAGACAAAGGTTAAGCTGTCTGTGTTCACCTTCAGCGGGCCATGCTGCGCCAAAAAGAGAACGCGGACCTCCACCGCAGTGAGGCCCCGCCGGGTCTGGCTCTCGACCCGAAACCTGCCCCTCCGCCTGCCCTGCTGGAAGCTGGGTCCGCGGTTTGTGGGGCCATTTAAAGTCCTGAGGAGAGTGAACGAGGTTTGTTATAGGTTACAGCTTCCCCCCGATTACCGTAATAACCCCTCGTTCCATGTGTCTCTCCTCAGGCCGGTGGTGGCTGGCCTGCTCCAGGTGTTTGAGGTGCGGGAGGTTCCTCCGCCCCCTCAGGACATCGAGCGGGCCCCGGCGTACTACGTTAGCTCGATACTTGATTTGAGGCGTCGGGCGAGGGGCCTTCAGTATTTCGTGGAGTGGGAGGGGTACGGTCCGGAGGAAAGGTGCTGGGTTCCGGTCGAGGACGTGTTGGACCCTTTAATGCTGGAGGAGTTCCACCATCTTCGTCCGGATCGCCTTGCGCCTCGCCCTGCGGGTCGTCCCCGAGGCCAGTGTCGACGTGCTGCTGGAGCCGCCGATAGTACCCCAAGGGAGGGGCACTATCACGTTCGGCTGTCGACGTCACCGGTCTTCTAGTCATCGCCGATCCACCTTTCATTTTCCATTTGTTTTGTCTTGTCTTCACACACACCTGGTTTCAATTCCATGTTGTGTATTTAACCCTCTGTTCCCCCCATGTCCTTGTCCGGTATTGTTTATTTGTAATTGCTTGTGCACGTTATGTCTGGTGTGCGTCGGGTTATGTACCCATTTATTGATTGTTCTGTTTTCCGGTGGGTTTTTATTATTAAACTGCACCGTTGGAAACACAGTTTTTGCTCTCCTGCGTCTGACTTCTTTGCCGTCAGTATGCACCCCTTACAATCATAACATGGTTATTAGTCATTATTAGCATGAAATTAACTAATTAGCCAGCAAATCTTTGTACATTACCATTTGGTAAAAGTATAATTGCACGTGTATGCATTTCTGCTCTTTTTCACCCTTGTACTGTCCTTAATGAATGCCTGTAAATGTATAGTTCATTTAGATTAAAAGTTACAGAAGATTTAATTCAACACAAAAAGAAAGAAGGATCCCAAAATCGTATTCTTTAAGGAAGGGATGGGCAACAGCACAAACAGATTTGGGAACAGGCTAGTTTAACAGGGCTTCAGAATGTTAAAAGAGACATCAGTAGAATTGACTCTGCCAGGGCTAACCCTTTCTCTTTCTGGCATCTTTTCCCATGCAGCACCAAGCCTCTCACTGCTTTGCATTATTCATACACAGGCCCTCAGGTGCCTTGCGGCTCCAGGTAAAGCAGAGAGGATTCTGGGAAATGTGCTAGTCAACTCTAATAGCCGAGATCATTTTAATGCCTAAATTCGGATTGCCAGGATTGCTTCACTCTAGTGTTGGTGCTAGCAATCTAATGTACCAAGCAAGCTAGGTAGTGCTAGGTATCTATAGCCAATCCAGTAGAGGCTGGAAACTATAGTGAGCTTTGATTGGTCAATCACGAAACAATGTCACAGAGTATTTTAATAAAGTTGTTTCCGTTGTATCATCACCCTGAACGTACTACATTTACATTTCAGCCATCTTATCCTGAGTGACTTACAGTTAGTGCATTTATCTTAAGAAACGCTACATGACCGAAACTATGTGAACACCTGCCCGTCGAACATCTTATTCCAAAATCATGGGTATTAATATGGAGTTGGTGCCCCATTTGCTGCTATAACATCCTCTACTCTTCTGGGAAGGCTTTCCACGAGGTGTTGGAACATTGCTGTTGGGACTTGCTTCCATTCAGCCACAAGTGCATTAGTGGGGTTGAGCACTGATGTTGGGTGATTAGGCCTGGCTTGCAGTCAGCATTACAATTCATCCTAAAGTTGTTCAATGGGGTTTAGGTCAGGGCTCTGTGCAGGCCAGTCAAGTTCTTCCACACCGATCTTGACAAACCATTTCTGTATGGACCTGTGCATGGGGCATTGTCATGCTGAAACAGGAAAGGGCCTTCCCCAAAATGTTTCCACAAAGTTCGAAGCACATAATTGTCTAGAATGTCACTGTATGCTGTAGCGTTAAGATTTCCCTTCACTGGAACTAAGGGGCCTAGCCTGAACCATGAAAAACAGCCCCAGACCAGTATTCCTCCTCCACCAAACTTTACAGTTGGCACTATGCATTGGGGCAGGTAGCGTTCTCCTGGCATCTGCCAAACCCAGATTTGTCTGTCGGACTGCCAGATGATGAAGTGTGATTCATCACTCCAGAGAACACGTTTCCACTGCTCCAGAGTCCAATAGTGGCGAGCTTTACATCACTCCAGCTGATGCTTGGCATTGCGCATGGTGACCTTAGGCTTGTGTGCGGCTGTTCGGCCATGGAAACCCATTTCCTGAAGCTCCTGACGAACAGTTCTTGTGCGGACGTTGCTTCCAGAGGCAGTTTGGAACTCGGTAGTGAGTGTTGCAACTGAGGGCAGACGAGTTTTACCCGTTATGGGCTTCAGCACTCAGCAGTCCCATTCTGTGAGCTTGTGTGGTCTACCACTTCTTGTCTGAGCTGTTGTTGCTCCTAGACGTTTCCACTTCACAATAACAGCACTTATAGTTGACTGGGACATCTCTAGCAGGGCAGAAATTTTACATAGTTTTCTATACAGTGTATCTACAACCACATATCACAGTTATTGTAAGTGCAGTTTTCCCCAATAAAGTAGCTATCAGCAAGGTCAGAGCTAGTTAGGGGGGAAAAAGTCAAGTGCATTTTATTTTTGTATTTTATTTTAAGTCTTGATATGTACAGTATATTTATATGAAAGCACTATTTTATTCAATAGAGGCTTATGATATTGACAGGAGCATATACTGTACATTAAAGAATACATTTCTTGCGGGTGGAGAAGTTTATTTTTGTAAACCAGGTCATCAGTTTTGACCTGTACTCAATCATTGTAGCTGGCAGAGTGTTTTAAGTTGAGGTTTAGTCTATTAGTCATAGTAGTAAACGGAAAAACTTTATGGCTTTAAAATTATTTTCAAATATGTATCCTTGTTTGAATTGTTCCTCTCTTTCACACTTCCACATAATTTAGTAATTAGTGAACTATTTTCATTCTTACTTAGTATCCTATTTGATATTACATTTTTATCATAAACACAGGTATAATGTTCTTCACTGTCATTGTGACCTGAGGGATTTTCACATTTATGGATTGCAAGAGATTGTCAAATTGCTATTTATCTCTCTTCAAGTCAGAACTCAGTTCATGATGCAATATTGTGGAATGGCTTTTCATTACAAAAAGTTTATATTGCATTTTGGGGCAGCATATTTCTTAAAGATGTTGATTAAAAACATAGTAGAGCATTCAACTCATGCCTGCAACTCATGCCAGATATATAAACTGATTCTATTTTCAAATGCTCCTTGTGTTGAAGATAAGTGGGGCTGAAGGGTCTTGACTGCATTGCAGATTTCTCTCATCTCATACCTGACACTGACTGGCTTAAGGGTCCGGCAGGAATTGTATATCTTAGACAGTGTATGTGTCTGTTTTTTTTAAGCTAATTCTGGGTTAAATTCAGGTAGTAGTCGCAGTCACCAGTGGACAAGGCCCAGACTCCCTCTGTTTAGGATTCATCATAATGAAAACACTGCTAGTTGTAGTACTGAGGAAGTAATTAGGAGGGAAGAAGAACATGACAGCTACAGATGTAGGATCTTAATTTGAGCCAGTTTGCTACAGCAGGAAAATAATCCTGCAGCAACAGGAAATGTGAATTATTATGTGTATTTAACATACATTTTTGTAGGGGTTGCTACATTTTTCCTAAGGGAAAATCAAGTCTGAAATTATTTTTTAAACCTCAAATAGACTACTGTAATGTTTAAAACATCCCTCATTGCATGAAAGTTCTCCTGCAACAGGGTGATGAAATTAAGATCTGACATCTGTAGCACAAAGCATTAAAGTGATTTCCTATCAAATCACCTGTTCAAGATAAATCGTAAAATGCTTTTCATTTGGCCAAAATTCAGAGAGGCTTCTAAACAGCTTCTACCCCCAAGCCATAAGACTCCTGAACAGCTAATCAAATGGCTACCCAGACTATTTGCATCGCCTAGACTATTTGTTGGTTAAGGGCTTGTAAGTAAGCATTTCACTGTAAGGTCTACCTACACCTGTTGTATTTGCCGCATGTGAAAAATACAATTTGATTTGATATTTACCCAAATATAGTTGGGAGAACGGTGTTCCATTGTATTTGCAAAAGGAGCATTCCCAACATAATCAAAGATGAGGTTGGTTAAGGCCACTGAGCCTCTGCTGAATGTTTCACCCATCAACCTGTCAAGTGCTAGTCCTGTCAAGTGCTACATTGAGCACATTTTGAAAGTAGCTGGGATCTAATGACCAGACAGTCATGCCAAGTGGCTTCAAGGCCTGCTGGTTACCCTATTACATTCCTGGGCAGAAGTGTTAATGTCTGGATTGGCCTACGAACAGAAGCAGCAAATGTTGTTACACTCGAAAGCATAGGGGTTTAGCCGTTTTTTCATTTTAAAATAAAGCTGTGCTCTGAGGGCTTTCCTAAGGGGGTGAACTGAGACTCCCAGGGCTGTCAGGTGAGTCATTTCATCACCCTACAGGACTGTGCTATTCTCCTACTTATAAATAATTTAGCCCAAGTAAGAAAATGTAATTTAGTCATTTTTTATTCAAATGTATGCTTGCCCTAGACCCTGCTGTCATGTACCTTTTAATGTATTAAAGTCCAGGGAACAGAGCACAGTCCGTAAATTCCCCTGTGTTAAGTCGTTCTTTCCAAAGGCCTCAGACATAAATGCAAGGAGGGTCAAAATGAGCATAATGATACATGGATTTGTGCTTTCCAGATGCCACTGTGAGTTTAGAATCGATTATTTGATGTTCAGTATCAGAGGAAACAAAAACCTCTTTGAATGGTATGATTTATTTCCATGTATGGTTAGAAAATACTGTATTTACTCATTTGTGTAATCATCACAATGCAGTCATTTTTTTCACATACAGTAAGTTATTCAGATGTTACTGAAATTTTACATTTCACATGTGATATGGTATGTGGGATTGTCAGTTGACTGCTTACCAGCCCAGATTCGGACTTAGAGAGGGTGGGACTGCACTTTCTTGGTGACAAACTGGGGAGACTGATATTTACATTTACATTTAAGTCATTTAGCAGACGCTCTTATCCAGAGCGACTTACAAATATGAGCAGAATAACATGTTCTGTCACTCACTGCAGAGTAACTGCTACCCATGTGCCAGGGATAAATAGAGAGTCTGGGTCCATTTCCCCATGGGAATTAAAGACTGCTTACAGATTAAATCAGGGCTACTGATGGATGGCTTACTGGCCCTGTTGCAGTTTGTTTTCAAAAGCTTTGGAAACTGTCAACACACCCTCACCACTACATACAGTTGATCCATCACCTAGAAGGCCAGTTTATAACTAACAGTATACAGCTCAACCTAGTTGTGTTCTCATGCATGCTGTTCATGGTAGATTACTTATATCATCAATATTGTTACTTACATGCTTCACTAGATAATTGTTGACTATGGCAGCTAATGGTTTTGCTTAAACACTTTGTATATTAGCTACTGCGGTTTGTGGAATTGTTGTCCAATCATCATTTAATATATCTGGCCAATAACATACGATAAATAGTACAAGGCTTTATCATAGCACAAGCCACAAAATAATTAGGTTTGTAGAATTCTTACATAATGTAACTAAACGGATTCATTATTCAACGTGAACACGTTTTTCATCTTCATGTTTCCAACACATTGTACAGTAATTTGAATGATGATATTGATTGCAGCCTAATGCAAAGGGATAAGACATCCTCTGCACAATATGCAATACATCTAGGTTTACTTCATAAATTCTGTAAGCAAAAAACAACAAATGACATGTGTTTCCACACAGTTGCAATGATATCCCCTTTTATCCAAGCGTAAGTCCTCTTATTGCCAGCAGGATCTTGCCGACTATCAACATAGAGAGAGAGCCTCACTAGAGAGTACATTAGGAGCCATTACATAAGACTACACAGCAAGATGGAGAAACCATTCCCTGGGATTTTGTTTCATCTTGTCGTCCTTTGATAACAAATCGGTTGAGGACAGCACTTTCCTCATCAACATGGCACAGTCAGGTACTTTTCTAGACATTAGGCATTTGAAGCTTAAGGCATGATGGAGTACGTGTTCTTGGCTGCCTATTGTAGTGAGGCAGGGGATAAGGTCAATCATGAATGAAACGTCTGATTCGTCATCTAATTAAGGATTCCTGTATTTCCAACTGCAATTTTAATGAGTGGATATTTCAGTTCTATTCTTAATCATTTATTTAACTGAACACTGAAAATTGCTTTAGTAGCATATTCCATTGTCCCTTCTCTCTCACATGTCTTCCAGCTCTCTGTAGATCTGTATTTCTTTAGCTCTACAGGTAATGATTCCATTTGTCTTTTGATTTGTCATTTTATAAATGTTTCCATAATAAGCAGATTTTTGGGGCAATTGGCTTGATTAATGATAGGAAATAACATGCATAACACATTGGTCACGACTCATGCAAACAATAAAAAAAATCACTGCTGAGCATCCATTTCAATTCCACCTCTGAAAAGGCTTATGTTTGATTGAGCGATGCCCACTGCACAAAATTACCTTTTTAGTTGAATTGGCCTCATCTCCCTCATCACAATCACACTTTGTCTCGTTTCACAACAGTTTCCTTTGAAGGATGACATCCATGTATCACAGGCAGTGACTAGACAAAGCCACACACTAACACAGGAGATGTACATACTTATATAAACTCATGCTCTTGCAACTAACTACTCTCTCACAAAAAAGTGTCACTGGCCACATGATGCAAATGCATCGTGCATCATCATGATGATGTGTCGAGTGGCAATTCGGTTTTTGAAAGTCCAATATCTTGAAAGCTTGACTGCTGACATGCAAAACATTTTGGGACTGTATCCTTAGTGGACTAATTAAATAAATAGCAAAAGTAAGCTTTTGAGTGGATTATCCCTTTCAGGGGAAAGTAATCCAAAAGTAACAAAGTAATCAGATTACATTACTGAGTTTGGGTAATACAAAAGTTACATTACTGATTACAATTTTGGACAGGTAACTAGTAACATATTACATTTAGAAAGTAATTTACCCAACCCTGAGTATTACAGTATTAGTTTCTGTAACAATGGCTACTTTAATATATACAAAAGTCATTCTAGCCCACCACAGTTCATTTTCACACATCAATATTATTAAACCACACTCAGTCTGCTGCAGCTCATGTCAAACACCAACACTGATGATACTTTCAGTCACACTGTCCATAGCTGTCTGTGAGCGGAGATCCTGTTGATCAAGTATCACACTATGCCACAAATTATTATTCTTATCCGTCTCTATTTAGTTACAGAACAAAGCATGTTTTAAACTTTACTTCCCTTAGCGTTACATTTTTTTACCTTTATTTTATCAGGAAGTCATACTGAGACCAATGTCTCCTACAGATGAGCCCTGGAATTCAGAAGTGACAGAAAATACACACATCAAAATATAAATGCAAAATGCTAGCAGAATGAAAAACAAACACGTTAACCAGTAATTGTAACGTAGACGCAGGGATTCAGGATTCAGTTAGTTTAAAAATAATGAACATGGCGCAATACAAACCAAGCAACGCGTCTAACACAGAGAAACATTACTACCCAATGACTGATAACAAAAGAGTGCTATATAAAGGGTAAGTAATCAAGGGAATAATGAAGTCCAGGTGTGACTGATTATGAGACGCAGGTGTGCGTACTGATGGTTGCCAGGTCTGCATAAAGATGGGTTGCCAGGACCGGAGGTTAGTAGACCGGTGACGTCGAGCGTCGGAGCGGGGAAGCAGGAGTGGACGTGATAGTAATAAGGTCCTCAATCAGATTTCTGAATTGCCCAAGAGGCACCAAAACATTCAATTGAAGAACATTTGGAAGATTGTTCCACAAAAAAGTGGAAAACTAAAAGCTGATTTACCTAACTCAGTAGAGACCAAAATTATTTATAGAGTCAACCATCCCTGAGACTGGGTGTAGTAACTCATACATCTAAAGTTTAGTAATGATGTTAGTTAGCTACAGTGGGAGTTTTTGTCAACCTACGTGACATTAAAAAGGGCCAACCAACTTTCTGGGAGAGAATGCAGTGATGAGTGCTACCACTGTTGCCTGTAATAAAGCGCAGTGCGCTATAATGAACAGCATCTAACGGCTTTGATGAAGTGGCAGCAGCGTTCACATAGATGATGCTGCCAGAGTCTAGGACCGATAGGAACTTTGACTAAATAATCTGCTTTTTACTATGTAGCGAAAGGCCTGCCCTACTTTTTATAGACAAAGCCCATTTTTATTCTCAGCTTAACTAACTCATCAATATGCTTTTTATTTATCCAGATGCCCAGATATTTGTAAGCAGGGACACGATCAATATGGACAAAATCTAAAGTACATACTATATGTTTAAATCATCACCATTGTTTTGATGCACTCTAGAGACAACATATACTAGTTTTACCTGCATTCAATACTAATTTCAGGTCAATAAAGTTTTTCTGTAATACAAAGAAGGCAGACTGTAGATAGAGCCTGGTTAACCGTAGGGGCAATAGCATACACAACAGTATCATCGGCATACAAGTGCAGGCAATTCATTTTTTACAGACAAGACAATATTTTTTATGCAAACAGTAAAAAGTACAGGACCCAGAATTTGACCCTGCGTTACACCTTTCGTTATGTCCAGAAAACCTACCTTTCGTTATGTCCAGAAAACCTTATTTAACACCGTCAGAGATCAAATCCTACTATACCGGCTCTGACGCTCATCAGATGTGGCAGGGCTTGCAAACTATCATGGATTACAAAGAGAAACCCAGCCGTGAGCTGCCCAGTGATGCAAGCCTACCAGACAACCGAAATGCCTTCTATGCTCGCTTAGAGGCAAACAACATTGAACCATGCGTTAGAGCACCAGCTGTTCTGTACGACTGTGTGATCACGCTCTCCATTGCCAATGTAAGACCTTTAAACAGGTTAGCATTAACAAGGCCGCAGGGCCAGATGGACTACCAGGAAGTGTACTCGGAGCATGCGCTGACCAGCTGGCAAGTGTCTACTGACATTTTCAACCTCTCTCTTACCCAGTCTGTAATACCTACTTGTTTCAAGCAGACCACCATAGTCCCTGTGCCCAAGAACACCAAGGTAACCTGCCTAAATGACTATCGCCCCGTAGCTTTCCCATCTGTAGCCATGAAAAGATTTGAAAGGCTGGTCATGGCTCATGTCAACACCATCATCCCAGACACCCTAGACTCACTCCACACTGCCATTTCCCACTTGGACAAAAATAATACCTACGTACGTGACGATGTTCTTCATATACTACAGGTTAGTGTTCAACACCATAGTGCCCTCCATGCTCATCACTAAGCTAAGGACCCTGGGACTGAACACCTCCCTTTGCAACTGGATCCTGGACTTCCTGACCGGACACCACTTTGACCCTCAACACGGGGGCCCCTCAGTGGTGCGTGCTTAGTACCTTCCTGTACTCCCTGTTCACCCACAACTGCTTGGCCATGCCTGACTCCAACACCATCATTAAGTTTTCTGAAGACACAAGGGTGGTCGGTCTGATCACTGATGACGATGAAACAGCCTATAGGGAGGAAGTTCCTCGGTGTCCACATCACTAAGGATCTATCTTGGTCCAAACACACCAACACAGTCATAAAGAGGGCATGACAACGCCTCTTTCCCCTCAGGAGGCTGAATAGATTTGGCATGGTGCTTCAGATCCTCAAAGAGTTCTATAGTTGCACCATTGAGACCATCTGGACTGGCTGCTTCACCGCTTGGTATGACAACTGCTTGGTTAGTGCATACTAGAGGTCGACCGATTAATCGGAATGGCCGATTTAGTTAGGGCAGATTTTAAGTTTTCATAACAATCGGTAATCGGCATTTTTGGATGCCGATTATGGACGATTATATTGCAATCCACAAGGAGACTGCATGGCAGGCTGACCACCTGTTACGCGAGTGCAGGCAGCAAGGAGCCATGGTAAGTTGCTAGCTAGCATTTAACTTATCTCATAAAAACAATCTTAACATAATCACTTGTTAACTACACATGGTTGATGATATTACCAGTTTAACTAGCTTGTCCTGTGTTGCATATAATCAATGCGGTGCCTGAAATTGTGTCAAATCTTTTGCGATCAGTGTAAGCAGAGTCAGGGTATATGCAGCAGTTTGGGCCGCCTGGCTCGTTGAGAACCATTTCTTCCTAATTAATTTGCCAGAATTGTACATAATTATAACATAACATTGAAGGTTGTGCAATGTAATAGCTATATTTAGACTTAGGGTT
Organism: Salvelinus alpinus; assembly: GCF_045679555.1. Classification (NCBI taxonomy): domain Eukaryota; kingdom Metazoa; phylum Chordata; class Actinopteri; order Salmoniformes; family Salmonidae; genus Salvelinus; species Salvelinus alpinus. The sequence goes on along the minus strand of NC_092102.1, from coordinate 23,013,410 downwards.
GCCACCCGTTCGATAAAATACAGAACGGTTCCGTATTTCACTGAAAGAATACACGTTTTGTTTGCGAAATGATAGTTTCCGGATTTGACCAGATTAATGACCTAAGGCTCGTATTTCCATGTGTTTATTATATTATAATTAAGTCTATGATTTGATATTTGATAGAGCAGTCTGACTGAGCGGTGGTAGGCAGCAGCAGGCTCGTAAGCATTCATTCAAAAAGCACTTTCCTGCGTTTGCCAGCAGCTCTTTGCAATGCTTGAAGCACAGCGCTGTTTATGACTTCAAGCCTATCAACTCCCGAGATTAGGCTGGCAGTACTATACTAGGCTGGCAGACCTTTGACTATAACATCCAATAGTCAAAGGTCTATGAAATACAAATAGTATAGAGAGAGAGAGTACTATTATAACTACAACCTAAAACTTCTTAACTGGGAATTTTGAAGACTCATGTTAAAAGGAACCACCAGCTTTCATATGTTCTCATGTTCTGAGCAAGGAACTTAAACGTTAGCTTTTTTACATGGCACATATTGCACTTTTACTTTCTTCTCCAACACTGTGTTTTTGCATTATTTAAACCAAATTGAACATGTTTCATTATTTATTTGAGACTAAATTGATTTTATTTACGTATTATATTATACATACATATTATATATTAAGTTAAAATACAAGTGTTCATTGTTCATTCAGTATTGTTGTAATTGTCATTATTACAAATATATACATAAAATCGTCCGAATTAATCGGTATCGGCTTTTTTGGTCCTCCAATAATCGGTATCGGCGTTGAAAAATAATAATCGGTCGACCTCTAGTGCGTACGGCCCAGTACATCAGTGGGGCCAAGCTCCCTGCCATCCAGAACTTCTATACCAGGCAGTGTTAGAAGAGAGGTCTTCAAACTGTCAAAGACTCCAGCCACCCAAGTCATAGACTGTTCTCTCTGCTACCGCATGGCAAGTGGTATCTACCCCCAAGTCATAAGACTGCTAAATAGTTAGTCTGTGTAGCTATTTGGTTAACTGTTTAACTATCTGCATTTACCCTTTTTGCACAAACTTTTTTGACTCATCACATATGCTGCTGCTACTGTTTACTATCTGTCACTTTAATCCTAGTTATATGTACATATCTACCATGATTACCTCATACCTCTGCACATCGACACGGTACTGGTACCCCTTGTATATAGCCAAGTTATCATTACTCATTGTGTATTTATCATGACTTTTATTACGTGTTTTACTTTTCTCTTATTATTATTTCTCTATTTTCTTTCTCTCTGCATTCTTGGTAAGTAAGCATTTCACTATTAGTTCACACCTGTTGTCTACAAAGTATTTTTGATAAGTAGATTCATATTGGATTCTATCTGTCAACTAGTTTTTAAAGCAGTTACATGCAGCCTGGTCTAGGCCAATTGAGGAAAGCCTCTGAATTAGCAATGAGTGATCAACAGTATCTAAGGCCTTTGACAGGTCAATGAAGAAGGCAGCACAATGTTGCCTTTTAGCCATACAGTTAAGCACATCATTTAAAACTGGGGATGCAGCAGAGATAGTGCTATGACCGGGTCTAAAACCTGACTGATGTACATTTAGAATATATATCAAAGATAAGAAAGATCTTAGATGAGAATTAATCAAGGATTCTAATATTTTAGCTGCAAGTTGACAGGTTAACCGTTGAGTCAGCTAGAGGTTGGCAGAGGGAAAACCAGTCGATTGACTGACCAGGGTCAATTAAACCACTGTTTCTCTCAAATAAAAAGCCTGCCGAGAAAAGATTATTAAAAGCGTCACTTATCCCATTCTTCTCAGTTATGATACCAGAGTCAGACAACTTGCCCAGGCAGGGAAGAAGAGGTACAGTTGAAGTCGGAAGTTTACATACACTTAGGTTGGAGTCATTTAAAACTCATTTTTCAACCACTCCACAAATTTCTTGTTAACTAACTATAGTTTTGTGCATGACACAAGGAATTTTTCTAACAATTGTTTACAGACAGATTATTTCACTTATAATTCACTGTATCACAATTTCAGTGGATCAGAAGTTTACATACACTAAATTGACTGTGCCTTTAAACAGCTTGGAAAATTCCAGAAAATGATGTCATGGCTTAGAAGTTTCTGATAGGCTAATTGACATAATTTGAGTCAATTGGAGGTGTACCTGTGGATGTATTTCAAGGCCTACCTTCAAACTCAGTGCCTCTTTGCTTAACATCATGGGAAAATCTAAAGAAATCAGCCAAGACCTCAGAAAAAAAATTGTAGACCTCCACAAGTCTGGTTCATCCTTGGGAGCAATTTCCAAATGCCTGAAGGTACCACGTTCATCTGTACAAACAATAGTACGCAAGTATTAACACCATGGGACCACGCAGCCGTCATACCGCTCAGGAAAGAGACGCGTTCTGTGTCCTAGAGATGAACGTACTTTGGTGTGAAAAGTGCAAATCAATCCCAGAACAACAGCAAATGACCTTGTGAAGATTCTGGAAGAAACGGGTACCAAAGTATCTATATCCACAGTAAAACAAGTCCTATATCAACATAACCTGAAAGGCCACTCAGCAAGGAAGAAGCCATTGCTCCAAAACCGCCATGAAAAAGCCAGACTATCGTTTGTAACTGCACATGGGGACAAAGATAGTACTTTTTGGAGAAATGTCCTCTGGTCTGATGAAACAAAAATAGAACTGTTTGGCATAATATGTTTTGGAGGAGGCTTGCAAGCCGAAGTACACCATCCCAACCGTGAAGCAAGGGGGTGGTAGCATCATGTTGTGGGGGTGCTTTGCTACAGGAGGGACTGGTGCACTTTACAAAATAAATGGCATCATGAGGTAGGAAAATTATGTGGATATATTGAAGCAACATCTCAAGACATCAGTCAGGAAGCTTGGTCGCAAATGGGTCTTCCAAATGGACAATGACTCCAAGCATAGTCCAAAGTTGTGGCAAAATGGCTTAAGAACAACAAAGTCAAGGTATTGCAGTGGCCATCACAAAGCCCTGACCTCAATCTTATAGAAAATTTGTGGGCAGAACTGTAAAAGCGTCTGCAAGCAAGGAGGCCTACAAACCTGACTCAGTTACACCAGCTCTGTCAGGAGGAATGGGCCAACATTCACCCAACTTATTGTGGGAAGCTTGTGGAAGGCTCTCCGAAACGTTTGACCCAAGTTAGACAATTTAAAGGCAATGCTACCAAATACTAATTGAGTGTATGTAAACTTCTGACCCACTGGGAATGTGATGAAAGAAATAAAAGCTGAAATAAATCATTCTCTCTACTGTTATTCTGACATTTCACATTCTTAAAATAAAGTGGTGATCCTAACTGACCTAAGACAGGGAATTTTTACTAGGACTAATTGTCAGTAATTGTGAAAAACTTAGTTTAAATGTATTTGGCTAAGGTGTATGTAAACTTCCGACTTCAACTGTATTTGTAAACTTCAGTGCAGTTACTGTTTTCCAAAATTTAGAAGGATCACCAGCAGAGTCAGCGATAGAGCTTAAAAAGTAGTTTGATTTTGCTTTCTTAATCGAGATAGTACATCTGTTCCTCAGTTGTCTGCAAGATTGCCATTGTCACTGTAACGATTTTCCTCCTCCTCTTCGTCTGAAGGGATTGGACCAAAGCGCAGCATTGTGATATGACATAATATTTATTTAAACAAACCGAAAACACGAAGAACACTAGAGAATACAAAAACAATAAACGACGTAGACAGACCTAGACTTGAGAACTTACGAAACACGAAGAACGCACGAACAGGTACAAACTACATCAAACGAACAAAAACACGAAACAGTCCCGTGTGGTGCATACAAACACAAACACAGGAGACAACCACCCACCTCAAACAATGTGAAAACACCTACCTTAATATGGCTCTCAATCAGAGGAAACGTAAACCACCTGCCTCTAATTGAGAACCATATCAGGTCACCCATTAACCAACATAGAAACACATAACATAGACTGCCCACCCAAACTCACGCCCTGACCGACTAACACATACAAAATAAACAGAAAACAGGTCAGGAACGTGACAGTCACGACTTCCACCGAAGTCGTTTCCTCTCCTTGTTCGGGCGGTGTGCGGCGGTCGGCGTCACCGGTCTTCTAGCCATCGTTGATCCACTTTTCATTTTTCCATTTGATTTGTCTTGTTTTCTTACACACCTGTTTTCCATTTCCATCATTAATTGTTGTGTATTTAACCCTCTGTTCCCCCCATGTCCTTGTGTGGAATTGTTTGTTTGTAAGTGCTTGTACTCTATGTTACTGGTGCGCGTCGGGTTTTGTACCCATGTAGGTTCTTTTTGTATTGCCGTGGGTTTTGTAATTAAACTACCTATCTCTGCTCTCCTGCGTCTGACTTCACTGCCACCAGTTCCGCAACCCTTACAGCCAGTCCACTATAACATCAGTTTTCCTTGCTTTTTCCCAGGCCTGAATTCTCATCTGAATAAACTCAGATAGAACTAACCTTTGGTTTTCTTCAGAGCTATCTTTGACTGTGAATTGTTTAAAAGAAGGCGTGTTTATCTGCCAAAGGAATAAATATGGAGGATACATTTTCTAGAGCCAACTCAAACTTGCTGTTTGGTTTCTCTAGTACATACTATGGGACAATGATCACTGAGATCATTATGCAAATACTCCACTAAACACATATTCAACTAACATCAAGGCGGTGACCCGTTCCTGTAGGTTCATGCTCTACAACATTCGCAGAGTACGACCCTGCCTCACGCAGGAAGCGGCGCAGGTCCTAATCCAGGCACTTGTCATCTCCCGTCTGGATTACTGCAACTCGCTGTTGGCTGGGCTCCCTGCCTGTGCCATTAAACCCCTACAACTCATCCAGAACGCCGCAGCCCGTCTGGTGTTCAACTTTCCCAAGTTCTCTCACGTCACCCCGCTCCTCCGCTCTCTCCACTGGCTTCCAGTTGAAGCTCGCATCCGCTACAAGACCATGGTGCTTGCCTACGGAGCTGTGAGGGGAACGGCACCTCCGTACCTTCAGGCTCTGATCAGGCCCTACACCCAAACAAGGGCACTGCGTTCATCCACCTCTGGCCTGCTCGCCTCCCTACCTCTGAGGAAGTACAGTTCCCGCTCAGCCCAGTCAAAACTGTTCGCTGCTCTGGCACCCCAATGGTGGAACAAACTCCCTCACGACGCCAGGTCAGCGGAGTCAATCACCACCTTCCGGAGACACCTGAAACCCCACCTCTTTAAGGAATACCTAGGATAGGATAAAGTAATCCTTCTAACCCCCCCCCTTAAAAGAGTTAGATGCACTATTGTAAAGTGGTTGTTCCACTGGATATCATAAGGTGAATGCACCAATTTGTAAGTCGCTCTGGATAAGAGCGTCTGCTAAATGACTTAAATGTAAATGTAATGTAAATATTTATAGGGTTTATTAGTAAGAAGTAAATCAATCAATGAGGAGTTAACAAGGTTTTTCACAATTAGCTGTGTGGGTTTTGAGATCAATTGCCTCAGATTAAAATCAATGTATATACTCTTAAATTGATCTGAGGCTGGGGATAGCCAATTCAGATTCAAATCCCCTAAAATTACCAACTCCGATGACAGAAAAGGTGTTAAACACTCAGATATAGCACCAATGGGGGAGATACAGTTTGTGCTATTTTCATCATTAACTCTTGAGGATCGTACCCTTTTTTTAAATGACATACCCAAATCGACCTGCCTGTAGCTCAGGACCTGAAGCAAGGATATGCATATTCTTGATATCATTTGAAAGGAAACATTTTGAAGTTTGTGGAAATGTGAAATTAAAGTAGGAGAATATAACACATTAAATCTGGTAAAAGATAATACAAACATCATCTTTGAAATGCAAGAGAAAGGCCATACTTTCAGATAGGATAGGAGTCTAGTTGTAATTTAGATTTTGACCTCCAGATGGTAGTAGTGTGTGTGTTCAAAGTTTCAGACTGAACCAGTGAAGAATTACATTAGTGCACAATATTTTGTATCAAGTCTGCCAGGACTTTGCCAAAATGTGCCGAATTGGTCAATTGGTACATTTTCAAGTACATAACTATAAGGAACATACAAAAATGCTATGGTATAAAAAAAATCATGTTTACACACTCCCAGGAATGTCAGAAATGATGGATCATTAGCTTATACACTAACTGTCACACATCTAGATGGCCGAGCAGGGTGGGTGGGGAGCCAGAGAATGTAGACCCCAGTTCCTAAATTTGAACATAAAAATGTATTTTATCAAACAAAACTATGCTACATTTTTATCTCTGGGACCCTCAGGATGACAAATCAGAGCAAGATTACTGAATGTAAGTACATTATTTACCTTCAGGAGGTGAATATATCAAACCAGTTGCCATGATAAACATGTTGTTATTGTGCATTCTCCTCAAGCAATAGCATGGTATTTTTTCACTGTAATAGCTACTGTTAATTGAACACTGCAGTTAGATTAACAATCATTTAAGCTTAATGCCCATATAAGACATGTCCCGGAAAGTTGGCTGTTGTATACAACGTCATTCTAGTCACATTAGCACACGTTATCAACAACCATCCCAGTTTAGGAACACCCATCCCGTAGTTAAGGAGAAGTGGATCTAAAATTCCATGTATAACACTTGTATCTTTGATCAACGTTTATTTTGAGTATTTCTGGAAATTGATGTGGCTCTCTGCAAAATCACCGGATGTTTTTGGAACTACTGAACATAACGCGCCAATGTATACTGAGATTTTTTTATATAAATATGAACTTTACCGAACAAAACATACATGTATTGTGTAACATGAAGTCCTATGAGTGTCATCTGATGAAGATCATCAAAGGTTAGTGATTAATATTATCTATATTTCTGCTTTTTGTGACTCCTGTCTTTGAATGGAATAATGGCTGTGTTTTTCTGTGACTTGGCGGTGACCTAACATAATCATTTGTGGTGCTTTCGCTGTAAAGCCCTTTTGAAATCGGACACTGTGGCGGGATTAACAACAAGATTACCTTTAAAATGGTATAAAATACTTGTATGTTTGAGGAATTTTAATTATGAGATTTCTGTTGTTTGAATTTGGCGCCCTGCACTTTCACTGGCTGTTGTCATATCGATCCCGTTAGCGGGATCTCAGCCATAAGAAGTTTAACCAGTATTAATTTAATTTCAGTCAGACAGAGATAATATCATGATAGAAATGCACACATGGTGTCAGGGTGTTGTTGTGCCTAAAGTTTGTATTTGGTGGATGGGACAAGCGAAGAGGCTTCTCAGCACAGCAGTCTGGCGACATGGCTCAAGAGACCACCAGCAGGAACACGTCTCCTGACCAAAGGATGTTTAGTCATTCTCAATGACCCCTCCTGGTCATGTAGATGCTTTATACTGCATGCAGAGGCCAAGTTCTCTGTCGTCCAGGATATTTCTGTGTTTTTCTGAACCTCTCCTTATTCTTTCTGTTTTTTCTTGTAGTGTTAATATTATTTTATATCTGATCCAATTCCACAGTCTGGTAGTGCACCATCATTACCATCTGAGTGGGCCAACAACATTCCCCAGTCTCATAGCCAGCTAGTACCAAGCATGGGGGGGCTTGAGAATAGACTACTTAGTTAAAAATTAGGATGATCTTTTGCACTCAGCTCCTTCATTCCATTTCACTTTCAATGGAACCTTCTAGGAGCTTTGGGCAACACTTTCATTTGAAAGAGCTTGGTTCAAGAGTTCACTTGATGAAAATACCAAACTCTTCAGGCAAGAATACAAACCAGAGGGACAACACGTCACCCCTGTTAATATGGCATGGAAGGCAAGAAATGGCTACCTAAATCTTGTCTTTTGCAGTAAATGGTGCATTCAATGTCAAAACATTAGATCGTCGATTACCTCTTCCGTCTAAAGAGAGAAGCATAGTTTTAAATTCAGATATGAATATAGGTGTTAATATGCCTGTCCTTTGTGTATGCAATTTAGTGCACTTATTTTGATGTAATTACTTAAATTAAGGCTGTATATTTGGGAAGTCTATCACACACAGGAGACACAATTGGGGAAATAATTGATGTTATATGTCGTGCAACTTATTGACTTAAAAACAGTCCTTCATAGGATGCGATCCGCAGTCCAACACTGAACCTACTTTGGCATACCTTTGCCCACGTGGTCATGAAGGAAGATAAGAACATGTCTGTATTTTCAAATGACCTGAAGTCCAAACAAAGTCATATCTGCCTCTGTTGGATACATGTACAGGTATATGTCAGTGGCGGTCAGTGCTGTTTAAGATGAGGGTGGACAATTTTTTTTCATGTGCATGGCCTTATTTCTATTACAGATTATTGGATGTGTCTCATTCATATTCCATTCACCCAGTTCAATGTATTTTTTAAAATATATTTAACCTTTTTTTAACAAGGCAAGTCAGTTAAGAACAAATTCTTATTTACAGTGTCGGCCTTAACCGGCCAAACCCGGGCGACGCTGTGCCAATTGTGCGCCGAACTATGTAACAGCAACAGGTTTAGGCTACTACATGATTTTTGCTATACCCGTCATGAGGTTGCTACAACCTAGCCTATGAATGAAAGTTTACAACGTAGGTGCACACAGGTCGAGTGATGACACATGGGCAGACAGTGACATTCAATACCATCTTGCACACTCTTGCCTGCATCTAGCTGATATAGGGTGTAATCATTAGTCCAACAGTTTCTATTGGACAAATGTAGGTATGTTTATCTCCGTTTTGTTCCGTTTGCTTCAGTTAAGAAACGTTTTTAAACAGAATCGGCAAAATGAATACACCGCTGATCACGCGTAAACACTGTTCACTTTCATAGCAGCCACATTGTATTCTTTCTCGCATCTATCTACACGCTCTCCTCCTCTCATCTCTTCCCTTTGCTTGTGGACTTCAATGCACAACAGATCAGATGTATGTGACCAGGCAGAAAAAAAATGTACAAGCCAAACCGCTGCACACAGCCTACATCGTTGTCACCATAGATAACCTTTTCTCAATAGGGGGTGCTGTTTACACTTTGAAGATTTTTCGTTCCCAGATTAAACTGCCTCGTACTCAATTCTTGCTCGTACAATATGCATATTATTATTACTACTGGATAGAAAACACTCTCTAGTTTCTAAAACCGTTTGAATTATTTCTCTGAGTGAAACAGAACTCATTCTGCAGCTCACTTCCTGTCAAGAAGTGAGATTTCTGAAATTGAGGTCTCTGTTCCAGGGTCGGTTTATAAATTCCCTTATAAGCTATGGGGCTACATGCACTGCATACGCCTTCCCCTAGATGTCAGTAAGTGGTGAGACTTTGAATGGAGCGGCTGGCACCATCTGGGGGAGTATAAAACCTCTTGGAACGGAAGTACCGACCTTTTCGACGAGGCGCCTGACGCAGGAGGGAAACCAGCATGGCGTCTTCAAAAGCTTTCGGTTTAGCAGTTCTATATCTCCGGCTCTGATTTAATTTGTTTTTTGTCTTAAAAACTTCATAAGGTAGTTAATTTAAACCGACTTATAGCAGTTTATTGCGATTTTCTGGAGTTTCTTTGTCAGGCGTTATCACGAGTTGGGCACCTCTCCGGTACATCGGCGTTAGCAGCTAATTTCTACAGGAGTAGAGGACATCTTTCAACCAAAAGACGATTGTTCTGGACAAAGGACCACTTGCCCAAGATTCTGATGGAAGATCATCCAAAAGTAAGAGCTATTTATGATGTTAATTCGTATATCTGTGGAAAGATGTAAAATTATTAGTCCGCCATTGATTTAGGCATGGTCTCGCTGTAACGCACGCTGAATGTCGAGTAACGTTAATTTTAAAAATCTAACACAACGGTTGCATTAAGAACTAATGTGTCTTTCATTTGCTGTCCAACCTGTATTTTTTAGTCAAGTTTACGATTAGTTATCGATTAGATTAGGTGCCTCTCCAAGATGGCGCCGGCCAGATTGCCTGAAATGTTGCTACTAATCACATTGTATAACCACGATTTGTGCTGCTAAATATGCACATTTTCGAACAAAACCTATATGCATTGTGTAATATGATGTTACAGGACTGTCATCTGATGAAGTATATCAAGGTTAGTCAAAAATTATATATCTTTTGCTGGATTGTTACGATCGCTAACCTTTGCTACTGGTAAACGGCTTGTGTTTCCGGCTATTGTGGTAAGCTAATATAATGCTAAATTGTGTTTTCGCTGTAAAACACTTAAAAAATCTGAAATATTGGCTGGATTCACAAGATGTTGGTCTTTCATTTGCTGTACGCTGTGTATTTTTCAGAAATGTTTTATGATGAGTATTTCGGTATTTGACGTTGGTCTCTGTAATTATTCTGGCTGCTTCGGCACTATTTCAGATTGCAGCTGCAATGTAGAACTGTGATTTATACCTGAAATATGCACATTTTTCTAAAAAAACATATGCTATACAATAAATATGTTATCAGACTGTCATCTGATGAAGTTGTTTCTTGGTTAGTGGCTATATATATCTTTATTTGGTCGAAATTGTGATAGCTACCTATGCAGGAAATAAATGGTGGGGGAAAAAAGTGGTGTCTTTTGCTATCGTGGTTAGCTAATAGATTTACATATTGTGTCTTCCCTGTAAAACATTTAAAAATCAGAAATGATGGCTGGATTCACAAGATGTGTATCTTTCATCTGGTGTCTTGGACTTGTGATTTAATGATATTTAGATGCTAGTATTTACTTGTGACGCTATGCTAGGCTATGCTAGTCAGCTTTCTTACTGTGGGGGGTGCTCCCGGATCCGGGATTGGGACCAATTAGAAGATAAAGTAATGTTATAGTCAACATAGCTAATAGAATTAACGCGCTAGTAAACCCGCTACAATCATGCAATAATGTTAGTGTACAGTCAGCCCTGGTGGCAATAAATTAGTATTACCAAAAGCTTACCTTGACTTGGAAGAGTTCCAGTGTTTTGTTGGAACGTCATAGCCAGCTAGCTAATGTTGTTTCAGTAGGCTAAACTAGCTAACTGCATTTGCTAGCTATTTGCTCTCTATTTCTCTCTTGCTTCTCCTTCATTTTGGAAGAAAATAGTTTGTTCAAAACTGTTCAACTATTTTCTTTCTCTCTCTTTGAGTCAACTACTCACCACATGTTATACACTGCAGTGCTACCTAGCTGTAATGTATGCTTTCAGTACTAGATATATTCTCTGATCCGTTGATTGGGTGGACATGTCAGTTCATGCTGCAAGAGCTCTGATAGGCTGGAGAATGTCCTCCGGAAGTTGTTATAATTACTGTGTAAGTCTATGGAAGGGGTGAGACCCATGAGCCTCCTAGGTTTGTATTGAATTCAATGTACCCAGAGGAGTACGGAAGCTAGCTGTCCTCCGGCTACACCATGGTACTACCCTACAGAGTACTATTGAGGGTACCGTAGACCTTCTTTGCAAATAGTGTGTTTTAATCAGTTATTTGGTGACACGTGTATATATACACATGTATATTTAGTATAGTTTTATCTAAAAGTGATACAATTTTAAATGTCTTACAATTAAACATTTTCTGAAATTCACTGTGGAGGATGGTCCTCCCCTTCCTCCTCTGAGGAGCATCCACTGGTATATGTGTTGTATGCACTTGTTTACTGTGTCTATGTACTCAGCTAGCAATGAGGGTGCTAAGGCACAACCTATTTTCACTTCATAGCTTTTCATGTCTGCCTCCGCTAGTTCCAAATCCCGTTTCTCTCTGTTTCCAAATGTAAATATCCCAGGCATAACAGAGTGCTCTAATACTCCCCTCTGTTTTCTCTTGTACCTAGAAGGTGTGTGCTGCCTCACTGCTCTCTCTGTATTCCCCCTGTTCTCCTAGCTACTCCCTCCTCTCCTGTTAGTACACCTCTCTGCTCCCTCTTCTTATAGACTCTAGTGTACCTTCCCCCTTTCAAGTGTACAGTCTGTGTTTATTAAACATCTGCCTTGGTAGACACTGCACACCGCACACTACACACAGCACACACAACACACAGTGACTGTAAGAGCAAACTTCTCAAAGTTGTCAGCCATGTCATGCATCAACATAAATATTATTGTGTAACTGGAGCAGTATTAACTAGGAAGTACATGATCAGCAGCACCAGAGTAAGAGAGGAAAAGCAGGATATTAGTGTGAATCCCCATGGGCCCTAAAAGTGTTTGACAAGCAGGCCTGTGGGCACAACAGAAACGGCGGCATTCTCCCACAGTGACGGTGAACCCACGCCTCTACCACGATTCATTCCAGAGCTGCTGCCTCATATTAGCATACACACTGAGTAAACTAAGTAAACCCTATACTGTCTGACAAGTCCTCTAGTGTTCCTTATAATACAAGCACACCTTCCCTTACTATCTGGGGAGGGCATACTGTACACATAGGTGCCCTTTTGGATTTTGTACATTTCTCAGTTCTAAAGAGGATGATAGGGGAGTTCTGAGAAATGGCTTTGGCATATGGATAAATAAAAACAAATGGCAAGTTGGTGAGGTGAAATTGTGGTCATTTATTTCTTCCCATTCAATAGCTGAACCATCCATATGATTCAAATTAAAACGATCTTTGATACTAGTTCTCAGGGCAAGATTCAAAGCATTTATTCTAAGCAACAGATAATTACTTATATGAATCTCCTCAGAGATTAAGAAAATTGTTTCCATGCTAGGGTGGTTGCAACATTCACTGTGTTTTTATTAATTGCTTGACTATCTATCTGTCTTTCTGTCTACATGTTCATACCATATGACAGTGGATCTAAATGATTGGTCTGCAATGTGGGGAATTTCGTCATAGAAGAGGGGAAAGAAGGAGAATTTTCCTAATTAAAACCTGTCCTGCAGCTAAAATTAATCTAGAAATGCATTTTGTGGAGAAACAGGTTCCTGGAAGGTAGTCATTACCGTTGGATTATTACCTTGCATAACTATAATAGCATATGCATAATGAGGGAACGATCATAATTAGATCGATAAAAAGGCATAACAGTCTGTGCTGGATTTGTTTTCGCAGTTCAAAATAAACTCCCCCACCAAACATCTCTTAAATGAGGAAATAATAAGAATACCTGCAGAACAATGAATACATATTATATTCCTACAATTGTACAGAGATTGGTAATGCATTGTAATATGATTGCAATATAATAGCTGATGAAGCAGGCATGCTAGCAGTGATTTTGTGCCACAGACCCATTAGAGGACCCACATTTAAATAAAAATGGTGTGCAGCTGTGGTTGGAAGCACAAGGGCATAATTATATGAAAACCACACCACACAAAAACAATACTTAAGTACAATTTATTTTTATTTTTATTAAAACAGATAACAAAACCTATTAATTATAAATGTATGAATTAATTGATCAGTAATCACAGAAAACAAAATATTTGTTTTGTTTAAACGTGCGTGTGCATGTGAGTGTGTGAGAGTTATGCTATATGGAGGAGATTACTGAGTAGTTTGGTTCATCAGGCAATGTGAAGATAAGAATTCCAGAGCATGGTACCTCTGTATCTGATAGAGAATTGACTATGTGAGGTGCGGCAGATAAGAGGGAAAAGGTTATCGCAGTGTCTTGTGTTATACATAATGTACTGGCCCAGACAATATTACAGAAAATTAGATTTGGGTCAATTATGCTATAGTATAGAGTTAGGACTCAAGCCTGATGAACCAAACCACTAATCTTTTTGATGATACCAACTGATTTCATAACTTTGCTGCAGACAAAATGAATATGATCTTTCTGGGAAAGCTTTTCATCAGTTAGAACTCTGAGGAATATAGTGGATGTGAATATAGTGGATGTGACTTGTTCCATTTCATTCCCACCAATTGAGATTCTGGCTCTTTTAATTTTTTGCAATATTTCTTATTCTTAATAGTGAATACAATAAAGTTGGATTTTTGTACATTTAAAGATAATTTGTTGATCTGGAACCATTCAGAAAATTTGGCCATGCCTGAGTTGGCTTTATTAATTAGTGAATCAAAATGATTTAGTGATAAAATCAAATTGGTATCATCAGCAAAGAAGTATGGTAAAAGACACAGCAGCAAGGTCATTGATATAGATTAGGAATACCAAAGGTCCAATTATCAAACCCTGTGACACACCACAGGATATCTTGGCCTGGTAGATGCACCCACATTTGCATAAACAAATTGTTCTCTGTCATAAACATAACTTTCAAGGCAATTATATGTATAATCATGAAAACTGTAATAATGCAATTTATAAATAAAGTAATATTTCATGATTGAAGGTTAAATAAAATAAAAATAAACTGTGTCAAACACTTTGGATGAATCTAAAAATATGCCAAGAGCGTATTCATTGTTGTTCAGGGCTGAAAAGATTTTATCCACAAGTTGCAAAAGAGCCTGTGGAGTAATTTTTACAAAAAACATATTGGTGCGCATACAGAATATAGTGTTGATTTAAATGTTTCAACGTTCTCTTATACACCAATTTTTTCAAGGATTTTAGAAAAACATGGTAGTACAGATATTGGGCGATAATTTGTAAAAGATCTTTGATGCTGATATTTATAGAGGGGGATACTTTTGACATTTTCTCATCTTTAGGCACAATACCAGTTTCCATAGCTTTGGTGAAGATATACACTACCAGTCAAAAGTTTGGACACACGTAATAATTCCTGGGTTTTTCTTTATTTTTACTATTTTCTAAATTGCAGAATAATAGTAAAGACATCAAAACTATGAAATAACACATATGGAATCATGCAATAACCAAAAAAGTGTTATTTTATATTTGATATTCTTCAAACTAGACACCCTTTCCCTTTGACAGCTTTGCACACTCTTGGCATTCTCTCAACCAACTTCATGAGGTAGTCACCTGGAATGCATTTCAATTAACAGGTCTCTTTCCTTCTTAATGCGTTTGAGCCAATCAGTTGTGTTGTGACAAGGTAAGGGTAGTATACAGAAGATAGCCCTATTTGGTGAAAGACCAAGTCCATATTATGGCAAGAACAGCTCAAATAAGCAAAGATAAACGACAGTCCATCATTACTTTAAAACATGAATGTA